>NW_026068056.1:2009988-2010737 GCF_014885135.2 Alexandromys fortis
GGGGGAGGGAAATGGGAGGAGGCGGAAACTTTTTTTTCCTATTCTCAATAAAAAAAAAAAAGACCAAACCTAAGAATAATAGGAATAGAAGAAGAATCACAGCTCAAAGGCCCAGAAAATATTTTTAACAAAATTATGGAAGAAAACTTTCCCAACATAAAGAAAGATATCCCTTCGAATATTCAAGAAGCATACAGAACACCAAACAGACTGGATCAAAGAAAAACATCCCCTCGCCATATAATAATCAAAACACAAAATATACAGGTTTAAGAAAGAATATTAAGAGCTGCAAAGGAAAAAGGCAAAGTAACCTATAAAGGTAAACCAATCAGAATTACACCTGACTTCTCTATGGAAACCATGAAAGCCAGAAGGTGCTGGATAGAGGTACTGCAGAAGCTAAGAGACCATGGATACAAACCCAAACTACTATACCCAGCCAAGCTAGTGTTCACTATCAATGGAGAAAACAAGGCATTCCAGGATAAGAACAAATTTAAACAATACGTAGCCCCAAATCCAGCCCTACAGAAAGTAATAGAAGGAAAATCGCAACCCAAGGAATCCAACATTGCCAACACTGCCTACAATAACTCAGGCATCTAGCGAACCTTCACCAGCACAACTCAATGAAGGGACACACACACAAACTCTACTACCAAAAAACAATAAGAATAACCAGAGTAAACAACAACTGGTCATTAATATCACTTAATATTAATAGTCTCAATTCACCTATAAAAAGG
>NW_026068056.1:2014925-2035171 GCF_014885135.2 Alexandromys fortis
CTCAAGAACAATGGCAATGGGTTTTTGATCCTACTGTATGTACTGGCTTTGTGGGAGCCTAGGCAGTTTGGATGCTCACCTTACTAGACCTGGATGGAGGTGGGTGGTCCTTGGACTTCCCACAGGGCAGGGAATCCTGATTGCTCTTTGGGCTAACGAGGGAGGGGGACTTGATTGGGGGAGGAGGAAGGAAAGGGGAGGCGGTGGTGGGGAAGAGACAGAAATCTTTAATAAATAAATAAATTTTAAAAAATGGAGATCATCTGGGCTAGATCATTCTGCCTCTCTAACCCCTTGTGGTACATATGAGGACTGCTAGCTAGATGAAGAAGTCTATTGTTTTAAGCCCTGAGTTGTCTGTCTACACACCATTCTGCCCACACTGACCCCTTTTGAAGAAGCTGTATCTCCTGCAGCTCCTCAACAACAGTGCAGGTTCTCAAGCTAGACTGTGTCTGACTTCCAAGACCTCCCTCTCTCGTCTACCCTTCCTTCCTTACTTTTCCTGACTTCAAAAGATCATACAGCTTCTTGTACTGCTCCAAAGACTTGGGCCCCTGAGATATGGTTTGTCATCCTCTCCTTTCCTGAACAGCCATCCTTTATTATAAACCTGTGATGACTCTAAAAGGCCACCAACCACACTTCCTAACTCCCTGAGTATTTGGCCTGTTTGAGCACTTTGTCTTTTGAGTACATAATTTAACTACATTAACCCAAATATCTCTTTCCTGCTTGGTAGCCTGTGAATTCTTCCAAACATGAGCTCACCCTATTCTTCTCCCTGTGCTTGGCACATGACTAGCAATCAGACAGACAGTGAATGAATGATGATTCAGGAGCACTTTTCTACTGACTGTGTCAAGAAGATTACATTTTCCTATAAACTATACTGGTCTTCAGGAAGAAAAATACACAATGATTAGGAAAGCATAAATGGAACAAAAAATTAGCTTTGCTCTAACAATTAACTGTCCAAAGATATATTAATCAAACAATTCTATGTATTATAGCACCAAAAATTAAATAAGACACTTAGATATGGGTGTAATAGCATATGTATGTCTGTAATTCTAGCACTTGGGAGGCAGAGGCAAAAAGAAATACTCCATAAACAAATAAGTAAATAAATCCTCGGGAATAAATTTAACCAAGGAGAAGAAGACGTATTTATTGAAAAGTGAAAAGCATTGCTGCAAGAGAGCATTAAAAAAGGTTTGTGAGATGGCTCAATGGGTAAAGGCACTTACTGCTAAGACTGATGACCTGAGTTCAGTTCCCAGGTACAGTGGAAGGAAGAAGAGAACTGATTGATTCCTGCAAGTTGTCCTCTAACCTCAGCTCATTTTCTGTGGCACTTGTATGTGCACATCACACACACCCCCACACACACATGTACACGTTCTGAATAAATTTTTAAAACATATTGTATGAGAAAAAGAATCTATTTTTCAACTTTAAAAGAAAAGACTTCCATTGGGTCACTGGTTTAGACCTCAAGGCTAAGGATGCTTAGAGATGGCAGCTACACAAATCCAATATAATCTCTCAGTCTATAATCCTGATTTAATTTCATAAAAGTCTGGGAATGTGGTATTTCCTTCTCCTTCTCAAGTTACAAAACAATTCTAGATGGTGGATGGTGATACAGCTCAGAGGCCTATTCTCTAGCCAATGCTTTTGGTCTCCTAGCTTGTACTAAGACCAAGCATTATTACCAAAGAAAGCTGGTCATTTTTCTTGATTCCCCTATGATTTACAGTGGCCCTGTTCATTATTATAAATTCAAGGGATGGTTCTTTGGGAAACTAGATGTGTTCCCTATGTCTGCCCTTTCTATTCAGAGAAAGAAAGTTTCTCGTGATATAAAGCATAGAGACAATAATGTTTTTTTTATTTTCTTCTAGAGTTTTCATTGTACAAATGTTCTCTCTAAAATCCAGGCATGATAATACAAATCTGTAATCTCAGAACTCTGAAGTAGAGGCAGGAGCATTAGGAATTACAGGCCAGCCTGTGGACTACATAAGACCTTAAAAAGAGTTTTCTCTAGGTTCCAAGTTCTCACAAAGTCTAAATCTCAGAAATGATCACAAAGATTACTGTGATATGTCAGGCATCTCAAAGAAAAGTTTCTAAAACCAACGGTACCTCAGAAATCAATATAAAAACCACTACTATGAAATAACCAACAATCTTAAAGAATTTTTAAGGTATTTAGTCCTCACCATATCAAAGTCTGTGCATAAAAGTCAGCAAAACTGCAGATCTGATGTAGCCCATAGTCGAGCCAAATATCAGACTTGAGATGTTGCAAGCTATAAATCAATACAATCAATATAAATAAATGACCACAGTGAACACTATTCCAAAATAACAAGAGAGGGAGGGGTTGTCATACTTCAAGTAGAAGTTTGCCTATACAGAGGATGCTGGGGCAGAGTCTTAACAACAGTGGTTGACAAGTAAAGCAAATTCAGGCTACCACTAGTCAGTCACCCACAAAGAATGTGGTTTCCAGTTGCATTAGCAGTCAGCTTGGTGGGATCCTTTGCTCTGCCTAGATGGAAAGGTAGGTGCACAGGGTAAAGCTCTTCAAGTGCTAGTCTTTGGTAGCCCTTGTATCTCTCAGGATTTGACAGCAATTCTATTACAGTTCTCAAGGTTTCCATTAAACCTTGACTCTGCAAATGTTTAATTCATCTGTACGCCTAGTAAGTTAGGATTTTCTTAGTTCTGGGCAGCAGTTAGCATTGTAGCTTCAGGGCCTGGGATATCTGAGACCTTTGGCCTCTGAGAACTTTGGCCTCACAGCTCTCTGAAATCCTTCTAGTGACCAAAGTTTCAATTTCTCTTCCTTGGCTCTTAATAGCCTGCTATCCTTCTTCAGCCTCAGTTACTAACCCTTTTCTCTGCTTCCATAATTCCTCTTGCCCCTGCCCTAGCTGCCCCTTCAAACTATTCAGCTGCCTGTTATTGCCTTAGCTTCTTTCATAGATGCTGCTATTTGGGAGGCAGCTATAGGTGCTCCCCACCACTACTGCTGCTGCTGCTACTTCTATTGACATTGTCCCCAAACACTATGGTTTCATTCCTTTTGCAGCTGTCAATGCAGCAAACATTCACTAATTTTGCAGCTCTTCTTGCCAATCACTCAACTCTGATTCTTCTTCAGCTTCAAACAGCTGGCTGCCTTGCTGCTTTTGCAGCTCGTCCTGCCTAGTGGTTAGATGTCATTACTGCTGCTTCTCTACCGCCTCTGCCATCAATACTGCTCTGCTTTCTCTGATACTTCCTTCTTCCTATTACCAACTTAGCCTGCTCTACTAAAAGTAGGCAAGAAAAGACTACAAGAGAAGCCTTTTGTCGGGCCTAATGATATAACACTGGAGGAGCAGCACAGGAGACAATGTTCCAGCAACATCACAAACTGCCTGATTAAGTAGCCAGGAAGGTGTGTTTGCAAATAAAGGTCTGTACTTGTACCAATCATGGCAATGTCTCTTTTGCAGGGGGCACAGCAGCCCCTCTGCCAAGCCACCAAGAAAGTGCTTCCCCTTTGGTCTAGATCACTAGTTCTCAACCTGTGGGTCAGTCAGGGACCAGCCTCAACAAAAATACCTCTTGCCAGGGTAGAGGCATGGGAATTTAGAAAATACTAATAAAGACTATGAAGACACAAAAGAAAATTGTAATGGTCTGTCCTGTCCCTTTAAAAGACAAGCCCCTCCCACTCCCTCCCCCTGCTGAGGCAAGCAGATCTTCCTTCTACTTCCAGCCTGACTTCCTTCCTTTCCAGCTCTCTCCCTCTCTCCACTTCTCCCCTTCCCTCCTCCTCTCTCTCTCTCTCTGTCTCTCTCTCTCTATGTCTCTCTCTGCTCTTCTCCCCTTCCCCCCTTTCCCTTTCCCTTCCATAACCCACTCAATAAATACCCACTTTCTCAGCATGGTATGCCCATTGGTCTCTGTCTCTCATCCCATGAGTGGCTCCCTGCCTGGACTGGCTACCTTCGTCGCCCACAGTAGTCTCATGCCATTTTTTTTTATCCACCACACAGTTAGTTCCCTGCCTGGGACTCGCTACCCCTCATGGCCCACGGGCTTCTCAGGGAACAGCGCCATTTTATTTTTACCATAACAAAAATAATAAAACAGAGAAACATATAGGATAGTATCAGAAGGGAATTCTAGTGAGTAGTGAAATTCACCCACATTTAATTTCCAACAGCTTAAAATACCCAACCCCAAAACATAGGAGTAAGACAAAAGACTGCATTAACATGATACAAGGAAATGAACATATGAACTTAAGGTTATGGGCTACATTCATAGTTAAACATTCTGTTGCTAGAACAAAACAAATCATGCTCACACACTAGATCAAAGCATTCTGTAGGCAAACTACTCCCTGGGTGGAATCCAAAGTTATCTCCTTAAGGGAGTTGGAACCTAGTTGGATCCTTGAACTTTTTTTTTTTTTTTTTTTTTTTTTGAGGTAGGAACAGATTTACTTCTCTATTCCTAAAACACAAGGTCTGGATATAATCCACACCTGGTTGACAATAACCTTAAGAGAGCAGAACTCTCTGGTCTACACCTAAGTGGGACCTTTGTTTGAGGTAGAAACGCAATAACCTTGAAGGAACTAGAGGTAAATTCCAACTCTCTGACCTTTGGTCAATGTGGAAATAGGCTCACATTTTTGGGCCTCTACATGGGTCACAACTCCTTTGGGGTCAAATGACCCTTTCACAGGGGTAGCCTAAAACCATCAGAAAACACAGATATTTACATTACAATTCACAACAGTAACAAAATTACAGTTAGAAGTAGCAATGAAAATAATTCTATGGCTAGGGGCCACCACAACATGAAGAAATGTATTGAAGGGTCACAGCATTAGTAAGGTTGAGAACCACTGCTTAGGTGAAAGGCCTTATGACAGTAAAAGTCCAATACAAACTGAAACAGTCCTGGCCGGTACTCTGCCTTCAGGAGTCAACATAACCAACTACCATCACAGTTCAGTTTCCTCAAGACATCCATAGAGTGTTCAAAATCAAAACAACCATATGAGTAATTCAGATTGACTGACAATTTTTTTGTTCAAAAGAGCTGAGGTATGCAGCTAGAAAGGATCCAAGAGCTTCCAAATAGACGGTAGAAGTGTCCAAACTCACCCCCATCATTCTTTTTTTTTTTTTTACAGGAATAGAAACATCAGAAGGAATGCTTACATTAAGTACTTATCAGTAGAGTTACTGAAATTGCTCAGTGGGTAAAGGCACTTACTGCCAAATCTGAGGACCTGAATTCTATCTCTAGATAGAATTGGAGATAACCAATTACTGCTACTTGCCCTTCCACTGCTACTGCCTGCTTCCACAAGCACACTGTGATGCACACAAAGTAAATAAATAGATGTAAAGAAATCTTTAAAGAAATTATCATTAATACAAATACTGAATCAACATATTTTAACAGTGCTTCAGCCTTATCTAATACCCGCCTAGTGCCCCAGAGAGAGTTGGGTCCCTCTCTTCTTCTCATCCCCAAATCAGCCTGTGAATTTAATTCAATTCAACAAAAATCCCTCAAGACTTTTGTATATACATTCAAACTGATCCCAAACCGATAATGGAAAGACAAAGGAACTAAGACTGTCAAACAACTGCGGGCTGTTTGACATGAAAGAGTTGAGGACAGAACTGACAGAATGAGTTGGAGGACACCCACAGCACAGAGTGGATGCAGCAAACAATTATCAGCTAGATACCAGCAGAAAAGAGGGTAGAAGAAACACCTGCCAGTGGAGCAGAACAGATTCAAAACCAGACCCTCACAAGCATGGCCATTGATCAAAGACATGGAGCAGTCCAAGGGAAAGGCTGGTTTCAACCAATCCTGCTAGAACAATTGGATGATCGCAGAAACTAACTTTGATCAAAACTAAAACCTGATGGAAAAATTAAGGAAAATGTACTATAAGTGCAAAATGTTACTCTGATGAAGGTTAATATTCAGGAGGAAGCCTATGTGTTTTTCTTTGGGTTCTCCTTATTTAGCTTCTCTAAGAACCCGAATTATAGGCTCAATGTCCTTTATTTATGGCTAGAAACCAAATATGAGTGAGTACATCCCATGTTCCTCTTTTTGGGTCTGGCTTACCTCACTCAGGATGGTGTTTTCTATTTCCATCCATTTGCCTGCAAACTTCAAGGAGACAGAGACAGAGACCCACAATGGAGCACCGGACTGAAATCTCAAGGTCCAAATCAGAAGCAGAAGGAGAGAGAGCACAAGCAAGGAACTCAGGACCGCGAGAGGTGCACCCATACACTGAGACAAGGGGGATGTTCTATCGGGAACTCACCAAGGCCAGCTGGCCTGGGTCTGAAAAAGCCCGGGTTAAAACCGGTTTCACTGAACATAACGGACAATGAGGACTACTGAGACCTCAAGAACAATGGCAATGGGTTTTTGATCCTACTGTACCTATTGGTTTTGTGGGAGCCTAGGCAGTTTCGTGGATGCTAACCTTACTAGACCTGGATGGAGGTGGGTGGTCCTTGGACTTCCCACAGGCCAGGGAACCCTGATTGCTCTTTGGGCTGACGAGGGAGGGGGACTTGATTGGGGGAGGGGGAGGGAAAGGGGAGGCGGCGGTGGGGAAGAGACAGAAATCTTTAATAAATAAATAAATCAAAAGACAGTTCAAGTCAAAAAAAATGTTACTCTGAAAAAAATTTAAAAGCCATAAGAAGAAATCCTGACACCAAAATCAATCCATGAAAACAAAAACTAACTAACTAGACTTCATCAAACTTATGTTACTCAACAAAAGACAGTTAAGAAAACAAAAATGAGCCAGGCAGTGGTGGCATACACCTTTAATTCCAGCACTCGAGAGGCAGAGGTACTTGGATCTCTGTGAGTTTGAGGTAGCCTGGTCTACAAAAGCTAGTTCCAGGATACGCTCCAAAGGTACAGAGAAACTCTGTCTTGGAAAAAACAAACCAAAACAAACAAAAACAAAAATTACCATAGACTGGAAGAAAATATCACATATTCTCTTTATTGCAAAGGACTTGTTTCCAGAAAACATAACGAACTAAAATAACTTCATTTTTTTTTTAAAAAAAAAAGGGGGGGGGGTACAAGGATTGAACAAATATTTCACCAATTCACCAATGAGGGTATATGGCTGACAAAGAAGCCTCAGTACCATTTTACATCTTGGAAAGACAAACCTGGATGAGCCTGCACATTATACATTATAAGAAAGTGGAAGAAGAGAGTGAAAACTAACAGTACAGCATCCTAATGAGTGTATGGAAAACCTAGAACTCATCTATTATGCTCCAGGAAAGTGGCAGTATCTTATAGACTTGAGAAACTTGAACACACTGCTCACAGAACCCAACAACTGGTATATTTATGTAACATAAATGTAAACACATGCTTACACAGAAATCAGTACAGGAATGCCCATAGTGAATTGCTTGTAAGTTTCTAAGAACTGGAAAGCACCAGTTGTCCATCAACCAGCAAAGGAATAAACAAAGTGGGATGCCATCCCTGATGGAATAAATCTTAGCAACAAAAAACTGGGCATGCGTGTAGCAGCATGCAAGGATCTCTAATGCATTCTGCCAAGGGAGAAGAGCCAGATTTCAAAAGTTACATATTGTAAATCTTCCTGAATGTAACGCTGTGGAACAGGCAAAGATACAGGCAGTTCAAACAGGTGAGTAGCTCCCAGTTGCCCCAAAGGCGAGGAACCACCACAAGGAACCCAAAGAGAGCATCTGTGGCACTGGTTATGTTCAAGTTTGAGTATGGTAGTGGTCATGTGACTGCATTTGTCACAGAACTGGGAAATGTAAAAGGAATATGTATTTTTACCTCAATATATTTAACTTTAAAAATGCAGCTACATCAGGGCAAGTTAATAGGACCTCTCTGACTATACAGCATGAAACACAAGGAATGGTAGTGAGTACATAAGCAGATTATGCCGCAAATACACTGTTCCCAGGAGTGCTGTAATACACAAGTTCAAGTTCCTGCTACCTCTACAAATGCAGACAAGTGCCAAAGCAGATCTGAGGCTCTCCATACAGGAGTCAGACTCACATACATATAAAGGTTCTATCCCAGTCTCGCTAACATTTTCTTGATTTCGGAAATTATTTGTTTAGGACTAGAAAAAAAGAAGTAAAAGAGCAGTGCTGAGAAACAATCTTGCAGAATAATCAACTCCACTCAATAAAAAGAATCTTGAAACCAAAATGTTCAGATTGAGATTATATGCCTTTGTTTTTCATCCAGTTTTTATAGTGTTTAAACAAGGATATTTTTTTTAAGCCCTGACTTTTAAAAGGTCATATTGTGCAACATTTTTCTAAATCTTTGTCTGGTCTCACAACAAGGTAAGTTTCCTTAATGCTGTTACAAACCAGGTAAAAGGCATGCCGAGGTGAAAGTTAAATAAAAAGCTATCTCAAATAGCATTTTTAAAAGGCAAACATCAACCTTGTAAGTATTAAAAGCACGTTCTAAAATCCACTCTGATGACAGTTTAAGAAAGCCGCTTTTATGTGCTGGGAGCCTGGCTCTGCAAGGTCTTTTAAATGCCAGTGTTTACCTAAAAATGCAGGCAAGGACCAGAATCTGGCCTTGAAGAGGCGCCTTTTGACTGCACACAGTGAACCCAATCTTTAACCAATAAATTGTTCCACACCTTTGTCTCTGCCAAGAGAGGCAGAGGTCTGCTCTCACAAGAACACACAAGCCTCTTTAAAGTCAGGTAGCTTTTTACTCTGCACCTCTGTACTTGTTGGTTTAGAGTCTCTGAGTGACAATGCACATCACTGGTGTTATGGGGGGTTTTGTGCTGTCATCTCTGCTACTGATTGTACTTTGACTTAGATCAAAGTCGAAAGCTTCTAGAAAGACACACAGACCACAATGTGACAAATAGCATGCCACGTTTGACACAGCAAACAATAAATTACTTTCATCAACCTGATTAAGAATCCCATGTTTTCAATGCTAATTCTGATGTCTGAAATGATAGAACTTTCTACATTTTCAAACAAGGAGTTTCAAATACGAAGGAAAAGACATAAATAGAGCTCACATACCACAAGCTCTGAAATTCCTACTGTTCAAAGAACTGCGGTTTCAACCAGCTATTGTACAAAGCTCATTGTAAAGCTTAAGTTGAATAGTACACATTCAAATCAAACATACTAACACACCACCATTTTTTTGCTTGGAAATAATTTGTGGTGTGTCTCTTCCAGACCAGACTACAACACCAGCCTTGGTAATGTTTAACAATGCTGCTACAGACAGCGCCTTTCCTTGTGTGCCTCAACCACAGGTGCTCTCCACAAGGAATAGCATCACACAGCTCTGGAATGGAAGTAACTTCACTTAGACAGTCACATTTTATCAAGAAAGCCATCATCAGAACATACTCATCTCTTCCTGAATGCATTGTATATAATCTCACTCATACCTTACAACATTCTGCAAGATGGGAATTATTTCTTCATTTTCTAAGTGAAGAAATTGAAACATAAAGGTTAAACAGCTTCCCCAAGATGTCACACACCAAGTAAGTGATCCCCTCCCCATTTCTCTTCTTTCTTCTTTGTGGTACTGAAGCTGGAAAGTGGGGTCTTCCACATGCTAGACATGTTACCACTGAGCTACAGCACCACCCCATTGTCTTTTTCTTTGTACAACTTAAACTCTATTACACTATGGCAGCACCTTATTCTAACATGCATTAGCATATATATTTATAACCATAGACCCAAAACAGGCAAATAACAAACTGGGGTACCAGAGTCATTGCCCCATCTTTTTATTATGCTAATGAGTGACAAAGGAAAACAATGTGTAAGAAGCCATGTGCAAATGGCAAACATGGAAATGAAAAAGAATGGTTGTGAGCTGTGCAAAAGCGAAACATGGTCGCCCGGCTTTGCGTACTCACTTATGGTTTACAATGGGAGACACATTTTAAATGTTATGATTGAACTTTTTTCTATTAGAAATCTTAAACCCTCCTCCCCATTCAAATGATTTTAAAATTTATCATTATAATGTGTGTGGTGTATTGACAAGCATGTAGAGGTCTGAGGACACTTTTCAGCAGTCTGTTCTCCCCTCCCATCTTTACATGGGTTCTGGGGATTGAACTCAGATGGTCAGCCTTGCGCAGCAACCACTTTACCTGCTGATTCATCTTGCCAGCTCTGAGCATTTTTTATATCTGAGCCAATAAAGGGAGACTATAGCCCAATATGGCAGAATACATTTCATCCTTCTAACTTCATATATTCAATTCCCAGGACTCATCCTGATAGCCCTGGAGTCTACACGCCTGTAGTCCACACTCCTGGGACACAGACCCCTGGGTCTATACATTCGGAGTCTTCATACCTGAGGCCCATTCTTCGGGTACTTATGGTCTATAGGCCCTTGGTCTATAGATGTGGGGCCCATACATGTGTAGTCCTCACACAGTTCTCACTCTTAAGGATGGCCCCAACTGCTCTTTGTAAACACAAACATCCCCTCCTCCTTCCTGTTCAACCATTTCCTCTGAAATCTTACAGCCCAGCTTCTTCACCTACAAGCCTTGTTACTATTTCCAGATGCTTCTCCACTCCCTTACTTTGCCATATCCTGATCTTTGCTGATTCCTAAGGCCATTATTCCTCCAAATCTTATCATTCTAAAGTCTGGCCTCCAAATCTAGACAGGATTTCAGGTAAGAAAGCATTTCTGGACAATTGCAGAAAGACACTGCCAAAACTGAGGTACTGGACCCAGCTGCACTTAAATACAGATGTTGTCCTTAAACCCACAGCTACTTTACTTGAGGATAAACGTCATTTTTTCATGACTCATTTTAAAGATAATAAAGGAATAGTGACAACTACTGTAACAAGATTTAGTAAGTATGGGAAGATAATTGGCCTATCAGCAAGATCAGTTACTGTTGCTTAGAAATTTTCCAGGCCAAAAGAAATGAATTTTTCTCTGTGGAAAGTCCTTAAGGATTTAAAGTAGCAGTGCAAACAACTATTGTATTAATTTAGGTGCTATTCACGACTTTAAATTTTTCACAAAAAGTATCTACTTCCAAGTTCTTCATTTCAGGTATGTAAACTACAGAATGGCACAGTTTAGTGGTCTCATTTTTAATACTGAGCTATGAATTCATAAATACTGAACTCATGACTGATATCTTATTTGAAAGGTAAATAATGATAGGTTTTTAATGAGATGATGGTTGAATCATCTTCAATTAATATGTCTCCTCTTTATGTACTTATCCGCAACCATTTTCACTTACCTGGACAAAGGAAATCACATGACCAAACTAGAAAAGGGAGAAGACCTCTTTAAATCTGGCTCATATTTCTCCTGCCTATGCACAGGCACAGTACCAAATAACTCTGTTCTGAGCCCGGCCATGAATCCACTTTGACTAGTAATATATATCTTCAGAATGGAAGCGCTGAAAGGCTCCAGCATCCTGCACACCATGTGGAGCCCTCTTAGCTCCATGAAGAACTGGCCTGAGCCAGCACAAAAGCCTTATGGAGTGTGGCTAGACTGTCTTGTCATCCCAGACACGGCAAGTCTAGGTGACCCAACAGCCCACTAGTGCTAGCTGAATATTACCTTTTTTATTTATTTCTTTTTTTTTTTTTTGGAAAATTACCTTTCATCCCAGATGAGACAAATATAACCTCCTATTTAGGCTGACTATAATTGCCAACCTATAGAATGACTCATCAGACAAGTAAGGCTTGCTGCTTGACATCCTTGGCAGGCAGTAAAGAGGTGGTGACACAACCTTATTGTAGCAATGGAAATTGATGCAGTGCACAGAAGCACTGTGAAACTCATATACAAATAGACAATAGTCAGGTCCTATATCATGAAAGGATACTGGCTCACAAAAAAATAGCAACTAGCCCAAAAAAATCAGCCATAGCTTAGGATCTATGGGGCCAGATGGCCAGGTGCTGTGTAGCGGTTTCCTCCATGATAAGCCTTCATGTTGAAGGGAAGCTTTCTAAGACACAGGATGTTCTAACAGGAAGTCAAGCACTCCATGCTAAAGCAAAGTTGGCTAAGCTAAAGAGGTAAAAAACTCAAAAGCTTCAGCAAGTCCCTGAAACTGAGCAGGTATACTAGGTCCTTTCTTCCCAAGCATATAGAAGCAATAAGGACTACAGAGAGGAGACTCTAAGAACAGTCAAGTCATGTTACACAAGCAGGGACCAGGCAAGTTACCTAGAACCCTTGGATAAGCTAAGCTGTCTAAAAGAGGCTCAGACCACCTGAGCTTCCCAAAACAGTCTTCAAACTGTTGAACTGCCTACAGAAAGTGCAGTGAGCTTATACATAAGCTGCCAACCATGCTAGGATTGGTTTTGGTGATGCAGCAGTATGATTCATTGCAGCTCGTGTAAGTAACTCCTCCCACACATTCCTGTAAGAATCCCAATAAAACTCATCAGTTTACAAATTGAACTTTAGGAGTATCCTTTCTTTGGTGTGTTGTCAGTTCCCAATCTGAGGTAAAAAACATGTGTGTTCATGTCTTGATGTGGGGTTCCCTTCTGTATGCTATGAAAATGTTTTATTACCATTGGTTAATAAATAAGCTGTTTTGGCAAGAAAAAAAGCCAGGAAGGCAAGAAAACGCATTTTCTAAAGCAAGAAGGAAGCAACACACAAAATCATGGCAGAGTCTGAAGTTAACAAAGAGGGGATTTAAACTGTGATTAATGAGATAATGGTTACTATGGTTAGAATGTTGTCTGTTCTCCAACCATTACGTTAAAGGTTTGGTCTTCGTGTGGCAGTGATGACACAAGTGAGACCTTAGGCCACTGGAGCATCCTCTTCAGAAGAGTAAGATTATGGTCAAAGTCAAAGGACCCAAAGTTCTTTTGTTACAAAAAGCCTAAGACAGGCTCTGACACACTAAGGCTTCTGGTCAAGCCACAAAGCCTCTTCCTCCCACAGAAACTCCTACCATTGCATAGCATCAAGTATGAAGCTCTCTCCAGAGTGAAGCTGATGTTCCTACCATGCCTATGAAACTCAAACATCAAGCTCAATAATCTTTTTTTTTCTTTATAAAGTAGCCTGTCATGCTGTGGTGAAACAAGTAAGCCACCTGCAAGGGCAGATGGTAAATAGGAGCATAGAGAAGGAAACAAGACAGTATCAAAAGGAAATACAAGTTGAAAACACCATAACAGAAATGAAAATTGCCTTGGATAGCCCATCAGAAGAATGAGAACACCCAACCAGAATCTGTAGGTCAAAGATTTATCAACAGGGCACTTCCCACTAAAGGGCTAGTCCATGAAGACACACCACATCACCAGTAACTAGGAGTATAAAAAACCATAACACCATCTCTTAACTAACAGGATTCTTTTAAGCAGAAGTCAGACATGGTAGCTCATATCTGAATTCCACCACATAGGAGACTGAAGCAGGAAAATCATGAGTTCAAGGCAAGCCTAGGGTAATAATAAAATCCTGTCTTAACATCAATACAAAAGTAGAAAACAACAAGTGTTAGGAGCGCTGTGGAAGCATTTAAACCTAAGACCATATTTGTCGGAACAGATTAGGGAGTATGTGCTGGGAAAAAGCAGTCTGGTGGTCACATACACTACCCAGTGATTGCACATACACAAGAGTAATAAGAACAGACTTGAAGTCGGGAGGTAGTGGATCAAGCCTTTAATCCCAACACTTGGGAGACATAGACAGGTGGATCTCTATGAGTTCGAGGTCAGCCTGATCTACAAGAGCTAGTTCCAGGATAGGTTCAAAGCTACATAGAAACTATGTCTTAAAAAGAAAAAAAAAGAAAAAAGAACAGACATACAAACATGAGTCTGTATATCTGTATGTGATCATATAATCAATTGTGATACAAATGTATAGCACTGGAACATGCTATGACATCAAGGGACCTCAAAAATGTCACATAAAAGAAGCGACATCAAAGGTTATGTATTATATAAGTCTAAGCCTATGAATACAGAATACAAATTGGCAGCTGCGAGGGGCTGGGATAGGGCAGACACCATTGCATGTGGGATTTATCTCCACCATGCAGTACAAGAATGCCTTAGAACTAGAGAAAGGTAGTTAAACACCACTGTGACTTGTCAAATGCCACTGAGCTATTCACTGTATGGTGATCAGAGCTGTTCTATGTGGACTTTACCTCAAAGAATCTCTTTTAAAAATCAATGCGAGTCTCTGCCTCTATCTCCATCCATCACCAGATGAAGGTTCTATGGTGATATGAAAGATATTCGTCAGTATTGCTATAGGATAGGGTCAGTTCAGGTTCCCTATCCTCAGCTTCCCAAGGGACTAACAGGGGACATCGCCTTGGGCTCCTGGGAGCCACTCTAGGTTCAAGTCTCTTGCCAACCCTAAGGTGGCTCCCTTAACTAAGATATGTGCTTCCNCCCCAAGTTCCCCCAATCCTCCCCTTCTTACTTTTCTCTCCCTGTCCCCCCTTATCCCCACCCCACCCCCAAGATCCCAATTTTGTCCCTGGCAATTTTATCTACTTCCCTTAGGCAAGAGGATAACTATATGTTTTTTCTTGGGTTCACCTTCTTATTTAGCTTCTTTAGGTTCACCAGGTATACACTCCATGACCTTTATTTATGGCTAGAAACCAATTATGAGTGAGTACATCCTATGTTCATCTTTTTGGGTCTGGGTTACCTCGCTCAGGATAGTGTTTTCTATTTCCATCCATTTGCATGCAAAATTCGAGAAGCACTGGACTGAGCTCCCAAGGTCCCAATGAGGAGCAGATGGAGGGAGAACATGAGCAAGGATGTCAGGACCACGGGGGGTGCACCCACCCACTGAGACAGTGGCGCTGATCTATTGGGAGCTCACCAAGGCCAGCTGGACTGTGACTGAAAAAGCATGGGATAAAACCGGACTCTCTGATCATGGCGAACAATGAGGACTGATGAGAAGGAAGGAACTTCATGTTCCGGCTTGGTGGGAGCCTAGCCAGGTTGGATGTTCACCTTCCTAGACATGGACGGAGGGGGGAGGACCTTGGACTTTCCACAGGGCAGGGAACCATGACTGCTCTTCGGATTGGAGAGGGAGGGTGAGAGGAGTGGGAGGAGGGGAAAAGAGTGGGGGAGGGGGAGAAGAGTGGGGGGAGGGGGAGGGAAATGGGAGGCTGGGAGGCGGCGGAAACTTTTTTTTCTTATTCTCAATAAAAAAAAAAGGGAAAAAAATCAATGCGAAATGTTGAGCATGATGGTGCACACCTGAATTCCTTACAATCAGGAAGGAGACAAGAGGACTGATGTCCATACAAGGCTAGCCTAGGCTACACAACAAGTTACAGGCCAAATACACAGTGAGACCCTGTCTAGAAACAAGCAATATTTTTTAACAAATGAAAAGTTCAGGAAGCTGCCACCAGAAGACTTGACTTTCAAGAACTGTCCAGAGAAGCCCTGCAAAGAAAAATAAAATAATTTAGGACAGAAACTCAGAGCTAGTCTGTTTTGCATTGTCCAGGCTGATGCACTGGCCCAATGAAAGGAGTGAGGAGAGAGTAGCACGGTGTTAGAATTCAGTGAGGCTGCGAGACTGAAGGGATGGGAACCCTTTTTGTAGGGACCACCACTGGCCAGGATATAATTATTGGACTCCAAAAAAATTTTTTAAGTATTTTGAACTAAATGAAAATGAAACCACTAGTCTTCAAAATTTGTGGGATGCAGCAAAAGCAACATCTAAATAAAAGCATAAATCAGATATATGTTCGTATATGTAGTCTCAGATACTCATGCCACTGAGGCAGGAGAATGGGTTAACTTAACTAAGTCTTAGGTTCTAGGCAGCATAAGAGACTCCTCCTATGGGAGATAGAGAAGAAAAACTTATAGCAAAGTAATAATGCCAAGGTTAATACTTCAATCAAAAGACAAAATAAAAATCTTTATGACTGAAAAATGGGCACCAAATTTTAGATAGCAAAGCATCATGAGATTTTAATCATTTGGATAAGGTAGGGGATTTTTTAAAAAGGATTTATTTCTAGAACTTTATAAAGTTGGAGAGAAATGCCTCAAAACAGGATGATTGTAGGTACTGTCCAAAGCAGTTCACATACAATACCATATTTTAACTTCATCACAGCCCTAAGGTGGTAACAGAACCCCTATTTTCATTGAAATTCTTCCTGCTCCAAGTAACAAAAAACCAGACCCACAAGAGTCGAAGCAGGTAAGAGAAAAAAACAAAAACTGGAGTAGCTCCAGGGCTCAAACTACATCACCCATGTTGGACTGTGTCCAAATCCCAGTTCTGCCATTTCCTGTGTAATCCTCCTTCTAAGGTTCACCTGGTGGCCCCACACCTTCAGGCTCTTACCCCATGATGCTAATGGAACAGATGCAGCTGCAGTTTCGTGTCTTTTCTTGTTCCTACAGTCAGTAGGAAGAATTAAAGGAATTTTCCAATTGCCCCCCCCCCCCATCCACTTGAGTTCCTGTGACTGGCCCAGCTTGGCCAGGCTACCGTCCCCCATGATGTCACCATTATCATGGAACCACAGTTTCTAACTAGTTTAGATTGGACGCGTGTTCACTCAGAGAATAACGTCCAGGACTACAGTTGGGGATAACTGATAGATGTCCAAGGACACAATTCAGCAAGGCCTCTTTTGTAAATAAGAAATTCATAGTTTAGGAAAATAAAGCAACTTGCCAAAAACAGGTATTAAACTCAGGTCTAGCAAAAGCTTTATCCACTTAGGCTTCAATAAAGACTAGTCTTAAGACTGCAAAAGGTGGCCTTATTGCTTTTCTAAATCTGTCATTCACTGTAGCATAGGTAAAATTATACTTTTTCCTCAAAAACTCCTAAACTATGTGAAAATTCAAAACTTAAAAACTAATTGTGTATTTGACTTTTAAAACTACTTTTACAAGGTTCAAACAGTAAGAGCCAGTTCAGAAAGTTCACTGCCAAGAAAAAGTTGTAACTTTTAAGAGGAGCTTAAAGTTCTATTGCTCCAGAGTTATATCATGTATACCAGATTTATATAGACTTTTGGGACGTGACAGAAGACCGATTTTCCTGCTCAGTAACTTCTGCGGAAGTTACTATCTTTGTAGGAAATATTGCATTGTGTTTTCTTTGCATTTCTAGGTGAATTGTATTCCAACTAATGGACAACAAAACTGTCGTTCGAGGCAGGAGAAAATCAATACAGACTTCTGCTTGGACCAAGAAGCAAGAGACTTTTAAAAGCAAGAGACTTTTAAAAGACACCAGGGGTTCAGGCTTGGTTCAATGGACAACGTGGGAGATGTCACTGAGAGTTGAGGGGTTAGGTACCCCAGGAGGCCAGTAGCCACGGGGACAGCTCTCTCCACCTTCCCTTTGGCCTTCAGAGCAGCCTTGAGAGCCCAGGGCTAGAAAGGGGTCACTAGAAAAGGGGGCGAACGTGAAAAGGCCCCGGCAATACACAACAGGCCGGGATCGTCAGGTCAGTTACCGGGAGTCAAGGCTGGACAATGCAGCCATCGTGAGAGGGACACGCGGAGGACGGGCGGGCAGAAACGCCAGGCGCATGCGAAGCGGTAGAGGGACGGCCAACAAATCTCCCGACGCAGGGGGCGACAACAAACCCACTGCGAAAAGCCACACGGGTCCCTGCACTCTCCGGACGCACCGCGCAGTCTGACTGGGGTACGCCGGGTGGGAAGGACGCCAGACAAACACCAGACAGCCTGGGAAGAGTGGGAGTGACGGCGCGCGCCTCACGTGAGGTACCCGGGCTCTCGCTGACGACATGGGGGCGTGTCCGTGACGCAAGCGCCGACGCATCAAACCGCTTGCGGCCAGTGAGGCGAAGAGGGCGTCTGACCCCGCCTACTGGTCCGACAGACTTGGCAAAACCCGGGAGCGTGCGCATTGTGTGCCTGGCGCCGGCGAGCATGCGCACTCCGAAGTGCTGGTTGCCGTGACAACGAGGAACAGTTACGAGACGGTGCGACCCGGAGGAGGGGAGGCCGGTGGTGCGTTTGTTCGGCATCGCTCTCTGGGGCTTGGAGAAGCGCGGGTGCTGAGGGAGGCGGCGAGGCCCGGACGCTGGATAGTGTTGGGGCGGGAGGGGAGGCACGGATGTCGCGGGCGATCCGAGTCGCTGTGGGCGGCCCGTGGGTCCTGCCTGCCTTGCGCGTGGCTGGTGGTTTGATCAGTGAACTCAGGGTCTACGTCCAACGGCATCACTCGGCTCTGCAGGAGTATTTAAAAGTAGTATGCCGTGTCGCGTGTGCATTTTATTGTTGTGTGTATCAGTTGCCTTGTGTTAAAGCAATTGGTGACTAAATGCCTTGACGCCCGTGCTATGCTTTCCTACCCGAACCTGGGCTAGCTGTGATTTACAAACAGGCTGTTTTTTTGTTGTAGCTTTTAGTGCCAGGAAGAGGTTAAGTTTACCGCTTTCCTGTTTCCAGATGAGCGGGTCACCTCTCCTCCGTTTATATTTTCTCATACAGTTGAACTAAATCTGGCATGTTTCGAGTATTTTTGAAAATTATACAATTTGCCGATACTATGGGACTTGATGAGGCAGTTTTTAACCCTTTTATTTTTATATTAATCACAACGGTATAATAAAAACTAAGTGATAAATAAATAAATAAAAAAGAAAAAAAATAAAAATAAAAACTAAGTGAAACTGTAGGCTAAATTAGCTACCTATGGTTAACGATAGTATGAATCTTGTTGAAAATTAAACAATTTTCGGTTTGATGCATACTTGGTCTCTGCTGATTATAAGCATTCTGAACTAGGAAAATGGTGGTGTTGACCTTTCAGCATTTTATATGCCTTTCTCCAGCCTAGGCCGTAGCAAGGAACATTGAATACAAACTTCTTCCATAGATCCCCATGCCAGAACTGAAAAGAAACAAGGAGGAGGGGACAGTGAAAACGATCTAGGCTGCTGAAGGATCTGAGCAGCCGCTAGTTCTTTTCTTAGTCTTTTTTTTTCTTTTTTTTTTTTATTGAAAAAAAATTCCTGCCTCCTCCCAGCCTCCCATTTCCCTCCCCCTCCTCCGACCCCTCCCTCCCTCCTCTCCCCCTCCCTCTCCAGTCCAAAGAGCAGTCAGGGTTCCCTGCCCTGTGGAAAGTCCAGGGTCTTCTCCCCTCCATCCAGGTCTAGGAAGGTGAACATCCAAACTGGCTAGGCTCCCACAAAGCCGGAACATGAAGTAGGAACAAAACCCCATGCCATTGTCCTTGGCTTCTCATCAGCCCTCATTGTCCGCCATGTTCAGAGTCCGGTTTTATCCCATGCTTTTTCAGTCACAGTCCAGCTGGCCTTGGTTAGCTCCCAATAGATCAGCCCCACTGTCTGGGTGGATGGGTGCACCTCTCGTGTTCCTGACTTTGATGCTCATGTTCCCCCTCCTTCTGCTTCTCATTGGGACTTTGGGAGCTTAGTCCGATGCTCCAGTGTGGGTCTCTGTCCATCCATCGCTAGATGAAGGTTCTATGGTGATATGCAAGATATTCATCAGTATGGCTATAGGATAGGGTCATTTCAGGTACTCTATTCTCAGCTGCCCAAGGAACTAACTGGGGACATTGCCCTGGGCACCTGGGAGCCACTCTAGGTTCATGTCTCTTACCAATCCTAAGGTGGTTCAATTAATTAAGTTATGTGATTCCCTTCTCCTCTATCCAACCTTGTTTTATCCCCCAATCATCCCGTTTCCCCAAGTTCCCCCCATCCTCCCCTTCTCACTTTTCTCTCCCCATCTCCCCTTACTCCCATCCCACCCCACCCCTAAGATCCCAATTTTTTGCCCAGCAATCTTGTCTATTTCCCATAGCAGGGATAATAACTATATGTTTTTCTTTGGGTTCACCTTCTTATTTAGCTTCTTTAGGATCACAAATTATAGACTCAGTGACCTTTATTTATGGCTAGAAACCAATTATGAGTGAGTACATCCCATGATCCTCTTTTTGGATCTGGGTTACCTCACTCAGGATAGTGTTTTCTATTTCCATCCATTTGCATGCAAAATTCGAGAAGTCATTGTTTTTTATGGCAGAGTAGTACTCTAATGTGTATATATTCCACACTTTCTTCATCCATTCTTCCATTGAAG
>NW_026068056.1:2040190-2040954 GCF_014885135.2 Alexandromys fortis
TCAGTAGGTCCCATTTATTCAATGTTGCCCTTAATGTCTGTGCTGCTGGGGTTATACATAGGAAGCGATCTCCTGTGCCCATCTGTTGTAGGGTACTTCCCACTTTCTCTTCTATCAGGTTCAGTGTGTTCAGACTGATATTGAGGTCTTTGATCCATTTTGGACCTGAGTTTTGTACTTCGTGATAGATATGGGTCTATTTTCATTCTTCTACAGGTTGACATCCAGTTGTGCCAGCACCATTTGTTGAAGATGCTCTCTTTCTTCCATTGTATACTTTTAGCTCCTTTATCGAAAATCAGGTGCTCATAGGTTTGTGGGCTAAAAACCGGATCTTCTATACAATTCCATTGGTCGACTTCTCTGTTTTTATGCCAGTACCACGCTGTTTTCATTACTGTAGGTCTGTAATAGAGTTTGAAGTCAGGGATTGTAATGCCTCCAGAAGTTCCTTTATTGTATAAGATTGTTTTGACTATCCTGGGTTTTTTGTTTTTCCATATAAAGTTGATTATTGTCCTCTTAAAATCTGTGAAGAATTTTGATGGGACCTTGATGGGGATTGCATTGAATCTATAAATTGCCTTTGGTCGAATTGCCATTTTTACTATGTTGATCTTCCCAATCCAAGAGCAAGGGAGATCCTTCCATTTTCTGGTATCCTCTTCAAATTCTTTCTTCAATGCCTTAAAGTTCTTGTCAAATAGATCTTTCACTTCCTTGGTTAGAGTTACCCCAAGATATTTTATGCTGTTTGTGGCTAT
>NW_026068056.1:2044000-2049420 GCF_014885135.2 Alexandromys fortis
TTTTTTTTTTGGATCCAGCCTATTTGGTGTTCTGTATGCTTCTTGAACCTTCATAGGGTATATCTTTCTTTAGGTTGGGAAAGTTTTCTTCTATAATTTTATTAAATATATTTTCTGGACCATTGAGCTGCACTTCTTTTCCTTCTTCTACTCCTATTATTCTTATGTTAGGTCTTTTTATTGTGTCCCAGATTTCCTGAATGTTTTGTGATGAGAGTTTGTTGGACTTGCTGTTTTCTTTGATCAGTGTGTTTATTTTCTCTATGGTATCTTCAGAATCTTAGAATCTTTCTTCTATCTCTTGTATTCTGTTGATTATGCTTGTTTCTGTAGTCTCTGTTTGTTTACTTAAATTTTCCATGTGCAGCCGACCCTCTGTTTGTGTTTTCTTCTTTGCCTCCATTTCAGTTTTCAAGTCTTGAACTGTTTCCATTATCTGTTTGATTGTTTTTCCTTGGTTTTCTAGGGTATCATTCACTGATTTATTCAATTCTTCAAACTTTCTGTTATACTTCTCATCCATTTCTATAAGGGTGTTCTTTACATGCTGTTTAAGGGCGTCAATCACTTTCATAAAGTCAATTTTTTCTACTTCTTCTTGATTAAGGTGTTCATGTCCTCCTGTTGTGAGGTCGCTGGTTTCTGGTGGTTTCATGTTGCTTTTCAGATTGTTGGGTGAATTCTTGCATTGGCGCCTGCCCATCTCTTCCTCTGAATGCTCCCCTATGGATCTTTTTTTAACAGGATCAGGTCTTCTTGCCTACTGACTAGTGAAGGTCATCACTACCTTCCCAGTGATGGCTCTCCCCAATGCTGGCTCTCCTGGCGCCAGGATCAGGTCTCCGTGCTGGTTGGGTAGCTCGTAAACAAAGAGCCTACCTTGCTTGGTGCAGGCAGGCTATTGAAACAAAGGAACTCCTGCCCGCCTGGGTGCCCTGAGGATTCGGACCCAATGCCCAGACAGGCTGAGCTGGGTGATGTTATGTGCCCAAACAGGGCAGAGGGGCAGAAGGGGGGAGGTTCTGGATGCAAGCTGGGTGGGATAGGAAGAAAGAGGCAGTATGCAGGGAGTAGAGGCCCTGCAGAGACTCTTTTCTTAGTCTTAAAGCAGGTGTCTCACATGTTAGTTCCTATGAAGCTCACTTTCCTGTACTCTTAAATTGTAATGCTGGGGTTAGAAGAGAAGGCGTTTTATGCATGCGTGGGAGACAGCTGCTCTGCCAGCCCCCTTCTGAGAGTTATTCCCTCGATGCTGTTTCCTAGATTGCTATTTAAAAAGTGCTGTTTCCATTGTAGAATATTATACACTCTTGCCTTCCTAAAAATAACACCATGAAATAAATAAATTTATTAAATAAAAAATATTGTATTGAAATTCTCAAGGTATTAATAAAAATTGGCAAAAAGAAAATAATATAACACCATGGTCCCAAAACTAAAAGGGGCAATACCAAATATTTCCCCCAGCTTTTGAGGGGATGGGAGCAACGGTAACCATTTGCAGAGTATCTTATGCAGAACAGTCCTCTGTAAGCCCTTAGGATGTTTTCTTCTTTTGTATAATAATCCTGCGATGTCAGTGGTTTTGTGTTTTTATAGATACAAAAACTGAGCCAGAGATGTTTAGATAGCTTACCCCAAAAAGCAGAAAGCAGGTTGGGACTCAGTGAGTCCATCCTCGTCTTCTGTCCAGCTATGTGTTGGGCAGGTTGAAGATAAACAGCAGGCCCCTTATACCTGCTTCTTGTTTCCTTTCTCCCTGAAAAAACAAACGTGCATGCGGGTTTCCTGAACATCTTTGCTGTTGCTCGTGTTATCCAACATGCGCATTTCTTTCTTCAAGACTTGGCTTAAGTGTTGTCTTTAAGGGTTGTTCACTTAGTGTCTGATTTTAGTCTGAGACGTCACTCTAAACCCCCGTTTTTGCTGCTAGATGTTCTTTGTGTTCACATTCTTTCCAGCACTGTGGGAAGCTACTGGAGGACAGGGATGGACTGGGCTATGACTGTAAGCTGGAAAGTGTAGCTCTGTGCTGCCCTGCAGCTGGCATTCCTGTTATCATCTCCATAACCCTAGGAGATCTGAATGTTTACCAACACTCACTTTCTGTTCACAGCAGAAGAATGGAAGGAATTGTAATGTGATGCTAGACTTTGTTGAAGCCACGCCACGGTGTTTCCTGATTGAGCATGTTAAAAAATAAGGTATTTCGTCCTCCTCAAAACCGACCCATAGTTTCACTCTTGGGATGTAATCAAACTGTACCTTCTTTGAGCATAAAAATAGTTTATAAACCTTGTGTCCATGAGGAGCCGTGAGCAGGAGTGGGAGGTGTGGGTAACAGTAAGTGTTGTGTGCAGACCTCTCCTGGCTCAAGAACCTGGTCCTGCAGCAAATGCTTTAAAATGCTTAAAAGCATAGTGTTTGCCTGGAGTCTAATTCAGTTATAGCAAAACAGCAGGTGTTTATTTAGGCACACACAGGTTTAAATGTATTGGTTTATAATTGGCTCCAGAAATTAAATGAAAAGGTTTCCTTGGTTTCTAACGTAGATGTTGGATCTGGGTTTGCTGACTTGGGTACAGTGGCTCTGGCATTCCTTCCCATTGATTTGCTAATTTGCCACCAGTGGAGCACAAAGCTTCAGTTTCCTTCTAAAAGATGTTTGTTACACACTGTTTCAGTAAGTAAGACAACCCCGACCTCCTACTTTTTAGGATCATTCATCTAAAAAAGGTAACTTAGCAGTCACTGCAGTTGCCTTACAGGACCACATTTTACATGATCTTCAACTTGGACATCTCTCGGTAGCAGACCCTTGTAAGACAAATGTGCAAAAGAATGAGAACAAGACAAAATCTCTCAAAAGAGACACAACGGCCATAATAGATACTGGGCTTAGAAAAACTACAGAGGGCCCCAAAGTGGAAGATCCAGAAAGGGAGTATGTTCTAGATCCTGCACCGCCAGCGCTAACTTTAGGTAAGCTAATCTGGTCATTTGTAGACTTGATGCTAACTAACCCAGTGTAACCTCCTCAAGCTGGATGGTACCCTATTTACAGGGCTGAAGCAATGGTGTGTTTGGAGTAAAAATACAACCTTAACATTTTCATTTTATTGGCAGATACTGACAGCCAAGTGTCTTGTTAATAAGGCTTTGAATGCCAACTTTTTGTCTGCCAAGGTTTTTTTTCAGTTCTGAGATTAAGTGTTGGTAGAACTGTCTCATAAACAAGGTGGCCACCAGCAACACTATAAGTTGCAGCAACAGGGTAAGTGACTTGCTTTTGTGAGTGAATTTCTGGCTGTGTACATTGTGCCTGGCTTTATCATGTGCCCTGTGGCACTTCACATAATGCCAGAATTGGTCTGTGCTTCTGTATTTTAAGCTATTCTGCCCATTCTGCCTTCCTTTGCATATTTTTGTTGGCTTTAAAAATCTCCTTGTATAGCTCAGGCTGGCCTTCAATTCTCAATCCTTCTGCTTCAACCTCCTGAGTGTTTGGTTTATAGGTGCGTGTCTAGATATTGTGTTTTGTGAATGTAGTTTCCATGAGGCAGCAGTGTCTCCACTGGTGCATAGCCCCAGCAGTAATGCTCATACTCGTCAGCCCATTTCTACTTGAATCTGTACAGTAATCCCTCATTGAACTAAATGCCTTGATGTTCCTCAGGGGACCCCCTCCCCAAAATTTTTACAGGCTCAGTGCTTTCTGGTGACACTGACATCAGTTTAAATATCACCCACAAATTTAGTGCCTCTCCTTCTTAATTGGATCCCTGTCATACACTAGGGCCATAACTTTTTTTTTTTTTTTTTTTTGAGAGAGAGAGAGAAGGTCTCACTGTGTAGTTGAAGCTGTCTTAAATGCAACCTTCCTGCCTCTGCTCCTACTTTAGCCCTATATGACTATTACAGAAGTAAAGTTGTCAAACTGTCATGAATCTATTTTTTCTTATAGTTTGGCAGATAGAAGATTTGGTCTTACCTTGGCAGCTTCAGCATGTAATTATGTTCTGTGAAATCAAGAACTTTCCTGCTTTTTTTTTTGAAAGAGGCTCTTTTCTTCCTCTCTTGTCACATCTGAATAGTCAACATCACTGCTTTGTTGCTTTGGAGCCTCAACAAACCCTAAAGCTGTAATACTGCCACATTCTGTCTAACCACCAAGACAACTACAGAGGGACAAGGGGTACAAAATACACAGCCTGATAGACTAGACAGAAATGGAGCACGGGACCATAAGATTTCATTGTGCTGCTTAGATTGGCAACAAAATGAAAACTTATGAATTATTTCTGGAATTTCCCATTGAATATTTTCAGATAGTAGTTGACTGTGAATCACTGAGCCCTCCAGAAAGTACAACCATAGATAAGGGAGCATGGATAATTAGCTTAGCATTAATTTCCTGGTTCCCATCTCTATAGTAGCATGTTAAAGCCACAGAATTCTTTATACCATTCTTACAATCTTGTGTAAGTTTGAAATCATTTTAACTGGGAAGCTGGAAATAAAAGATTTCTAAATGATTAGGCATGGCAAATAGGTTTGGTTAGGGCTATTGTGCTGTAGACAGGAGGTGGTAGGGATGCCTGCATAGCACAGAAGGAAAACCCCTCATCAGGCAGTCAGGTACGCCTCTTGTTCCTTTAGCTGCTAAGGTAAGGAGCAGAAAGTTTCCACGTATGGCAGAAGAGCCATCCAAGGGTGACAGGCACCTTGAGAGAAAGCTTACTCTCAGCTTTGCTGCTTTGGGCCATATTACAGATACAGGTTTGTGCAGTTCAGAGTCTGGCCCTTGATGGTAGGCATCACGTCACCTACAGTAAGTCATATGCCCATCAGTGTAAGAATAAATGAAGACTGAATTCATTGCTCAGGATGGCAGGTACTATAGCAAAACAGGAGAGGCCCTGAGCCTAATGGCTCGGGGTTCAACTCAGATTTTGGGGGTTTTGTTTGTTTGTTTGTTTTTTGTTCTCCTGATGGTTTTAGTGTTGGTGTATTTTTACTAGAATTAAGTCTAGTGAAATAAGTTAATCTCACCTATATTATCAGGTGAGTTTGGAATATAGATGCTCTTGACAGAATTTTTGTTTGTGTGTGTGTGTTTTCACAGGTATAGGCATGTCCGTGTAGAGCCCAGAGGCTGGTATCAGTATCATTTACCTTATTTTTTGAGACAGGGTTTCTCACTAAACTAGAGCCCACCAGTTCACCTAGACTGGCTGGCCAGCAAGCTCTAAGGATCTCCTGTCTCTGCCTTGCTGGCACTAAGCACACACTATTGTGCAATTTTTTTACATAGACACTGGTGATAGAACCCATTCCCCTGCTTTGGTCATGCATTTTATGATTATTTCCTTTTCTTATTCTGTATTTTTCCCTTGTGCTTTGTGTGTGTGTGTGTATAT
>NW_026068056.1:2049461-2155454 GCF_014885135.2 Alexandromys fortis
ATATATCAATTTAATTAGAAATGTCTCTTTGGAGAAAAAGATATTTTGGATTTATACCTACTGTTGGTTCTAGTTTCATTTTGGCTTTTATTTTCTTGGAATTTCTGCTGTTGTCCTTGTTAATTCCTTTTTGTTTCTTTTACTTTGCTGCATTTCCTTTTGCTATCATCTTAGGTAAAACATTTGTGTGCAGAGTTTGTTTCCTGGCAAGTGCATGCAGACATCCACATCCCTGTGAACTGCTGTTTACTTCCCATGTTGACACTAATGCTCTCCTAGCTACTTAGCTCTTAGCACTATGTCTCTCCATTGTCTTTTTGCTTTCTATATATCCACAATTATTAAGGCTCATGGGATAAGTGTCTCTTCTGTGACTTTTCCTGGGAAGGCATAGAAGTCTATTTATCTAGAAAATATACTCCCTGTGAGAGTAGTTTTATGTTCTAGCCTTTCAGAGTATATTCATACTTCTACCATGAATTTTTCTAGGACCAAGAGTGCTTTTCAGATGGCCCTCTGTGCTAGGTCTATTTTTTTTTAATGTACCTTTACTATTATTTAACAGTTTGCAGATAGTGATTTATATTTACAGTCCTACCAGCCCTATGCTCAGGAATGTTGTGAGTTCCCCATGGGATATAAGCTCATGTGATGGGTTCTTATAAATTTCTTACTTAAGAAATGTATTCTTGCCGGGCGGTGGTGGCGCACGCCTTTAATCCCAGCACTCGGGAGGCAGAGGCAAGCGGATCTCTGGAAGTTCGAGGCCAACCTGGTCTACAAGAGCTAGTTCCTGAACAGGCACCAAAGCTACAGAGAAACCCTGTCTCGAAAAACCAAAAAAAAAAAAAAAAAAAAATGTATTCTTAGGTAGCACATGATTGATGTGCTTTGTAAAGGTGAAGGCAGCAAGGCTAAGTGGACGGAGGCAGTGCTAGAAGCTGACAGTTAAATTAGATGAAAAACAAGAAGGAAAATGACAAATAATAATAATAATGTGTTCTTCAACTTCTATACAACTAAATGTCAATCCTGCTTGCTTGAATATCCCTAACATTCAGAATGATGAAATCATTATTGAGAATGTCAGGTTTATCACTGTACTCATACCTCCATAGAAAAGCACCTTGATATGCATTGTGGAAGGTTGCTATAATGCCTCCCTAGAGTATCCACATACAGATTGCCTATTAAAAATTACATGTGACTATGCTAAAATTACATGTGTCTATGCTAAAATACGTGAGTTTTTATTGTGTCTTATCTTTCCTGTAGCCCAGAAACTGGGCCTCTTGCCACCTCCCCCATTGCCACTGTCATCAGATGAATGGGAGAGAGTGAAGCAGAGATCCCTCCTACAAGGGGACTCCATGCAACCATGCCCGATATGTAAAGAAGAATTTGAGCTCCATCCTCAGGTACATAACAGAGCTTTAGATCAGCCAGGCTCTGCATCCCCAGAATTAGTCACTGAGCCACACAGTTCCATGCTCCCTTGTAACTTTCAAATACTTAACATTTTCTCTACTACCCTTAAAGTGTATGTGTATGGCTAAACAGCATCACTTGACAGTGTACACTTACTCGTGTGACACTAAGTACAAATATGCCATTTGCATGAAAGAATGCTTTGAATATCTTCAAAGAATTTATGGGAGAATCCTGGTATAAAATAGAATCTTTGTCCACACGGCTCTTAATATAAGCTGGCTGGTCATCCCGGTGCATAGAAAGCTCATGACCCTGTCACACAGACCCACTGCTGTGCCTGACTAAACTGCCAGCTCCAAGGAGCCAAGGTCACTCATGCTTCAGAATTTGGGGAGAAATATGGTTTTGCCCAAGGCTTTTGCATAGTGTGTAGCCTTAGATTCTACATGGTAGGCACTGAGACGACAGCTGAGAAAACCCAGCACATAGCCAGGCTTAGGTCCCAGCCGAGGACCCCAAGCTTCATGGGCTTGTCCTGACCTCTCAGACTTAGAAATGCTTCACTGTCAACAAGGAGCTCACAGCCATTTTTGCTGTCCAGTAATGTGAATTAAGATTCTTGAAGTGAGAGACAGAAATGTTTAATAAATAAATAAATTAATTAAAAAAAAAAAAAAGATTCTTGAAGTGTACTTTCCTTCTAGCTCTCCAAGAGGACCTAATCTTACGTAGGAGTTGGATATTGGGAAGATTTCAGTCAGCCATTGAACCACAGAACTGTCATATGTAGGGAAGTTTGTAATCTAGTGTCGGAGTGCAAGATCATTAAAGCTGCAGAAAATCACCCAGCATCAGCAACCTCATCTATTGTCTGTACATGTTTAGCCTGTTTGTGTACAGGATGAAAACTTAAATATTTCAGGTGGTATGTAAGAATTTCACCAAACTTTGTCATTTTATTTATATTTATAGTATTTGGCTAAAATACTAACAGTATTGTGTTAATCTTGCACTTAGTGTTCCCATACTGGATTTTTTTTCTTAGTTAAAAACAGTTTTTCTGGATTAGAGAAATGGCTCAGTGGTTGAGTATTTACTGGCTATTCTTCCAGAAGACCCAGGTTTGATTCCTAATACCCCCATGGTGGCTCACAACTCTAGTTCCAGGAGATCCTATGCCCTCTTCTGACTTCCATGGCACCAGGCATACAGATAAGACATACATGCAGGCAAAACACACACACGAATAAAAATAAAAATAATTTTCTCAATTACTTTCATGATACTTTGTTGGATTTTTTGTGGTTTTTTATTATTTGTTTGTCTTTGTTTTGGGAGGGTTGTTTTTTCTAGTTGGTTTGGATTTTTTTTGGTTTTATTGAGACAGAGTTTCTCTGTGAAATAGTCTTGGCTATCCTTGAACTCGTTCTGTAGACCAGGCTGGCTGGCGTTGAACTCACAGAGATCCTCCTGCCTCTGCCTCCCAAGTACTGGGATTAAAGGCGTGCACCACCACCACCCAGCTCAAGTAATTTCTTATCTGTGCAGTAGATGGCACCAACTAATAGTGAGAACAGAACTCAGGTGATTCACTACAGACCAACCCAGAAATATGACAAAATGTAAATGAAGTGTAGGCCTCACTTGTGTAACTATCACCATGAACTGTTTGCCTATAATGAACATATGGGTATCTCAAAGTGTAATATTCTAATATTATTTATTAGAATTATGTAAGACTTACATTGTTTAGAGCAGAATGTTATCTGTTGATAAAAGACTTTGAAAGTTATATTTAAAAAAACTGAGTCCACAGATGATTTTAATACAATACTTAATTAAAGTTTACAGTTGGCAGGATCCATAAAAAGGTTTTAGGGGCTAGAGACGTGGCTCACAAGTTAAGAGCACTGGCTGCCCATCCAGAGTACTGGGGTTCAATTCCTAGCACCCACATGGTACTTACATCCACCTCTAACTCCAATTCCAGAGGATCTAATGCCCTCTTCAGGTCTTTATGAGGACCCTATGCATGTGGTACACAGACATACATGCAAGCAAAACACCCATGTTCCTAAAATAAAATAAATATTTTAAAAAGGTTTTAGGAGTTTATGAACTCTATTCTAAAATTCCTTCCCTAAATCCCACTTAAGAAAAATACAGAGTGAGCAAAGCCACAGGGTAGGTCACTGAAAACGGTAGGATGTGGATCTCCCACTCACCTGCCTGTGGTTATGGTCTAAAATCCCTTCTCCTTATTGGGTCTAGGCTAGTTTTGATTTTTGTTTTTCCAGGTCAAAATATCACTGTTGGGTGGAGAGTTTTGAGTCAGAAGGTTGGCGTTTTCTCATGAACATATTTTCTCTCCATCTAAAAACTCTCAGAATTAGGTCACAATAAGCTGTGATTTTAAGTTGAGGAGTGTAATTTACAAAACCCTGTAAAGATGTTTGCTTATTGTGTCTCTGCCCCTTCTCCTATCAAGTCCTTCATGCCCCACCCAATCTACCTAGCAGTATCTACCTTGGTACTCCTTTTACTGGATTAATATCAAGCATGATGTGTTTTATGGTATTGGGTCATTGGCTTTGTTTAGATGATATGCTTATACTATATTAAACTTAAGTGTGAACGTGCTCGGCTGTCTGAATGCTACCTTCAAGCATCCGGATGCCCTTCTAGAGGATGTACTACTAACCCAGGACTCTGCTCTCTCCGGGTGGACAGGTGCTGCTCTCCTGCTCACACGTATTCCACAAGGTAAGGAACCCCACCCTCGGCCTGGCCTCCTTCCCTCACACCCCCACCCTCGGCCTGGCCTCCTTCCCTCGCACACTGAAGGAGTTATGTGTTGATCCATGAGCACCATTTGTAGTCAGAAACATGGCTTTAGGGTAGACCGCAGCTCATCCTGTGGTGAAAACCGTGGGTTCTGTGACAGACCCACAGATGTTTGTGTAGCAGAGTGTTAGTGCTGCACATCAAAGCTGCTGATAGCTTGCTTCCTGCCGGCTGTTTGCATGGCAGCCTGACACGTAGCATTTTACCTTTATGCCACTTGACTTGCAGAGGTTTTTGAAGTCTCTGCATGCATGTTCTTGTGGAAAGTCATTTTTGAAACAGGTTTCCTGAGGAAGTGCTCACATCTGATGAAGCTACTTCATAATCTAAATTGGACTGAGTTTCACTTGAGAAAAAGAGCACTAGTTACATTAGAAGTAAAAATGTTGTTTATAAGTAATGACTTGTAAGGTTTTAAGTGAAATCCTTTTCTGCAGGCATGTCTTCAGGCTTTTGAAAAGTTCACAAATAAAAAAACCTGTCCCCTCTGTAGAAAGAACCAATATCAAACCAGAGTGATACATGATGGGGCCCGCCTGTTCAGAGTAAAGTGTGCCACCAGGTAAGAGTGTCCTCCATGCCCTGCGGAGGGGAGACAAATGTTTGTAGCTCAGGCTGATTATTTGCCCAGAAGGTCACTAGGCAGCCCAGGCTGGGAGAAGTACTTACTAAAATAAGGCCATTAGGGGCTGCAGAGATGGCTCAGTGGTCAAAACCACTAACTGCTCTAGAAGACCCAGGTTCAATTCCCAGCACCCACATGGTGTGACTCACAACTGTCTGTAATTCTAGTTGTCGGGAATTGGATGTTCTCTCTGACCTCCATGAGCACTGGGCACATAAGTGGTATAGATATTCATGTAAACAAAACATTCATATGCATAATAAAATAAAAGAATTTTTAGTTTAAAAATGAGGCTATTAGGCAGTCATTATTTCTACATCTCTGTGTTTTAGAGTCCAAGCCTACTGGAGAGGGTACATCGTTAGAAAGTGGTACAGAAACCTAAGGAAAATAGTCCCTCCTACGGATGCCAAGTTAAGGAGAAAGTTCTTTGAAGAAAAGGTGGGTGTGTACCACTACCTGCTCACACACACATGGTCTGTGTGGGTGAATATTCGGGACTGGTAAAGTCAACAGGCAGTGAGACTGCAGCTCACTTCACTTTTAGAGCTTTTTGCTCAACTTAGTGACCTCCAACCTTATTGCATGAAAAATGGTATTCAAATCAGCTTTGGTTTGACCATTGTGTGCTGTTTGATGGTGCCATTTTCTGATAAAATAAGGTAAAATTGAGCTTTTACAACTCTAAGAGTCCCCAGTTATGCTATAACATCAGTGAAAATGGAGACCTCACTACTACCTCCCAGTAGCTGGCTGAACTTCGTAGGATCACCACATCACAGAAACAGACAACTCCTGCCTGTGTTTGCTTATGCTCGCTTTGCATTTTTTATGTTACTTGGCAGGGCGTAGGGTGTCTTAGTTAAGGCTTCTGTTGCTGTGAAGAGACACCATGACCATGGCAACTCTTATAAAGGAAAACATTTAATGGGGCAACTTAACAGCTCAAAGGTCCATTATCATCATGATGGGACAAGGCGGCTTGCAGACAGACATGGTACTGCAGAGGTAACTGAGAGTTCTCTGTCTTGTACAGGCAAAGGAAGTGGTCTGAGACACTGGGCATGATTTGAACATATATGAATCCTCAAAGCCCACCCCTACAGTGACACACTTTCTCCAAGCCATACCTCCTAATAGTGCTACTCCCTTTAGGGGCCATTTTCTTTCAAACCACTACATGGGAGATGCATGTTTAACATGTCTCCATTTGAACAAAAAGGATTGGCAAGTATTAGAAGTAACCAGTCATGAAGAGAGAACCTTTCTCATGCCTGCTCCAGGATGGCAGATCTAGCCACCATGGGTGGGTGCTTTGAGACCCTTTTCCTCACCTGGTATGTTCACTGCAGGCCTAAAAATCAATTATAAAGAAACATAGTAGGCACAGAAAATATTTTATTTGTTACAAACATTGATATCTTTCCAAGTTAATTTTTATGTACATTGTTTTAGGTTTGGTAACAGTTAGTGTTAGTAACACTGTGGTATCCCAGCATGCCAACCTCAGATCACTGGGATAAACTCCTCAGCCAGACATGATGAACCATATCTATAGTCCCAACACTTGGAAAACTGAGGTAGAAAGACTGCTTGAATCTGGAGTTTGAGGCTAGCCTAAGCACCATAGCAAGACCCATCTCAAAGAAGAAAAGGATCATGATGGAGAAATGACTCAGTGGTTGAGAGCACTGACTGCTCTTTCGGAGGACTTGAGTTCAATTCCCAGCACCACCCACATGATAGCTCACAGCTATCTGCAACTCCAGTTCCAGGGGATCTGATGCCCTCATACAGACATACCTTCAGGCAAAACACCAATGTACATAAAATAAAAAAAATAAAAATATTTTTTAAAGAGAAAATGAAAGGAAAGCCAAGATGTTAGCTCAGAAACAAAAAGAGAGAGAGAGAGAGAGAGAGAGAGAGAGAGAGAGAGAGAAGAAAAGGATCCCGTCTCATAGTCACACTGTGCTGTCCGTCATTCCCTATGTAGGTACCATTGACATGTTTAGTTTAGCTGTGTGTTCTTTCATTTAGGATGATGAGTATAACAGATAGCCTTTAATGAAAAACATGATTCCTAATAAAAACTAAACAATAAAGAAAGTAAAACATGGTTCTTTATTTTCTAACTATTTTCCTAGTTATTGCCACCTTTAGGCACAAGACTGAGTGATCACAATCACATAACTCCTGGTCCCATCAGACACTCATTCGCCTAGAGGAAGAAATGGGAGTGTCTGTGACCTTGTGTATGGCTTTGCCCTTACCTGGATAAGCCAGCCCATTTCAACTGTGCTAGAACTACATTTATTAAAGCAAAATAATTTTTTTCTAGTGCCTTTCCTAGGCACTGAAGGGACTGGTATCAACACAGACACCCCAAGACCAAGTTGTCAGCACAAGAGGAGATTTATTTTCCCCAGAGGGACAAAGTGGAAGAAACAAGAGACAAAGACAAGAGACAGAGGACATGGGAGAAGGAGGGAGGGAAGAAAGGTATTTATCCTGGAAGGACAATGGACTGCCTCTGGACAGCAAGGAGACAGGCATGGCGCATAAGCAAATGGCAGTTTATGAATGTAAAAGGGAAAGCTCCCTGTGTTGGATGAGTTTTTTTTTTTAATTTTTATTGGCATGTTAATTAGGTGAACCAAAGGGGGCTTTTGATTGCTGGATTTCAAAATTTGATAGGTGGACCCTCATAGTCAACCTCAGGAAGAGCAAGTGGACAAATAAGGGAGCAGACCTTGGTGGCTAGGTTTAGGAATGTCATCTAATGGGTTCTAGCAAGGCAGAAGGAATGGGGGAGAAGGGCAAGGCCTGCCAAAGGCATGTCTGCCCTGCTTGGACTGACTAGAGCCCCTTCAGGCATTAAGTCTTTGTTCCAAGCAACACAGTCATTAGAATATGTAAACTAGAACATTTGGCATGTTGTGGTTGTCACTGTTCCTCATGTTTAGTTAAGAACACTTGAGTTTCCTTGAAGAGTAGGCTGGCATCAGATGTGATGTGGATGCTAAGCTAAGGGCTTTGCACACTGCATTGTGAAGTGGTGGCTGGAAGATACCAGAGGGACTGGTTGGTCCGGCTGGAAAAAGCTCCTGCCTTTGGCTATAAGGAGACCCAAAGACAAAGGCTACAGGGGCTGCGTACCAAGTTGGATTTGACCAAGAAGAACAAAATATCTCAAAAAACCTTGACCTCCCCTAACTGAATAAAGAACACAGAATGTCTGGGGTAGGGATGAATTTCTAAAGAGACTTCCTCATTCCTGTCTACCGTTGGGTGAAAAGATTCCTATTTTCCCACTTGCCAGATTCTTTCTCAAACACTGCCATTTATACCAGAAATAAAACTGAGTAAAAGTCCTGATCATTGACTAGATGAAAAGAATGTGTTTGTCTTCACTGTCTGGAGTGAGCGGTTCCTCTTCCCCATAAAGAAGGCAGCATGCAAGCCTTCTTTCTAGGTCTCATCTCTGTCCCTGCTCATTAGTCAGGATGATACTCTGAATCAAACCAGGATAGGCACTTTGTTTTCTGGACATCTGTCTTTAGAGCTGTTTCATCTTCCATCCAGACTTATGCCTTCTGTAATTGTTCTCATCTTTTTTGCGTTCTCCTGGGTATTATACTCAGTGGATTGATGGTCAGTGTTGTTCTCTGAGACATTCTTAGTAATTATAATTTTTTGTTTTTTTCTTAAGACAGTCTCATGTTGCCTAGGCTGGCCCTAAGTTTGTAAGTTGAAGTGTAAGCTGTGACAACAGGCAAAAATACCACTGAGCCGGAAGCTCTTTATAATTTGTGTGCAATAATATATGGCTTACAAGTCAGTGTCATTATTCGCTTTTGCAAAATTTTAAGACAGACTTGAAAACTATTTACCATCAGTATGTGGATAATTTGTTCATGTTTACATGTAATGACTTTGGAAAGTCTAGGCTATACATTGCTGTCACATAAAGCAGTCATGACAATCAGTTGCTGTCACATAAAGCAGTCACGGCAATCAGTTGATGGTCCTCATTACACTAATTTATCTACGAGGGTGTGACACAGCAGATTTGTTGTATCTTTACTTGCTGCAAATGAACCCCACTGTCATTTTTCTTGGAGCTTTTTAGAATCTCCAAATAATTCCTCCCATGTAAGAAAACACTTTCAGTTTCTCTTAATAATGACAAGGAAAACTAGGACTAGCCATCACAGGAAGGCAGATCTCTCTGCTCACCACCATTTTCTATCCTGCAGGGAAGAGCTGAGAACCCTTGCACAAAGGCTCCTCTTGGCTTTATGAGTCTATTACAGCACCAATACCACTTCACTGAAAAGGACAACACTGTGGTCTGAGGCTCCTGATAACAGCCAAAAACAAACTATTTGATGTCCATGGGGGGGGGGCAGATTAAAAGTAAAAGGATGAAAGTCATTATACTAAGGAAGTAGAAGCTGGGAGCAAGCAGGAATAGTTATGCTGATAGCTGAGAAGACAGGTTTGAAGGGTTGGAGAGATGGGTTAGCTGATAACGTGTTGCACAAGCAAGAAGACCTGATGCTCAACACCCAGGTAAAAGTAGCATAGACAAAGTACAGAAGGACCTTGGGAGCTCAGTGGCCGGCCAGCCTAGTTAAGTGAGAGACTCTGTTACAAAAGTTAAGGTGAAGAGCAATTGAGAAAGATACCAGACATCACCTTCTGGCATACACTAGCACCTGCATGTACATACCCACCTGAACACACATATACACAAGAGAAAAAAAAAGCAGACTTCAGTCAGAAATTTGAAGCAATAAATAAGGTGATTACAATTTTATAAACTCCATCAAGAATGTGCAGTGGTGGGAGTAGATAAGCACTGGACATTGGTATACCCTGCTTTGTAAATCATACACTCCTAGATATTAAGGGTCATACAGGCCCAGATATAATAATATGGGAAATAATTATTCCCATTCTCACCAATAGAAAGATAACATAGACCCAAAGCTCAACAGAGAAAACTGCTGTAACTCAAATTGACATGTAGGAATTATTATATCCAACAGCTATGAAACACAGATTCTTCTCATGAGCCTATGGGATTTTTCTCCAAAATAGATCACATTTTAGTCCATAAAGCAAGAGTCGATAAGTATAAAAAATAAAAAATGATGCATCACATTGCATAAAAGATCACAGTGGCATTAAAGAAACCCATAACAAGAACTTTAGAACCTACACATGTACGGGGAGCAAGCAAATATGCTCCTAATGATTGTGAAGACAATGGGGAAGAAATTGTAAAGCTAGAAAAGAATGAGAAGCAAAGCAGCTTATTAGAATCTTGGCAGTGTAGGGGAGTTCATAGAAATGAGGTGTGCTTACATTAAAAATCCAATTAAATTAACAAAGATGGACCTCAAGACTTCCAGGTAGAGCAAATATAACCCAAGATGATACAATCAGGGCAGAACTTGATGAGACAGAGACTGGAAGAGCCCAAGAATCAGTGAAACGAAGAGTTGGTTCCTTAAAAAGATATATAAGATCAAGGACCCTTAGCCAAAGTAACCTAAAGTTGTAAAAGGCCCAAAATAATAAAATTAGAGGGGAAAGGGGGACATTACAACACACCAAAAAAAATCCTGGAGGATCACTAGGGAATATTTTGAAAATATTCCCAAACATTGGAAAGATTAAAATAAATGGTTAAATTCCTGGATACACCTGACCTATCAAAATCAAATCAAGAGGATATAAACAACCTACACACAAGACTGAAGCAACAATGACATTGAAGCAACAAAGAAAAGCCCAGAACCAAACAGATTACTGCTGAATTCTACCCAACCTTTAAAGAATAGAAGCTATGACCCTCAAACTACCTGTCAAATAAAAAAGAAACAAATGTTACTAAGTCCTTTCTTGAAGCCAATATTACTCTATTTTTAATGTTTTTAATTTTATTTATTTTACATCCTGACCACAGTTTCCCCTCCTTCTCTCATTCTCACCCCTTAATCCACTCCTCCTGTGTCTATTCAGCAAGGGGCAAGGCCTCATGGGTATCAACAAAACATGGCATATCAAGTTGCTGTAAGACTAAGCACCTCCCCTTGTATTAAAGCTGGGCAAGGCCACTCAGTATGAGGAATGGGTTCCCAAGAGCCAGCCAGAGTACTAGGGACAGTCCTGCTCCCATTGTTAGGAGTACCACACGTAGACCAAACTACACAATTGTCATATATATGTAGAGGGCCTGGGTATGCAGGCTCCCTGGTTGTTAGTTCAGACTCTGAGTTTCTATGAACCAGCTGTTTCTGTGGGTTTTCTTGACGTTCTTGACCCCCTCTGACTCCTACAATCCTTCCTCCCTCTCTTCAGCAGGATTCCTTGGGCTCTGACTAATGTTTGGCTGTGGGTCTTTGTATCTGTTTCCATCAGTTACTGGATGAAGAGTCTCTGATGACAATTGGGGTAGTGACCAACGTGATCACAGGAAATGGCCAGTTCAGGCTACCTCTCCACTATTACTAGGAGTCTTAGCTGGGGTATCCTTGTAGATTCATGGGAGTTACCTTGCATCAGGTTTCTACCTGACCCCAAAAATGCCCCCACTTCCAGTCTCTTCTAGTACTCTCCCCCTCCATCCAGCCGCAACCCAGTCCCTCAAGGTCCCATACCCACCCTTCCCCATCCCTCTTGGGTTCTCCTGGTTACCTAGCCTCTCTGGGTCTGTGGATTGTAGCCTGGTTATCCTTTATTTTACAGCTAATATCTACTTATGAGTGAGTACACACCATGTTTGTGTTTCTGGGTCTGGGACCGCAGGATGCTTTTTTAAAAATACAACAAAAAATTAATAAAAATACTAGGCAAGCTGAAATCCATGACACATTACAAAGAGCATGCACCATTGTGTTACTTATGTTTCTGTGCTTGTTATGGTTGCTATTGCTGTGCTCAAACGTCAGGACCAAAGCAACTTGAGGAGGAAAGGGTTTATTTATTATCATCACTGTTAATGATCAAAGGAACTCAAGGCAGGAGCTGATGCAGAACCCGTGGACGAGTGCTGCTTACTGGCTTGCTTTCCATGACTTACTCAGCCTGCTTTCTTATAGAACCACCGGCCCAGCAGTGGCACCACCCATAATAGGCTGGGTCCTCCCACATCAATCACTAATTAAGAAAATGCCCTACAGGGTTGCCTACAGTCTGATCTTAGGGAACCATTTTCTCAATTAAGGCTCCCTCTTCCCCAATGACTAACTTGTATCAAGATGGCATAAAACTAGCCAGCACAGTTTCTCATTACTATGATAATATACCAATGGAAACAAAAGTTAGAGAGGTTTATTTTGACTCAGAGTGCCAGGAGGGGGAGTCCATCACAATAAGAAAGAACTGGAGACATGCACCCATAATGACAGGAGCTTATTCACATCTTGGTGGATCAGAAAGCAGAGTACAGGCCCAAAAGCCTTCAAGAACTGATCTAGCAGCCCACTTCTACTAGCTAGAACACAGTTCCAAATGCCCCACATCCTCAGTGACACCAGTTGGAGGCCAAGTGTTCAAATAAATGAGCCATGCATCACAGTCAAGCCATGACAACCATGATGAAGTTGGTTTCATTCTTGTGATGTAAGGGTGGGTTCAACATCTGTAAAATAACAAAGGCAATATAGCATAGAAGTTCAGAAACAAGTCAATTATGTGATCCTCTCATAGATATAGAAGAAGCCTTTGACAGTTCAACATCCCTTCCTGATAAAGGTCCAAAGAAACTCAGGAAAGAACAAACATACCTTAACATAATAAAGTGTATATATAAAAAAGTTAGCCACCTTTATACTAAATTGGGAAAACCCTCAAAGCATTCCTCCTAAAGCCAGGAAGGAGACAAAGATCCACTCAATATAGTATCTGAAATTTTTGACAGAGATCAATAAAGCAAGTGAAAGAAATAAAATGGGGACAAATAAAAAAGGAAGTCATAGTATGCTTTGCGATGATATGACCTTGTTCTTAAAAGACCCAAAAGGCTCCATAACACTTTTAGCGAAGTAACAGGATAAAATAGAAAACCTTTTCTATATACAAATAACAAGCATGCTGAGAAAGAAATGAAAATAGTCCCATTTGCAATAGCCTCAGAAAAATAAAACACCCAGGAATAAACAACCAAAGAGTTGAAAAACAATGAAAATTTAAAACCCTGAAGAAATTGATGGAGACACTAAAACATGGAAAGCCTTCTCATGCTCTTGGAACTACAGAATTGATATTATAAAAACTGGTCATTTGAGTAAAAGCAACTTATAGATTCTGTGTAATCTCCATCAAATTTCAGATAAGGTTCTTCACAAGATTGGAGAAAAAGCCTAAAATTGATAAAGAAGCACAAAATAGCCAAAACAATCCTGAGCAGAAAGAACAATGTTAGCAATTTAACACCTGATCTCAAAGTATACTACAGTCATATCCTACTTCATGTTCCGGCTTGGTGGGAGCCTAGCCAGTTTGGATGTTCACCTTCCTAGACATGGACGGAGGGGGGAGGACCTTGGACTTTCCACAGGACAGGGAACCATGACTGCTCTTTGGATAGGAGAGGGAGGGGGAGAGGAGTGGGGGGAGGGGAAGAAGAGAGGGGGGAGGGGGGGAGAGGGGGGGGGGGGGGGGAGAGAGGGGGGAGGGGGAGGGAAATGGGAGGCTGGGAGGAGGCGGATACTTTTTTTTTCTTATTCTCAATAAAATAAAAAAAAGGAAAAGAAAAAAAAAAGAAAATCAGCACGGTGCTGACACAAAAACAAGCAAATGGAGTCAAGCAGAGGGGCCAGAAATAAACCCTCAAGCTACAGCCACCAAGTTACTGAGGAAACATGTCAAAAGCACATTGAAAACAAATCCCAATTAACTGTGGTAGGAATTTGGATTTCACGAGAATGATGCTAGATCCCTCGTCCCATGGGGAATTGAATCCAAATGGAGCATGTATCTTCATGTAATACCTGGAGCTACTCACAGAGAACATAAGGACAGCACTTGAAGACACAGACATAGGGGGGATTTTCTGAAGAGGACTCTAACAGCCCTGGAAATAATAAATTAGCAAATGGCGGTGCATGAAATTTAAAGTTTCTACGCAGCTAAAGAAACAATTGAAGAGACTACCTACAGAATGGGAGAAAATGTAACTGCCAACTATTCATATGATAATGTCTAGGCTATACAACAACAACAAAAGAACCAAAACACACCCAAAAAATGCCCAAACAAACCAATAAACATGAAAAGGTCAATAAATATGAAAAAACAGCCATTGTTCTTAGCCAAAATTAGGGAAATGCAAATCAAACTCTACTGAGAGCCTATCTCACCCTGTTCACAACAATATCAAGACAACCACAAAACACTGGGAAGGATATGGGGGAAAAGGAGCTCTTACTGCTGCTGTGGGATATTTATTGGTAGACCCACTAGGAAAGTCAATATGGATGTTTCTCAAAAGAAATCTAAGAATTGAACAGTCATGCACTGTAGCTGTGCCACTCTTGTGCCTCTGTGCCCCTCCCTGACAGTAACTTTCCAAGTGGCCCCTCTGATGCTTTCCTAGCATACACATTTATGAATGTAGATCTTGTGTTCCAGAGAAGACAGTGATATTTGTCTGTTTCTAATAGACTGCATTTCATGTAACATGAACTCAATTTTCCAGCAAATAACAAAATTTCATTTTTTGCCAGAATAAAATTACATTGTGTATGTCAACCACATTTCCTGTTTTCTTTCTTCGTCCACCTGAAGGTGAACATGTAGGCTAGTTCACTACCTTGTCTGCTGTGTACAGCTGTACAGTAAACATGGCTGTACAATATGTCTGTTCTACAATTTAGGACATTTAGGAATCACCCACGAGTGGCACGGCTTTACTGCGTGATGGTTCAATTTTTAGATTTTAAACTTCCATACTGACTTTTCATAGGCTTTTCTCAAAAGCCTTTCAAGAGAGTCGACTTACTGTTACCACATGCACAGTGTGATCATTTGTAAAGAGCAGCCATACTCCATAAGTCATATGGGGTTGTTATGTGGAGCATCTCTTTACATATAAATAGATGGACATTAATACAAGCAGCCTTCTTTTCCTCCAAAGATAGACAGCCTGGCAACATTCTCCAGTGCTAATGACTTCTCTACACTTACTGGTGGACCTGGCAACTGGCTGACTGCCACTAAAATTTTCTCATGTAGTCTATGCACAGATACTGGGCCGCATCCACAGCAATAGTTACTTTTTTTTTTAGATAGTCATAATTAAGATTTATCTGAATATCTCATTCATATTCCCAGGATTCTATTTACCACAAATCAGTGCCATAGAAGAGAATTGACAAGACTATAAACTGACTGCTTTTCAAACATTGGGTAGATCAATCTTTTGTCATTCTAGCTTTGACACTCTTCAGATTCTTTTTTTTTTTTTTTTATTGAGAAAAGGCTTTTAAAGGAAGAAAATATAAACAGAGTCAACTGCACAACGGTTACAAAGCCCACAGCAAATAAGCTGGAAGTACTTTCATGATAGGTAATTCGGCTAAACAACAAAATATGGAATATTACAAGCATAGACTACAAATGAAAAATGGGTGGATCTGGGTATGCATTTGTTTAAGACAATAGGACTCTTCATACTCTGTAAGAAAGATACAGGGCTAGTGGAGATGAAAGCCAAAAGAGAATTTTTGTTTGTTTAGTTTTGTTTTTATGAGACATCTTCTTCTAACCCTTTATGCCCAGGTTATCCTTAAACTTCTGATCCTCCTGCCTCGGCCTCTAGGGTACTATGGATTGAAGTTATGCATCACCATGCCCACCACAGAGTTCCTTTTTGTATAAGTCTTTGTGTTCTATGATTTTTTTAAACTATTGCTGTTACCAATTTTTCACCCCAAACTGGGTCTTTTTGTTCTGTTTAAATTGTGTCTCCAATAAACATAGAGTACCAAGGAGACTTGTGTACAGTCAACGACAGGAGAAATGGAAGTTATGTGTATAAATCTGCTTGGCTTGTTAGAAACTGAGAGATTTTCAGATGCAGAGTAGAAGAAATGAACAATTAGGCAAGATGATTCTTCCTGGGAATCCAGGCACACGTTTTTGTTTGTTTGGGCTCTTTTATACTTCTTTCCATTTTCATCATGGCAGTTGTCAGCAGTCATAGACCAGTCAGTAGGAGGTTGGGTCATTTAGTACAAGATGGGACAATAATAAAGTTCAGGGTTGTCTGACAGATCCCACTAATTTTTGCCAACTCATCTGAAGATAGACTTAACCTACAGGCATCCTATCCTCCAAGATTCAGGCAGGTAGAAATTCTGCTAGGTCAGCAGGTAGTGCAAGATTGCAATCATACATGAATTGATTTTTATTTCACTAAAATTAAGAGGTAATTTCTTCCTCACTGACTTTTCTGCTTTTAATGAAATAATTTACAAATATTCCTGTTAGGCTGAGGCGATGATTCTGTGGGTAAAAGAGCTTACTATACAAGTGTGAAGACTTGAGTTCAAATCCCCCGCACTAATCTAAAGGCCAGAGAGCATAACAGGGATGTTTCTAACTCTGGAGCTCCTGGGAGGAGGCAGGAAGTAGAGACTGGAGATTGCACAAGCTCTAGGACCAGATCATTGAAGCACAGAGTGGTGGTGGTGGGGGCTGACACCCAGGATTGTCCTCTGGCCGTCACATGTAGGCCCATACACACTAATATTCTTGCAGAAGTTCAGAAATGGGGAAAGGCAGCAGCAAGAGAGGATAATGAATAGAAAAGGTGATGAGGGATTAAAGCATAGTGAGAAATCAAATATAACTGAGATAAATTCACCTGTTATATAAATAAACTCTTGGATTCTATTGATATAAGACACTTAAAGTGAAACAAAAATGTTCAGAGTAAATTCGTATTAAAAAAAACAAATGAGAGGTTGTACCAGCTTGCATTCCCACCAGCAAAGCAGAAGTGTTCCCTTCTCCCCACAGCCTCTCCAAGAATAAGTTGTCATCTGTGTCTTTGATCTTGGCCATTCTTACAGGTATAAGATTGAATCTCAGAGTTGTTTTTGATTTGTATTTCTCTGATGATGCACTGCTGAAAATGCAAGCTGGTATAAACCCTTTGGATGTCAGTGTGGCGATTTCTCAGAATATTAGGAAACAACCTTCCTCAAGACCCAGTAATACCACTTTTGGGTATATACCCAAAGGATGCTCAATCATGCCACAAGGACATGTGCTCAACTATGTTCATAGCAGCTTTGTTTGTCATAGCCAGAACCTGGAAACAACCTAAATTGCCCCTCAACCAAAGAATGGATAAGGAAAGTGTGGTACATTTACACAATTGAGTACTACACAGCAGAAAAAACAACAGCTTGAATTTTGCAGGAAAATGGATGGAGCTAGAAAACATTATTTTGAGTGAGGATCCCAGACACAGAAAGACAACTATCACATGTACTCACTCATAGGTGGTTTTTAAACATAAAGCAAAGAAAGCCAGCCTACAAATCACAATCCCAGAGAATTTAGACAACAATGTGGACACTAAGAGAGACTTACATAGATCTAATCTACATGGGAAGTAGAAAGTAAAAAAAGACAAGATCTCCTGAGTAAACTGGGAGCATGGGTATCCTCAGGGAGGATTGAGGGGGGAGGGGATCAGAGAAAAATGTAGAGCTCAATAAATATCAATTAAAGAAAACAAATGAGCACAGGCATAGTGGCCTATTACTGGGAGGCTTTGAGTTCAAAGGCCAGCCAAAGCCTACATAGCAGCATCTTGTCTCAGAAAAAATAAACAAGCAAATAAAGAAAAATGAGTCTGGGAGATTGTTCAGTAGGTAAGGTGTTAGATGCCAGGCTCTCGGATCCCCAACAGGCAGTCTTCCACCCCTGTGATGCCAGCTCCAAGAGGCAGAAACTGGAGGATAATGAATTTGAGACCAGAATAAGTCTGTATGTCTGACAGAGACATACAGACAGGAAAAAAGGAGCAAACCTAGTTACTGAACCCAGCATCTGATGATAAGTAACTTAAAAGTGAACACTGGAAGATAAAATATCACCAGGCTGAAAGCACTGAGGAGGAAGGCGTCCACGGACATGGAAATCATGTTAAAATTATAAGAGGCTCAAGTATACAGCCTGCTGCCATTAAAGATCAAAATGTAACTGAAATCAGTTTCCACAAAAATAGCAAACATGGGAAAAATTTAAAGTATGAAAGAACAGAAACTCACATGAACGTTTTAACTTCATTAAAAAGATGCTCAAGTGTAGCTAATCCTAATCCTGACCACCAGTACCCGAACTAGGATGGAGTTTGTTATGATAAAGATCGTTTATTGGGGCTGGGGATGTAGTTCAGTAGTTAGGCTGCTTGCCCAGCATACAGACAGCCTGAAGTTCAATTTCCTGCACCACATAAACCAGGTATGGCAGTGCGCGCCTGTAATTCCAGCTCGTAAAATAGGCAAGATTCAGCTCCCAAGATGATCCTGAGCTACATCCTTGGCAAGGATGGCAAGCTACATCTGAGCTGTAGAGGCCAGCCTGGGCTGCAAGAGACTCTGTCTGTTTGTCTTTGTTTTGTTGTTTTTTGAAACAGGGTTTCTCTGTGTAGCTCTGGCGGTTCTGGAACTTACTCTGTAGATCAGGCTGGCCTTGAACTCAGAGATCCACCTGCCTCTGTCTCCCCGAGTGCTGAGATGAAAGGTGTGCACCACCACTGCCAAGCTGAAACCTTGTCTCTAAAAAAATAAAAAACAAAACAAAACGAAACAAAAAAAGCTCCATATCAAATGATGACAATGTAACCTAGATTGCTCAGCACTCTGGCCAGTCTCTGCCTAGCAGGAGTGCAAAGAGACAAAATATAGCTGGTGTGTGTTGCAAATGTAAATGTGTGTGATAAAATGCACAAAAATCACATAAAATTACCACAACTAGATGGCTGGGTGTTCATATTCAATGTATATATGTGGTAACTATTTGTTGTACAGCCACAATCATCAGATGTAAATGAAGGAAACTGCCCCTTCATAATAGTTCACACCCTAAACTTAACAAAGAGTATTCAAACCACAGAAGAGCTTCTTCTGATTAAATCAAAGTATTGAATAAAATTATTAATATTTATGGTATATTTAAATATAAATATTCATTTTCTCTAGATAGATTTAATATGACTTAACTCTAAAAAATTGATGTTTGCCTGTGCACCTCAAATTGCACAAGTTAACTCTAACACCTATAGCAGGGTAGAAAGAGCCATCCTATATTATAAAAGACAAACCTTCTGATATATAAAACATAAATTTGGTAGCTAAATCCCCATTAAATAAAGGACAACTAGTGAAGAGTAGAAAGCCATATGCATCAGCATATAGAATCATCTAATCTGAGGATTTTAGCTCCATTCACATGGAGAGGACAAGAGAACATTTCATGCCATAACCTATCAAAGCTGTGTGAGTTTTAATATCTAAACACTAATGAAACTAGTCAAAGACAGCTTCCTGGGTACCCTTACCTTGTTAGACAGAAGGCATAAAGCAGTGGATGGGATAGAAACCACTGCATCGGAGGTTGCAGGGATCTGAGATCTAGTACTTTTGGGTGCCTCCCATGGCCAGAAGGAATCCTGACTGAAACACTAGACAGTAACTTGTCCTGGGCACAGCAAAGCAGTGTCTTTAGTTTTAGTAAAACTATAAGGAATACAGTTTTCATTAAAAGAATATTGGCACGCATACATAGATAAATGTTTAGGAGTTCCAATCATTTGCTTGTGCTTTTTTAAAGCTTTCTCATGGGAGTGAAGTTAATGTTTCCTAGCTGGAACAGGAAAGCTGAATAACAGGTGTTTCTGAAGTCAGTACTGTGGCCAAGCAGTGTATGTGCAAGACTCGGTCAGCCCAAGGCACTGCACACTGCCTTGTTAGGTTCAATGTGGTTGATAATAATAGAAACAGAATTTTGATTGATTTGGTTTTTTGAGACAGGGTTTTCTCTGTGTAGTCCTGACTGTCCTGGAACTCACTCTATAGACCAGGCTGGTCTCAAACTCACAAAGATCCTTCTAACTCTGCTTCTCAAGTGCTGGGATTGAAGGTGTGTACCAATACTGCCTGGCCAGAACAGGATTTTTTTTTTTACAAGAAAAATGGTTTCAATAAAAAAAAAAGTTTTCCATTTAGAATGGCTATAAAGTGTGTGTGCATATATGTGTATATGGGTATGGCTATGTGAATACACAGGTGTATTTGTACTAGTGTATGTACAAGTATGCATGTGTTTGTGCACAGATGTGCTTATACAGGTGTGTGTATAGGTATGTGTGCATGTGCACAGAGGTGTTTGTATAGGTGTGTGTGCATGTGCACAGAGGTGTTTGTATAGGTGTGTGTGCATGTGCACAGAGGTGTTTGTATAGGTGTGTGTGCATGCAGGTATTCAGGCAAGTGATGTGAATGTGTATGTCCAGATGTGTGTGTGTGCCTCTGTGTGCTCAGCCAGAAGTGTGTGCTGATATGCTGGTTTCTATCTTCTTTCCTTGAGACAGGGTCTCTCACTGTACCAGAGGTGTGCTGTATTAGTTAGACTGAATGGCCAGCAAGTTCCAGAAATCTCCCTGTCTCTGTTTGGGTTCCAGGCATAGGCATTCATGTCCAGCTTTTTACTTTGGTATTGGGGGTTGAACTCAGGTCCTCAGGTGAAGCACTAAATGTTCTTTATTCACTGGGCCATGCCCCAGTTCCAAAATATTTTAACATAAGGTTGTAAATAAAGATGCTTTTAGGAGAGTTAGACAGATTAGTATATCTAATATAAAAATATAACTGCTGGCCCTGGCTCCTCAGTATGTGAGTAACTTTTTTTTCTATCAAAGGTAGTTAGCCCAACAAGGGCCCTTATTCCCTGAATCCCCTTCCCTTTTAAGTCAATTAGCCAGTCACATCAGATTATGAAGTCTAGCTCCTGGTAGTCACTTCCTGTGTGACTATTTCTGTATTACTGAAAGATGGAAGTTGGCCAGGTAAATTTTTCTAGCCTGCTTTGGGTTCCAAAGGACCCTTAATTTAAAAAAAAAAAAAAAAGCTTTTCTAAACTTATTTTCGCTATCTTTGTGTTCGCCCAAGCTTATTCTTTTCCCATACTCTGCAGCTTGAAGTCATGAAAGTCTTCAAAAACAAAATGACAACTAAAATTGAAGTACAGCTTGAGGTGAACCAGTATGTCCGGAGGTTTCCTGGTAGTAACTCCATTAAGAACAAATTCCAAAGCCACAATGAACAATGGCTCTAGCAAGGTTCCTTTGGGTGAGAGACTAGCTTTGTGATACAGTTAGCAGCATTCCAGAAATACCAAGTTATTCTAGGGAGACAGGAGGCCCTGTTTTCTCACATGCCTCCTGGCCAATCTTAACTGCACAAAATTTCAGATCAGTAAACTCTCAGAGACTGAAGGTTTGAGTGTCAGAAACTACAGATTTTACTAAGCAGGCTGTCGTGAATAACAAGGCGGAAGTGACAAGTTCTTTATCTGTGGAAGGCAACAATTATTTTAATCTGGAAACTACCACATATTTAAGATAGAGCTCCCTTTTCACCATGATCAAAGAGTAATGTAAATTCACTTTTACATTTTTAGTCAAAAAAGAAATTGCAAGTGACTAGGAGATGTAAATCTGCTGGCTCCCTGCAGTGAGAGGTAGGTAAACACTGCAGTAAGGCAGAAGCGGCAGACGGCCCCTTCCCGAGCAGTCACTGTGATCTGTGCCTCATGGAAACCAGAAGTTGAGACTTTTAAAAAACAAAACACCATTTATTTATTTTGGTATCATGTAATTGCAGTTAAGAACAACAAACAAACAAAAGCCAATGTACTTGCATCTCCAGAATGACTGCGGAGCTGCAGCTTCGCTTTACAAAGCGACCTCATCTGCGCACTGCCGCCTTCGCTGGTGTGTGGGCAAAGCCTCTGCTGGGCTGGGAGCTGCTGGCCTAGATCCAACATAAAGTCCCCGCGGGAGAAAAAGTCTAATGAATAGAAAAGATCGCCCATTTGGGAGCTTTAAGTGTGAACAACTGGAGGAGCTAGTGGCCTTGAATGCTTCATGTACTGAGATGAATATTTTCAGTATTCTAGATCAGGTTCGCTCCGGCCGTTCTGATTTCATAATCCATCTTACACACAAAGTTCTGCATTTTCCCTTCTCTTCCTGGGAGAGTTAGTGAAGCCCTTCTCTTTGGTTTTTAGCCACCTAAATTCTACAAACAAAATGTTGCCATACACTAAGAAGTTTTCTTCTCAAGGTGGCCTGACTGTAAAGTACCATTGGCACGCTGCTAGCAAAACAGAAGCAGAGCAAAGTGGTGTAGTGTGACAAGGCAGGTTCTTTTAAGCATACTGAACTTTTGTAGTAAGAACTGCAGAGGTCAGGTGTTGGGTTTTGTGTTGGTGGGTGTCAGGATTAAAATTCAGTGAGGGAGTGTTGGACCTGTCTGGCTGATACAGTAGTCCTGGTATACTGACTTGCTTGAGATCTCAGATCAAAGGACCTGGAAAGGTCAGGAAAGCTGATGTGCTAATTCCCCAGCAGTGTGTACAGAAAGCCTAGAGTGGCCCAAAGTGCAGTGACCACTCCTTGGATGTCTTTGATCCTTATCTGGAAACTCTGCTAGCATCTGTCATATAGTTGAGGTACAGTCTTTTATTGCTGCAATTAAAACTTTCCAAATGCACTGTGTTATCTTTGCCCCAGCTAAAGTCCAGACCATTGTTTGAAAGGTGAGGCTAACAATCTGTCAGATGCTGGAGTTGAGGGCCCAGCTCTCACACACCCCCAGCCTGTGACTTCTCTAGCGTTTCCATTTCCACCTCACCAAACAGCATAATGGTCCTCAAGTTTGTTCATTCCTTTGACTTCCTTTATCACATAGAGATGGCAAACATTCTGTTGCTAACTTGAAGTGGCTCCAAGCTGCAAGCCTGGAAGGATATTAAACCAGTAAAAGCTTATCAACTGATGCATTGATATGCTGTAAATTCCAAGCTTTTCATTTTGCTTTTGAGGGTGGCCCTAAGTCAACACATTAGTAAGCAATTTGCTGACATGAGATGGATCACTTAAGACTCTCCTGAGCAGACAGAGTTCGCCTAAATGCTTTTGTTAGTGTTTTCTTTAATGTTTAGCCAGTAATTGCGAATGACCAGTAACTGTTTTACATATCAATGAAAACTCATGGTTATTAAATTTATCAAATATCCAAAAGACTTAAAAGGAAAAATATGTTAAGGTACTATTTTTTTTCTAAATTGAATTTTTATATATTTTATGTGGAATTTTATAACATTAATGTTTAAAAACTAGAACTAAGTTGACATGTTTTTCTTGTCATCCTTACCCTTTGAATTATGAAGGTTATCAACTCACATAAGAAATGAGGAAATAAAAATTTCTGAAAACAAGAATGTGACATTTCAGAAATATTTAGTAGTTGCTTTGAGTTGATTACAATGAGCAGTCACTAAATGTGTTGACTCTTTCAGTATTAACCTAGACCTCACCCAGGCTAGCACGCACTAGCCTACAGTTCTAACCCTGAAAAGATTACTGTTGCTGGGCTGAACACTAACTCTAAAGAGCAAGAAAGTTCTGTCTGCTCCCTTCAGAAACACACCCTGACAGACCTCCAGTATGCTGACAACCTCACATCACATTTTCACCTAAATACTGGTGTTTTTACTGAATTTTGCCAACAGAGGTCACTTTAAAATCTAGATAAGCTTTGTTCTTTTTCACCTTTTCCCTCCTCCAAGAAGGAATTTGTATTGTGCTGCTTCTAAATATGTACATTTAGGGCATGTGTTTGTTCTCATCTCTAATCTTTTGCAAACCTAAGGTCAGTGCTTTTCAGTGCTAAGGACCCTACGCAGATGAATCAGGTGCTTCCCTATATCTGTGGTACTCATCTGAGGAGATAGGAAATGTATACAAAATAGATAGCAGCCGTCAAGAGCCAAAAGTCCAGTGGGTGAGTGGTGGAGAGATCACTTTCAGCAACACATAAAGTGCAGGAAGAGGAAAAAGCAACAGCAGTTATTCACAGTACTGAGCAAACACATGGGCCAGACCATACAATGTCTTCAAGACAGCCTTTCTGGTTAGTGGTGACCAATGACACAGACATGGGCAAAGCTGGTGCAGCATCAGCTTTGGCCTCCTGAGTTCTAAAAGACAGTACATGAAATGGATTAATAAAATGCTGCAGGATCCCTGGCGCCAAGCAGAGGCAGTGAGCCATGTGGCAGCAGGCAGCGGGCCCTGAGAGCAGCCAGTCCCAGGCAAGGACAACTGCAGGCCCCCTAGCAGTGGCTGGTCCAGGGCAGGGAGACAACGCGGTGGCAGGCAAGAGACAGAGACATGGATAGGCACACCATGCAGAGTAAACTTGGATATTTATTCAGGGGGTTTTGGAAGGGAAGAGGGAGAAGGGGAGAAGAGCAGAGAGGGGGGAGAGAGAGAAGAGGAGAGAAAGAGAGAGAGAGAGAGAGAGAGAGAGAGAGAGAGAGAGAGAGAGAGAGAGAAGCCTCGAGAGGGAGACAGAAAAGAGAGGGAACTCAGGTTGGAAGCTGAAGATCAGCCTGTCTCAGCAAACAGGGGAGGGAGTGGGTGTGGCTTGTCTCTTAAAGAGACAGAACAGATCATTATATTAAGTTATCCTCTCCTCACCTCCCAGGAGCCTTCCAGTCCCCAAGTCACCAGCATTGTCAGTGGTGGTCCTACTACTTTAGGAGCTCTTCATTAAAAGGACAGTGTTTATGTTGCTCCTCAGGGCAGTGCACTGTCTGTTAAATACTAGCTCAGTTTCTAAGCTCCTTTAACAAGCAGCCCCACAGAAATGGGTAAGCCTTTTCTTCTTCACCATGTAATGCCTGCTAAGTGACAAAGTGAAATTTAGGTTGAATAAAATGCATTTAATAGCTCTTAACCATCATTACATATGGAAGTAATTATTTTTGTTTAAAAAAATTCTTTTATTTATTAAAGATTTCTGTCTCTTCCCCGCCACTGCCTCCCATTTCCCCCCCTCCCCCAACTAAGTCCCCCCTCCCTCATCAGCCCAAAGAGCAATCAGGGTTCCCTGCCCTGTGGGAAGTCCAAGGACCACCCACCTCCATCCAGGTCTAGTAAGGTGAGCATCCAAACTGCCTAGGCTCCCACAAAGCCAATACGTGCAGTAGGATCAAAAACCCATTGCCATTGTTCTTGAGGTCTCAGTAGTCCTCATTGTCCGCTATGTTCAGCGAGTCCGGTTTTATCCCAGGCTTTTTCAGACCCAGGCCAGCTGGCCTTGGTGAGTTCCCGATAGAACATCCCATTGTCTCAGTGTGTGGGTGAACCCCTCGCGGTCCTGAGTTCCTTGCTCGTGCTCTCTCTCCTTCTGCTCAAATTCTTTAAAACTAACAAAGTTTATAAAATAGTTATTAAAAAGTTTAGGAAGTATGAGTTGTGAGTGTAAAGGTGATGTTACTCCAATTGGCAGTGGATTCATCTGAGACCCAACAGAGCTAAAAAATTGAGATTCTGCCTCAATAAGACAAAACAAAAAAATTAAATTTCAAGAAACAGTAATTGCCGTGAGGACAGACACAGAGATAGCAGAGAATTCTGAATAAGGGCTGTGTAGAAGATAAATTTAAACACAAATAGCCAGTGGACCCCTGCTGCCTTGGGCCACCTCCATGATGGCATGGTCACATGTGTCACAGGGTGGTAGGCAGCCTCATAGTGGGGGGGGGGGGGCAGGGAGCTGGCCTAGCAGGCTACATAGGCAGTGCCCACTGGGGAAGTGCTCAGGGACAGACCTCGGGATCTGCTCATGAATCAGTGTAGGATCCGGAGGAAAAGAGGCATACAGGTGTGGTCTTGTGACTTGGGCTCACATCCAAACTTAGCTCTCTTTGGAGCTGGGGAGGACGCCTTGGGCTTGCTACTTGGGGTGCCTGTGTGATCTCAAAGTGAAGTGCTTCCTGGCAGCAAATGAGCTGACCCGCACTCAAGAACAGACAGGATTCTGTCCTGCAGCGAGTCACAGGGTGCAGCAGGAAAAGGCCAGCAGCCAGTGGAGAGATGGAACACCGTGCCTGGGAAGTCCACTTACTCATTCTCCCAGAAGGGAGCACCCGGAGTGCGTGGGGGAGGGGGAGGCTTGTCAAGAGAGAACAGAAGGCATCCTAGAGAAAGGTCTGGACTAGGAGTGGGAACAGCTGCAGCTTATGACAGTCACGTGAGGAACACAAATACTGTTTCCAGCTGATAGGGCCAACCCAAGCCAGAAATGAAAACACACAAAATTTTTTACTACAAATTTTCTCTTTTCTCTGGCCTTTTAAATTGTTGTGATTTGTTGTTTAGAGTAACATTCTATATTATTAGCATGAGCTAATCACTTAGCTTTAAATTGTATGGTGTCTGTTTAAGTACAGATGTGAGGACTGAATTCACATGTGGAAGCCCAGAGTTATCATTTCCCGCCCTACACACATGCCCATCACTTCTCAGCCGAATAGCTGCACTGTTAAAGGAGCTGCCTGCCTGCCCTGTGGCCACACCACAATTTCAACATCCTGTGTTTGTGTCAAGTCTTTCTCCTCACCAACACGTTATGTTGTGAACAAGATGTAAACAAGAGTCCCAGAAAGGGAACTAACAACAGAGTGAAGTCACGGTGCCACCAGAGGCCAGCTTGGTGAACCAGTGAGTTTACTTAGGTTACTTACAAGAGGATGGATGACTCAAAGGCAGGTACATCACAGAAAGCCCAGCATGGAGATGTCCTCTGCACAACGTGAAGGTAGAGTCTCCTCTCCACAGGAGTCCTTATTGCTAATGGAATCTTGGGGGAGGGGGCCTTGTGAATGCTCAATTTCAAGGACTTCAAAGACAGTGAGTTGTTTACTTTCAGAATCGTAATGAGCTTCTCTCAGCACTGGGGACACTAGTGAGCACCTTCTCCCAGGGAAAAGGCCCTAGCTGCCCTGGCTGCTTTTTCCTTCTCCTTTCAGTGGGAGTGTCTCAGAGAAATCACAAATGGAGAAGGTGCAGTAGACTCCACCTTGTTATTAGAACCAAGAAGGAAAGGTGAATACACAGGTCAAAGAGAACAGTCTGAAGCAGCAAAGGAAAAGGACTTTCCAGATCTGACACTAATCCAGACAAACTTAAGTGGTCAAAGGACCCTCAATATGACTTAAAAGGGGGGTGAGTGTTCTACCTAGTAATGCTGTGGAATACCTCAGGAGCAAAGAAACCCAATAGGGTGTTCAAAGGAACAGCACCTGCACCACACAGATGTCTCAGAGGTTCAGCATAAGCCAAAGACTGGGCATCCTCGGGGGAAATGAAACAGCCTACAATGTGATGTAAACGAAAAGAAAACTATGTGCAAGAGCAGAGTCCGAGAGAGACACGAGCTCAGATGGACAACGCTGTGATGACTCTAAAATGTCTTCTTGGGAGGAGCACCGACAATTGCATTCCCTGAAGGAAGAAATCTGCCCTAGATGGGAAGTCTGTGGTATAAGTAGTAAATAAAGGGAGAGAGGGTTATCTCACAGGCCTTGAATCTGCCTAACAAGAATAACAGTGTGTCCCCAACAAGTTAAGTCAGAGAGCTCTAGTGTTGCAAAACTGCACCAGAAGAGGATAGTCGGATGAAAGCATGAGAAGATCCTGGTTAACTTTGGAGTGTGGTAATTTAAGCATGCATCTCTAGGGTAGGAGCTAGAAGGATAGAAGAGTTTTCACCTGTACGGTAATAGAGGAAAAAAAGCTAAAACTACAAACTTTTTATTGGACAACAGAGGTTTGTTTTGTTTTAATGTGGGGACACTGAGATGCCTCAGCAGGTAAAGGCACTTGCTGTGTGTGACTCCCAGTAGCTGTGCTCTGACACGATGTGCACACCCACACAGAAAATAAATGGAATAGTAATGCTTAAAGTGGCAGAACAAAAAGACTACACAGACGAGAACACAGGAGGGACACAGCTGGGCAGGTGTCAGCAATTATACAAATGGAACTGATGAGTTGTAAGGACAGGATGCACACACCTGTGTGCAGTCACGCTCAGGTCTTATTCACAGGTGCAGTGGGTTCTCTGGCCTGCAAGCAGCCAGCCTGTGGGTCTCCAGGCTCCTAGGTAAGTGGGAAACAGTTTCCAGGTGAGATGCCAGCTGCCGTAGACAGCAGGTGAGCATGTGATTTCATCTGTCACTGTTGTACCCCTCTAACATCAGTCTCCTAGAGTCTAATCAATTCTCAGCTCTTAAGATACTTAAGTGAACTGCCACCAAGCCCCTAGAGCTGTGGGTGGTTCTGAATGAAGTCCCTCTCCTGCCTCAAATGGCTCAAATGCTTGTCTTTCAACACATCAGAGTCCTACACAGATGACCACAAGCACTTGGCTTTACATTCTGGGAAAAAGACAAGTCTGACCTGAGATGGGGTACAGTCATTCAAATGGAAGTGATGAAACAGTATTTGTGATTTGGGGGTGGGAAAAATTAAATTGATAAGCCTTTCAGTGAGACTAGTAGAAATTTTAGCTTTGTACATGTAGCTCCAATAGCATTTCTGTCACACAGTGGTGTAGGATAACTCCTGGATCTTTCAGGTCCTCAGAACAATTATATTATGGCAAAAGACTGTAAAGTTATGAGATGTGCTGCCACACAATGACTAAATACACCCATTTTCCCAGTCTTTCTCATAGGATTCCCTTAACAGCAAATGTTTTTCCTCTTGCTCAGAGAAACCAAAACTTTTATAGCCTCATTGAAATCCAGAGAATGGTTCTCTTTGCCAGCCCATCTGGAAGAGACTGGCTTCTGGACTCTGCAAGCCCTCTGTGGCTACTCTGTTACTACCCACCTAAGCACTTCTGCCACTTTAACTGTCCCGAAAAACTCAAACTAAAAAAAGCCTAAAAAAAGCAGAGCAGTGATAGAAGCTGGCGATGCAGAGCCATGGTGTCCAGGATCTAAACTGGACACCCAGCATAAAAACATGATCTCCTTTCTATGGAATATCCTAGTGGGAGTCCTTCTGTTTATCTTCAACTGAACAGCATATGAAGATTGGGTGTCACATGTAACTGCCTGGTCTGAAGAACCTAATCAAAATTTCTCTTCCTATCTGGAAAGGATGGCCCAGGAGGGCAATACTGGTTGAGGAGACTTAAATATTCTACTTGTTAAGAACAAACATCTGGTTAGCTGGTCTACCTGAATTATAAAAGTATCTGTGAAATAAGAAACTCAGTATGATCAGAGTGCTCTTGTGCCTGTCATGCCCAGCTTTCATGAATACTGTTATAACAGTAAATATTGTGAAAATAGTTTTCTCTAAACTTATTAATTATAATGGAATGCTGTGTGAAGCAGTACCATTTGTATACATTTGAACTTGTCTAGAAGGTGACTGTGAAAAAATCCCTACAATTATATTTTAAGTAAATAAGATCACAATTACAATGATATTTAAGCACAGGACCAATAATGTACATTTTAATACATGTTCTAATTAAGAAAAGTAAGCAATGAAAACTTACAAAAAAAATGAGTTGGGGCAGACCACTATACAACTTTGTAAGCAAAACTCTTAACAACAAAAAATCACTTTGAGACAAAGTCTCATATAGTTCAGGCTAGCTTCAAACTTCTGATCCCTTGCCTCAAGTCTCCTGAATGCTAAGATTATAGGTATACACCACCATGCCTCCCTACAGTCTTAATACAAATCCCACTAAGTTTAAGGAAGGCAGTTACATTTCTAAGTAATATAGTACTCATACGACTTTGCTCTTTTAAAACAGAGTGACAGAATCTTGAGGAAAGGGCAGGCACAGTGTCAAACCTTTTGAACTGTAGAGGATAAAACACACAGAGGTCAAAGAATCTCAGCAGGCATGTCCAGATGAGTCAGGAAGCAGGCAGACTGAGGACTATTTAATGGCAGTAGGTAAAGCTAGTGGGGAACTTGTGCAGGAATGTCTGCCCTTCCTAAGTGTGTGAACAGTAGTTCACTCCAGTGTGTGCCTGAAGTGTTGGAGTTCTGTGGATCCAACAGCTCCTGTCCATGCCATTAGGAGATGACTGCATGCCCTGCACAGCCAATGTCTAATGTCCAAGTCATTTGTCCTAAGATCAATTGCTTTTCTGTATGTTTAATAATTGTGTATGTGTAAAACTTTATAAAAGACCTGGGTTTAGAGGAACACTAGAGACTTATTTAAGGTTAACTTTAGATAGCATGCATATGCTGTCTCTGTTCTGAAACTACTAGTGTAGAACTCAACCTAAGGCCCAAGGGATCTGTTCTGTAGTGGGGCATCTTAGTTATCTATAAATAGATATCTTTGCTTAGAAAAAGATTTTTTTAAATAATTTTTTTCTTAATTTTTTATTGAGATATATATTTTTCTGCTCCCCTTCCTTCCTCTCTCATCCCCTCCTACCCTCTCCCATTGTCCCCATGCTCCCAATTTACTCAGGAGATCTTATCTTTTTCTACTTCCCATGTACATTAGATCTATGTATGCCTCCCTTAGGGCCCTCTTTGTTGTCTAGGTTCTCTGGGATTGTGACTTGTAGGCTGCTTCTTTTCTTTTTTTCTCTTTATTTTTTCTTTATGTCTAAAAGCCACTTAGGAGTGAGTACATATGATATTTGTCTTCTGGGTATGGGTTACCTCACTCAATATGATGATTTCTGGATCCAAGATGTTATTTTTTTCTGCTGTGTAGTACTCAATTGTGTAAATGTTCCACATTTTCCTTATCCACTCTTTGGTCAAGGGGCATTTAGGTTGTTTCTAGGTTCTGGCTATGATGAACAATGCTGCTATGAACAGAGTTGAGCATATGTCCTTGTGGCACGATTGAGCATCCTTTGGGTATATACTCAAAAGTGGTATTGCAGGGTCTTGAGGAAGGTTGTTTCCAAATTTTCTGAGAAATTGTCATACTGATATCCAAAGAGGCTGTACCAGCTTACACTCCCACCAGCAAAGCAGGAGTGTTCCCTTTATCCCACAGCCTCTCCAGCATAAGTTGTCATCAGTGTTTTTGATCTTGGCCATTCTTGCAGGTGTAAGATGAAATCTCAGAGTTGTTTTGATTTGCATTTCTCTGATGGCTAAGGATGTTGAACATTTCCTTAAGTGTCTTTGAGCCATTTTAGATTCTAGAGGAAGATTTTTAAAGTTATTAGGCAAGGACTGTTTCAAAATGTGACCTTAGAGCTTAATGGGAAGAAAGTAAGAAGACAACCCTCCTTGCTTGGATTTCCTCTTTTCTGATTATACTAAGATCATCTACAATCTGGAGCCATAGCTTCACAGGCCGATGGGCAAAGCATAAGCGCTGCTAGCTCTAGTCCCCACAAGCCTGGCAGCAGTGCCAAGAGGTTATACACTGTGCATGTAAGCCCTCTGAAAGATTCTAATTCCTCCCTCCTGTCAGCTTCAGTCCCATATACTAACTAACTTGCTAACTGCTGCAGAGAAAAGTATCTTTTTACACATCCCCAAACTGTTAAGCTGGAATCCTGTGAATTAGACCAACAAGAGATCTACTAGCAAGAGAAAAGTATAAGCACTTATTTAATAAAGTCTCCTGTAACATGGTCCCCTTCTTACGGAAACAGACCTGAGTCACAGCTAAGCAGCAGTGAACTGAGCTTTCACTGATGAAGAATGGAGAGTACCAAAAAGGAGACAGCTGAGGACAGCGAGACAGGCGACTTGGCCTGGTCTGTGCTAGGTTTCTCTCAGGACCCCCATCCTCAGAGATGAGGGCACTCCTGTTACAGTAGGGCCTCATGACAGCTTCTGAAGGGAAGGGAAGTCAAGTTCCTCCTTCAGGAATGGCTTTGCCCTGTCATTCAGATGCTCCAGCCTATGCCTCTGTTCTCAGTTCACAGAAATCAGCCACCGACTCTTGTGCTCATACAACACCAACATAGATGAACTCTTCTCAGAAATCGACCTCTGCTTGGCTGTAAATCGCAGCATTCTTCAGCAGCTAGATGAAAGATGTGGCCATGAGATCACTGAGGAGGACTGGGAGAAAATCCAAGTGCAGGTAGGCTTCAGCCCAGCTTCTCTGCTGCCAGTGCAGAATAGACTGCAGTCACAGGTCTGTAAAGGGTGGGAGCCTTGCATTGGGACACCCAGGGATTTACCATGAGCTCAGTGATGGCCATCAAGGTCTTTCATTTTGAAATGTTAAAGTTCTAGTTCGATGGTAAGTGTTAAGAACAATGAAAACCCAAGAGGACAAGCCTATGCTTCCTGTCCTCCTCCTATATCTGTAGTAACCTAAGGAAGGAAAGCAGGGCTCTGAAGTGACTTGATGTCAGATGCAAGGAAAACTTAAACAGAAAATTAGGGGTTAAAAAAAGATTAAAATATAAAATTGGGAATGTTTTACCTTTTTAACAGTATCAGCCAATTTTTTTCATTTGAATTAAAAGGCATCATTTACATTATTAATGCTCAGCATTTTTAAAGTATTTGTGTTTTAAAATGCTTACTATAATCTCTACACCTCACATTTTAGACATCTGTCAATGTAGTGCCCATTTTCAGAGGATCCACGTCTTGGGATATAGTTCTCACTAAAGGTCTGAGTAACTGTGGAATGTGACAGGACAGTCAATGCCTATGACAAATTCATATCTGCTCTGTGCTGCAGGCTGCTCACCGGGAGATCTACGAGTGTTCCATCTGCCTGACCCCACTCTCCTTCCATGGTGACTGCCGGCAAGCAGCTGTAGGAACCAGCGGCCAGCGGCCCCGTGAGACAGTCCTCCTGTCCTGTGCACACCTGTTCCACCATGCCTGCCTCCTGGCCTTGGAAGAGTTTTCCTTGGGAGACAATGCTCCTTTCCGTGCCTGTCCTCTCTGCCGCTCCTGCTACCAAAAGAAAATTCTTAAATGCTGAATTCATGTTCAGGAAGTTAAGACTAAAAGGGAGTAAAAAGCCTACCTTGTTTTTGGATGAGCTGTGTGAGTTTTGGGTTGAGTACTACACTGCTGTCTGTTCTTTGTGATTACACAAAGGAGATATAAGGGCCCATCTAACTATCACCCTTATTACATAAAAAGCAGTTTGTGTATTGTGAGTTTAGTTACTTGAAATAAATGAAGAATAATGTTACTTAAAATATAGTGTCTAACCAACAACCTGGAAACTGACATTCTTATCCAATGCGTACGAATGCTCCCTTGGTTTTTATGTAATAAATTAGTAGTATAGTGAAGTACTTTTAACATGTAAACTGAAAAAATAGTGGTGTTCAAAACAGGATAAGTCAAATGTTAATGATGATGTACAGAATCCTGAGACAGACAACTGAAAATCCCTGGAGCCTACAGAATTGGTGCCAGTGCTCTAATGTCAAACCCCACAAGTGCTCAAGTCCCTGATCTGAAATGGTGCAGTACTTCCGTATAACTGGCATACATCGCTCCACATACTTTGAAGTCACCTCTAAGTTAAAATGCCCAGTACAGTGTAGGTGCTCTGTGGACAGTTGCTGCACTGTATTACTTAGGAACTAAGGACAGGAAAAAGAAAAAAACATGTGTGTGGGTGTGAACACGGATATAGTGATTTTCTTAACTCTCTAAACCCCAGGTTGGATACAGAGCACTGGTGCTAAGATTGGTGGTGGACATAGTAGTTAAAGAGCAGCTCTGCTCAGGTGGCCCTGGCCACTGGAACAGATAAAGACCCATCCAACAGTATTAGTAATGTGGTCATCAATGCTGGGGTGTCTATCCTACAGACCCTTCGAGCTCCCTGGTTCTTTCTGTCTCCGGAATTTAAGTCTCTTTTGCCTCAGTCTGACCAGGGAATCTCTTCTCTTTGAGGAAGAGCCTGTTGATGACTGTGCTGGGAGGCAGTGTCCACGTGACACAGAATCCCAGGGAAGGGACTGGTATTGGCTCAAGAAAGCAAGACCAAGTTCTCAGCATAAGGGAGATTTATTTACCCCAGAGGGACAAAGGACAAGGAATAAGAGACAAAGACAAGAGACAGAGAAGGCAGAAGGGGAAGGAAGAAAGGGAGAGGGTAAGAAGGGATATATGTCCCAGAGGACAAAAGACTGCCTCTGGATAGAGAGGAGACTGGCATGGCCCATAAGCAAATGGCAGTTTATGAATGTAAAAGGGAAAACCCTGTGTTAGGAGGAGGGGTTTAATTTTAATTGGGTATAAAGGGGGCTTTTCATTGCTGGGCTTCAATACTTTGATAGGTGGATCTTGGTAGTCAGCCTCAGAACAAGGAAGTGGACAATTAAGGGAATGGACCTTGATGGTTAGCTTTAAGAATGTAATCTAATGGAATAGGGAGAAGGGCAAGGCCTGCCAGAGCCATGTGTGCCATGCTTAGGCTGGCTAGAGTCTTCACCCAGCCTGGATGGAGGCACAGCAGTGAAGCAGGTAGCAAGTAAAGGTACACGCCAGGGTTCAGAACTTCCCCCTACACAATGTTTTAAATTCATATTTATATAAGTGTTTAAAATTCATATTTATATTTTATCCTTTTGAAATGGCTCTTTTGGTTTATAATACAGATATATAATTTATGAATTAGTATGTATATGTTAGGTTATGCTCAAAAGTTCTTGATTAGAGACATACTATTGCATTTGGAGACTCACTTTAAACAAGAGGCAGAGACAAGCTGCATCTCAGATACCAACTTTTCCATTCAGAAAACTCAGCTGCAGCTGTCACTACATGTAATGGGAACACAGCAAGGGTTCCAGCAGTCTGACTGTTCTGACCTTGGAGGGAGGCCATGCACAAGCTGGGATGGCACTGCCCTCCCTGGAACCTGTGAATGTTGGAAGTAACAGAGTCCATTTCTACTGACACAGGAACGGATACCAGTTGTTGGCAACAGGTCCTCGGGTTGAAGTACACAGGCATCCACTTCATTATGGTTCTGAGGGCAGGAAATATTCTAGTGTTGAAGGTAGGGTCTCCGGTAAATTTCTAATGAAGTTTCAAGAGGACAGTGCAAACTTTTACCATTCCATCATGTCTTTAGTCGGCTGTCACAGGGAAATTAGTGCCCCGACTGGACACTTTATGCCAGTAAGGTCCAGAGGTCACAGAGTCCCATGTGCCCAGCTCTCAGTGTGGCTTCTTCCTCAGAGCAGTCTTTATTGTGATGACCTGATCTCTCCCTTAGCTTAGCAGATGCTCAGCATCCTTCAGGATAAAGCCTTCTTCTCACTGCTCCTCCATTTTTACTTTAATAATACTTAGGCATGGGTTGTAGGCAATTATGAAGTCATTTTTTCTTCCACACTTACAAATTTGTATGGTTGCTGCTTCATAGGCCCTAACCCATCCCTAGGCACCCTCCTCATTAACTCATGAACTGAGTAAGACCCTGCAGTGTTTAAATGAATACTGTTTCCATGTAATTACGCAGCCCACCGCAGCTCCTTACAACATATAACAAGCTGGGGTGGAGTCCGACCTTAGTAAATTTTGTAGGGCTCTTTTTTCCTTTCAAAGCACATGAGACAGCCACATCATTATAAAACTGCAATGTTGCATGGTCCTCTATTAGCTATCCTTACCACTCAGCACAGAGATGATGATTTGGAAATGGGTTATAGGTTTTTGTTTTTACTTTTTAGTACCTTCAGTTCCTACACAGGACTCAATGTCTGGCCCTGGGGTTCCTGGGGTCAAAGCCGGTACCAACTTTTCAGGTTATAGCTACTAAGTTTATTCTGCAGTGTAGCCAGAGCTGGACCTACTTCAGGCTTCCTGAGTCCTAAATAAAATTACAGGTTTGAGTAGGGGTAAAGAGAAAGCAAGTGCTTCCAGCAATGTGTAACAAGGGCAGCACTCTAAGGTAGCTGCTGCTGCTATTGCTATTTCAGGCTCTAAGTCCTTGCAAGTTACATCCAAAATTGATCTCCTTTTAGAATCAAATCAACTTAGACATCTGTTATTGATCTGCATTAAGTATTGGACACATGTAAAGATCAGAGAAGGAGGTTCACCATGTACAAGTTTCACTGGCAAGCAAGCTAGGGTGGGTGCTCATCAACACACAGAAAGAGTGATGCTGACTGAGAACTCTGAACAAGCAAATGGGAGTCATTGGGATCTGGCTGGCCTGGACTGACCTACTTCTTTACTCAGAACGGGGCAATATCAAGCACCTTTAGTTTTCTTGGCTGTGTTTCAAAGCCAGGAAATAGAAGTGAGCATTTCCTGTTTGACAGAGTTCAGAGCTACCCATGTATCAGAACACTCACTGTCTGTCACTATGCTCTTGCATTGCACACCAGCGCCACCTCAGTCTCTGATGTGAGTTCACAATAAGAAGTAAGAAATATAGGCCGGGCAGTGGCGGCGCATACCTTTAATCCCAGCACTTGGGAGGCAGAGGCAGACTGTGAGTTTGAGGCCAGCCTGGTCTACAAGAGCTAGTTCCAGGACAGCTAGGACTATACAGAGAAACCTTGTCTTGAAACACCCCCCCCCCCAAAAAAAAGTTCCAGTTATGTTTTTCAAATGGAAATTTACCTCCCATTTTGTATTAATAGGTTATTTTAGGAAATACCTTAGTTTGTGTCTGGTATTTCAAAAAAATTATAATAAATGCCAGCATGGATCATACAAAAAAATGTCACTATTAAATTTTTATATGTGTTTTGATGTGTATATAAACTCAGCCATAGAGAACATTTCTTTCTTATTGTGGACTGCAGTGTGACGTCATTGGTGTTCACAGACTGTGCGTACTGCCAGCAAATGAGCTGGTGTTCACAGCACTCACATTCTGCAGAACTCTGGATGACGTTCAGTTCCTCTATGAAGAAATAAGAAACAAGTCTAATGAGCTTGAATCATTAAGTAATGTAAGATGACATTTTTAACTATTAATGTTACTTTTGGGTTACAAAGAATTTATCTATAACACAACAGAAAACAAGTGAAAACATCTCTTTCTCTAACATGCTAAGCACTGTGCTTCAACACTGAACCAGTGTCAATACTCTTGAGTGTTCATCATGATGGAATCGAAAAAATAAACATAAATTAAGTATATGTTTATATGTATAGTGACTTACAAACCAAGTATAGGATAGCTTTTTGCAGAACTTTAATTTCTAAGAATTTTTAACTCACAGTAAAAGTACCTTATAGAAACAAGACTAACAGAAAATTTGAAAACAATCTATAACAAAAATTCACCAGTGTCTAGACATTTGAAAAGTATCACACCAGTTTGCTGAAGTTTAAAATCAGTGTTGTGTTTATGTTCACATATTTAAAGATCCTATAACAATTCTGCCTATGTGCATTAAATACTGTGCCAACCACAAGCAATACACAGACTAGAACCAATGAAGTCTGGCCTACAGGAACAACCTACTACACTTGGCCAAAGCAGCAGTGGCAGCAATTGCTGCTGCCACCATGAATAGAAGCACACAGCCCCAGAGGCTGTGAGAAGCAGACCCAATAGGCTTCATCTGACTTACCAATCAGCCCCACAGAAGTATGACTGAAGGAGCTAATAGTGTGTGTATGGACAACTTCACCCAGGGTCTCATATTTAGATCATACCTTATTTTACACAGGAAGGAAGGAAGGAAGGAAGGAAGGAAGGAAGGAAGGAAGGAAGGAAGGAAGGAAGGAAGGAAGGAAGGAAGGAAGGAAGGAAGGAAGGATAGATATAGAGATAGGCAGATGATTAGAGAGAGATCTAAAATATATGCTAGAAAATCAGTAAAAAGCAATATTACAATCTACAAAATTTGTAACTATAATAATTGATTTAAATATCACAGACCCAATTAATTGTAAGAATCTACTATATCTCCCCAACAAGATACAGTGTCTCATGCTCTCTTATTTAAATTGTATTATTTTTTTTGTATAGGTGTGTTTTTCCTGCACCACATGCCTGCAGTACCCATGGAGGCCTGAAAAGGGTGTTGAATCCCCACTGGGACTAGAGTCACTGATGACTGTGAGCCACCATGTGGGTTATGGGAACCAAATCGGAGTCCTCTGAAAGAGCAGCCAGAGCTCTTCACGGCTGAGCCATCTCTCCAGTCACTCTACCCTCAACCCTTGTGCTCTTTTTGTTAATGTCCTTTCGATTTTGTTTTTGAGATAACATCTCATTAGGTAGCCCTGGCTCGCCTGGAATTCACTAAGTAAACTAGGCTAACTCCAAATTCATAGGGCTCCTTCTGTCTCTGCCTCCTGAGTGTTAGGATGAGGTCATGCAATGCCATGCCCAGCTTCATGCCCTTTAAAGAGGAAATTCAAAGTGAGAGAATAAAAGGACTATATAACAGAGTCACTGGTGCAGCCCCATCCGGTCAAAACCCAGAAAGCACCATGACGAGTGTGAATAGGTGCACTTGTTTGCAGAGCTTTATGCATTCTCTGTCACACACAACTGCAACATGAGACTCCTAAGTGTGCCTGCCTTCATGAACTTAGAACGGGAAGCCTCTGAGTGCTCCTGTCCATGTGTGAAGTTCTATACCTGTCAGCCTCCAGCACATGCCCAATGCAATGACTGCACCTGGACTCGGTCCTTCACGTTAGATGAGTGAGTGACCACTGACCTTCAAAGAGTGGTGACCACACAGCAGATCAACCACGGAGGGCCTGAGATTCAAGAACCCTTGAAGCCCATTTTTCATCTCATCAGCAAATGTCTCCAGTCAGTATTTAAAATTCATCGAATATCTGACTAAGTGTGGTCACCCAAGCCCGGCTCATCTTCAGATTAAGAATGTCCAAATGAACAAGAAGTTGAGACTGGCCAGTGAGATGGCTCATCGGGTAAAGGTACCTGGATGCAATCATGTACACATGGTGAAAGGAAAGAAACGTCTCTTGAAAGCTGTCCTCAGACACAGGCGCACAGATACACACAGGGAGACATACACACAGGGGAACGTTAAGAAAATTAAAGTTGAGACATACTGAAAAGTTTAATATTTTATCAAATTTCCAGACACCTTACCTTACAGATTAGCCAGGAGCTCTGTGTTTGGATGAATCGGCAAATGGTGTGCACTGAAAGTGACTGCAGTGGAAAACTGTTCTCTGATCTCTCCTTCACTTGGTCTTCCCAGAGGATGGATTTCAAGTTTCAATAAGAAGCAGAGCCTGGCATTAACTAACATAATGATCACAGAAATTTGAAGGCAGCTGACTTGCATTGTGCTAGTGCAAGACCTCACACTCAGGAATCTACCAGTACTCGCTGAAGGCATGCACTGAGTCATTCAGAGCCACAGCACCAATGCTCCTCGTTCAGACTAAGGAATCAGAGAATGGTAATGATGTAATGGAAGAAGTGTACTCAATGGCTCGTAAAAGTACAGCTCAATTTTCTGGTTTTTCTATTTAATAAAAAATTATGTCAGATACATCCTGTTTTTCGTAAATTTCTCCAAAAGAAACTAAATTCAACAATTTGAGGGAAAAAGAAGTGTTTTACTTTTTTTCTGAATGTATTTGTAAATCCTGTTTTGTCATCCACACCGTGCATGTAAGCACCATTATATTTCTGTGACCTGTGTGCTACCTAGGGACAGCAACAGCATGCACTCATGTTTTTAGTCAGGAACTCAAGAGTTAAGAAACAAATCCCAACAATCACGTACAACTAAACAACTGAATAATTATGAGCTCATATTCCACTGTGTCTGCCCTTCTTTAAGTTCTGGGTATCACCCTGGTAACTTTCCTGAGGTGAAGACTTAAGGTGGTGTATATGAAGGTCACCAAAGCCTGAGACATAAAAAGGAAGCAATTTCTGTCTATGGGTTTCACAGGCACAACAAGCACAGGAGTGAAGTAGTTTTTTAAAAAGGTTTTAAAAAGTGAATATACATATGGCCTATGAAGCAAAGTCTAAGTTACAAGTGTGTACAACAGTGGCACTGTGCTGTGAGAAGTATTATCAGGTGTATACACACAACTGTCCAAATCTACAATCACATATGCTTCTTACTGCTGCTTACCACAAAAAGATAGCCTCGGGGCTTCCCACCAAGGCTCAAGTTTGGAAGGAACCTAGTATTTTCCCACTGGCCCAAAGTCTAATGAAGATTCTGTAACATGAATCAGAAACTCTGCTTTTGGTTTTTTAAGGAAATAAAAAATGTAGTTTGCTACTAGTACATAAGTTTTCAGAACTTTCTGAAAATGTTTTGGGGTACTAGGCAACTTCCAGGTAGGCTTCTGCCTGCAGATGCAAACGTCTCACGGCATAAAGCAAAGTATAACAAAGTCCACGTCGGCTTCTTTGCACATCTTCACCGCTCGTCCAGATGGCTCCCTGCTGTAGACATACAACCTTTCCCCACTCTCTAAGACTCAGGGTTTAACCAAAAGCTCTAAGGTCAAACAGAAAAGTCAAAGGAGAAACTGATCAGCAATGCCAAGTTCTCGTGCTGGTGAGAAGGTGGCACTGACAGGCAGCCTAGACCTCACCACAAGCTGATGAGTGTCTGTGGGAATGTCAGGAGTCGTCGGGGGACTTGCTGCAGAATCTGCTGAGGCAGTTGGGTCTCACAATGCTTTCTGATGACCATTAGCAGAAGGCTTTGCAGTTTCTGAATCTCTTGAGGTATCTGACAAGTGAAGCTTGTGAAGCCCTGCAGGAAAATAGAACACGGGTGAGAAAGAGCAGAAAAGACCTGCTTAGCAGGACAGCTTTCTTGTATAGGTTGTGATATGTTATCTACAGCTTTCTGGTAATGAGAGCCTTCTCCTCCCTGGAGGCAGCTCTATGGAAGTTACGCCTCTTTTCTAGGACTGCCCCCTCCAATGACTGGGTGACAAGTGGGCATGGCTCTTCTCAATACGATGGGGTCCTACTATTTTTTATTTTTTTTTTTGAGTGTGTGTGTTCATTTGTGTGTGTCTACAGGTAGAAGCCAGAGAACAATTTTGGATGTCATGTGAAATGCCACCCACTTTGTTTTAAGAAACAGGGTCTCCCATTAAACCTGGAACTCACCAAGTAGATGAGACTGGCTAGCTACCAAGCCCAGGGAGCCACATTCCCAGTGTTGGGATTTTGTCTAGCTTTTTTACATGGGTTCTGGGGATCAAACTGAGGCCCTCATGCTTGTGTAACAAGTAGGTTACAGACTGAGCCATCTCCCCAGATCCTCAGTGTGGCTCTGATGTGATGGGGCCTACAAAGCATAATACCCCATAGGGTCAAAGGTGTCAAAGCACCCTTCATCTCTTCCTCCTCCTTCCCACAAAAGCCTCTTCCCAGTAAGCTAGCTTGTTCTCATCCCAAAACACACTGCCTAGGAAGCTAAGCTGATATAGATACATGACTTTTTTGTTTTAAAACACAAAACGTGTGGCAAGAATACTCAAAGTGAAACCTATGACATGTAAGCGTCTACAAGTAGTGCATCCTCGGGAAAGACCACGGAAGAGCACCCATACTGCTCAGATTTTTGAATGCCCCCAAACTAAGTTAGGGGGTAGGGTGGGTAGTCATTCTAAATTTCCAGATAGTAATTTTCTTATTAGAAAGCTTTATATAACTCCTAAGCCAATAAAGTCTTCCTCCCAAATTTAAAATCTTTATTACTTACATAACTTAATGAAAGAAAATTTGAGCTTGAGCCTATAACTGAATTAGACAAAAAAAATCATTGTAAAATAAATAGTTTAATCCCAGAAATAGCCAAACCACTAAGTGATCAGAGAATCTCTGAAAATTAAGACAAAACTGGTGTGGGAAGTCTTTCTGTTTATATGTTGCTTTTATTCATTAATGAATAAATCTGTTCCAGCCAGTGACCTAGCAGAAATAGAAAGGCGGGAAAACGAAACTGAAAGAAGAAGAAAGAAGGCAGAGTCAGTGAGATGCCATGTATCCGCCAGAGGAGAAAGACATGAGCTGTTAGCTGGAACCTTGCCGGTAGGCAACAAGACTCATGGTAAAATATAAAATAATAAAAATGGGTTGATGCTAGATGTAAGAACTAGCTAGCAATACGCTTAAGAAATTGGTCAAACAGTGATTTAATTAATATAGTTTCTGTGTGATTATTTTGGGAGTCTGGCCAGCTGGGAAATGAGGAAGCAGACTCCTACAAAACAAGACATGCACTGAAGAAAACTTGCCAGGAAAAAGGTAAGGGGAGGGATGGGGCACAAAGGGCATACTTGCCACACTGCCCTGGAACCATACTGTCTCTGGATGGGGAATATGTGCAATGCTAAAGACCAAACCCAGGACCTTACACATGGTAGGCAAGCGTTCTACCACTGAGCCACATTCCTGGCCTTGAAACTACTCTTTTAAGAAAGAAGACTTAAGTAGGTTCACTTCATTTTTATTTTTTATTTTTTGGCTTTTTTGAAACAGGGTTTCTCTGTGTAGTCCTGGCTGTCATGAAACTCACTATGTAGACCAGGCTAGCTTCAAACTCATAGATATTCACCTGTGTCTGCCTCCTAGATGCTGGGATTAAAGTTTGCACCTCCAGGCTAGGTTTCACTTCTTAAATCCGGGTGTGACACAGGACATGCATTCTGATATAACTGCAATCTTTTCATATGTAGACCTCCCTAGAAATAGTCCCTTGGTCACCACCACCACGATGACTAGTGTGCAGATGTTCTCTGAAAATACCTGTTAGGAATGAGCTAATGAAGTCAGATTTAACATCTTTGGCCATTTGAGCCTATATTTAAAGAGGATCTTTTCTATACAAAGAATAGCCCCTAAAGAATATACAAAAAGATAACAGAAAACATTTGAAAAATAAAACAAACACGGCAATTGGGGGTTTTACTCAACTCTTGAAAACTCCATTGTGTCTTATGGTCAGATTGCTAAGATGACACAGAGGGCCTTTGGCCTCTGGCAGGAGCTCCACAGAGAGACGCCAACACTGATGCACTGGCCATCTCAGCCATAGCCAAGTGGGAACCCATCTGAGGTCCTAGCTAGAAAAGAAGTTTCAACTAGACATAAGACTGAGGGTTTCTTGATTCCTAGGCATCTGGATACTTTTAATGTGCCCAGTACTGTGAAATACAGGCATTAAAATTCATAAATTATCTGGCGTTTCAGCTGAGATGAGATGTTTCATTTGAGGGTAATATTTCAATCAGCTGTCCCCTCACAGTGTACGCTACAAATAAAACACACATGGAGCAGTAACCTGGTAGATTTTTCTTTAAAGGTCATCCTTTCAAACATCAAGGTCATAAAAGTTGGCACTTTGAAAAGATTTATTGCTGCTCCTGTAGTTTAGCTTTCTGAAATTGGACTTTAATGAATCTATAAATATGCTACTTCTTAAAATATCAAAAAACACAGCCTATTTGAAGCAGAAGCATTCAAGTGGTATCAGGCAAATGAGTTAATGCCAGGGTTTCCTATATTTCCTACAGGAAACCACCACCTTTCTTTTCTGTTATGGAGGTAGATGCTACAAGCCTGGGAGGCTTCCAGGGTGCTTCTCATCCTAAAGCACAAACTCTGGACTAAGTTCAGCATGAGTGTAGGAGTAAACACAGCAAACATACATCACTTAAAGCAGACTTTGATGCCACCACACTACACATGACAGCGTACATGACAGCAAACCTCCTGTCCTGTCAGTACCAAGAATGCTAACATTGTTTTCCAGAGTTATTTGGCTTATTGAATAGAATTATAGGTTGTTTATACACTTAGAAAATTCAAGCCTCTCCTCAAAAAAAAAAAAAAAAAAGCTTGAAGCAAACAATAGTAAAAGGCATCAACAGCAGAAAGCAAACCTTTAACACCAAGTTGTTCTCACCTTTATCATGATAAGAACAAAGGGGCTGACTGCCAGTCCCAAGTTCTTAGGGTGTCGTAGGCACTGTACTAAGGCCCCATAAGAACCACCACAATTCCTACCCACACACCTTACAGATGAGGGCCTACAGTACAGTACATGATTCCAATCCAATCACAACCAACACATGAGTCAAGAATGCAAATGACAGCCATGAACACTTAGAAACTAAATAGAAACTCAAATGTCAAAGTCATGATTAGCAGAAAGAAACATCCTTAAACCTCAAGATTACCTAGGGCCTTGAAAAGTTCTTCTCGTACAGCTGACGTGAATTTTCTGACCAAACACAATGTTGTCACAATGGCAAAGAGTAAATTGTAGGATAATACAATATAGAAATTTCCCAGCCAATTAAATCTTCCAAAGTCTCCAAGTAGATCAAATCTAGTGATCCCTGTTAAAAGAATAAATAAATAAAAGTCTTTAATAAAGTGAGGTGCATTCATATCCCTAACAAAATACAGTTGAAAACAGGTCAGATTCCACAAACTTTCTCAGATATTTGTAGGATGCTTTCTCAATGCCCTGGGAAGGCTTTGCCATGAATCATGTGACTGTTTCCTAGCAGGTCAACCCAAGCCAGCCCCAACCTTCATGCCTGTACCTGCCACTGCATGTGATACACGGAAGAGTGGCGTGAGTGTCTATCACGTATGTAGAGTCCACGCCCGAATAAAGAGAAAGCTCAGGTGCCATCCACTAGAGCCTGTTCTCCCCCACTATTTCCATAGGAATGACATCTATTACACTCCTGCAACCCAAATTCCAGTGGCAACACCTTACACATTCCTATTTTTTACTGATTTTATTGAGCTATAAATTTTTCTCTGCTCCCCTTCCTGCCTCTCCCCTCCCCTTCAACCCTCTCCCAAGGTCCCCATGCTCCCAATTTACTCAGGAGATCTTGTCTTTTTCTACTTCCCATGTAGATTAGATCCATGAATGGCTCTCTTAGGGGCCTCTCTGTTACCTAGGTTCTCTGGGATTGTGATTTGTGGGCTGGTTTTCTTTGCTTTATATTTGAAAACCCCACCTATGAGTGAGTACATATAATAATTGTCTTTCTGGGTCTGGGTTACCTCACTCAATATGATGTTTTCTAGATCTATCCATTTGCCTGCACATTTCAAGATGTCATTTTTTTCTGCTGCACCTTACACATTCTTAGTGCTCATCACATAAGTGAATAATAGGACCATTTCCTTTCAATCTACCATTGGCAGAATTTAATGCTACCATTTACAAAGTAAGAGAGGAATGTCAGGAATGTGTGAAGATTGTATCACACATGGATTTAACTTACTTAATTCAATCAAAGACACATTTAAAATCTTTTTAACTGAAAGAATATTTAAATCAGTATGCGACTCAGGCCAAAACTTATCATAAAGAGGGCATGAGTGGCAGGATTTTCTGGTAAATAAATCCTACCAGTCAGGTGGATAAATGGAGTAAGAAAGGCCACGGCAGGCTTGAGGAAGACACTGAGGGACTACATGGGGCTATATGGACCTACAACAAGAGTTACAAGAAGAAATAGCTACTTCCTCTAGGTCTATACAAACACAGTTATGTACTGCATATGCTACAGGCCATTTAAGAATTTTATGGGTGATTTCAAAAATACCTTTGACTCAATCTCACATCATCAACTGGCTTTTGAATTTGGCTTTCTGCCTTGATCCAACAAACTTCCATCAACTGCAAGCCTCATAGAGAAGCTTATGGGCAGCAGAAAACCTCCCTATGCAAACAGTACAGTAAGAACAGGGCATTTCAAAAATAGCTCCTAAGTCACTCCCACCTGGAACCAATGTATGCAAGTTTGAAAGACATTGCCGAAGTGTTTTAAAAATAGATGAAGATTAATGAAGACATTAGATAATACCTTACAAAAAGAAATTTAAAAACCAGATACCAGAAAAGCCTTCAGTGCCTGTCCTGTATTGCTTTAAGATGATGACAACTTTGGCTTCAGTCTCTCAGTGCTAAGCCTAAAAGAAAGGACTTTGTTTAAAAGAATGGATGCCTAATAAGATACCTTACTTTTCAAGCTAGTTATGTAAACAGTTATGGTCCTACCAACACAAGCCTTAAGGCTTCAGCAAACCCAGGACTGGCAACTGAATTGATCCCAAGAGTAAAGATCTCCTTAAGTGTCTGGTAAAAGCCATAGTCACCCTGTAAGAAAAGCACACTCAAACTTCTGCACCTAGATGGTTCCCAAAGGACAAGCTGAGTAGGCCCTAGAAGATGTCTATTACTATGGGTAAGTGAAAAAAGAGAGGACTAGTGTAGATTTAACACACGTATCTTGTGTTTAATGTGTGCATTTGATTATCCATTCTTATATGTACCACTGACACTCCATACAGACAAATCACTTGATACAAATACAAAGTCTACTATTTTCTTGTAAGTGAACCTGTGGTGTGCAGACAGCACTTTGGACCCCTGCTGTCAACAAGGCTGTAGATAGCTTTGCACCGTCCTTGAGGAGCAGAGCTGGGAGGTCAAGTCAGTCACATCAAGCACAGAAGTGCTAGGACAGTGAGAAGAGTGGACACAGACCCTAGAAATGAACCCCACTTAGAAAATAGAAAGTTAGGGTCCAGCCCTAACAGGATATCAGGTGAAGAACAATCTCGAGCTCAGGGTATTTCAGCAGACATACACAGACACCCAAGAGGAACAAAAATGCCAGTTCACAGTGTTGGGTCTGAAGACACTATTGGTCCAGATGCACTTTAGGAAAAAAGAAAAACCGTTCAACCAAAATATTCAGAATGAGGATTCCAGGAGGCAGGATCGCCATTTTGGACTGCAGTAGAGGTTAAGAGCCAGTGGCTGGTTGTTTTGCTTTTCTGACCTTCAGGTTGAACCCCACTAACTGTCTATGAGATTTTATTAATCGTGCTACACACACACACACACTTGCACTCACGCATGTACACAAAGAAGTTTCATTAGACAGCAATAAGGCACAAGGTCATGTGACCTGGGTACTACAACACTTTATGATAAGCAATGCATTGCCTCCCCCACAAGGACTCAACCAAGAATGTTTCATGAGTAATTCCTTCCAAAACAACCTTTTTTCTATTCACAGTTTTAAAAGAACTGGTGCACAAAATACAATGACTTTAAGAAGGAGCAGGTTGCCCCACCCACATCGTAAGTCAATATAACGCATGTTCTCTCGCCCACCTGAGTCAACTTCTACTCTGAGCAAGCATGTTCATGTTGGCGAAACTGCACGAGGCCATTCAGAGCATTTGTAAAGTATGGGACACAAAGGGCCTGAAAGTGATGTTATCAGTAAATTATACAAGCTGGCCTAGTACACAAACATCTGACCTAAATATCCGTGATTTTAATGTAAAGGTGCCAAAATAACATGTGTTCTTATTAAATTTATTAGCTAATTTGCATTAAAAATTAATCTCTAAACTCATATGATTAGTTTCAACACTATCCTCACTATGTTTCCATATACTTCCCCTAATTAGATTTATGAAAAACATTTAGCTAAGATAGTCTATAAAATAAGCATGACTTAAAGACAGTAATGCAATAAAATCCGCAATCATTCTAAACATCCATGCTTTCAGGATTGGTATAAGCAGGCACACTGCATCGATTGTCCTGTTTATTAGGAGGAAAAAAGTCACTATAAAATTAAGCTTCTGCTCTGTGGGTAGAATGAAAGATGAAAATTAAAAATCAAAGACTAACTTCTAACATCTTTAAATTTTTATGTAATTAAAATCTTTAAACATGTATTTATCTTATGTGTATGTAAGTTTGTGAGCATGTACATGTATGTGCCACAGCAAGTGTATGGGAGTCAGATGACAGCTTGTGAAAGTTGGATCTCTCCTTCCACCATGTGTGTGTTCCAGGGACTGAACTCAGGTTGTCATATTTCGCAGCAAGTGCCTCTACCCATTGAGCTATCTGGCCAGCCTCCACTTAATAAACATTGCTTGTTTGTTGTTATTTTGGGGGGTTGCATATACCAGACACTAAGGAAATCAGATTGGTCAGTCTTACTGTGAAAGTATGTTTTTGTTAAATTATATCCATAAGAAATATAACTATAGGCTTCAGGTACTAGCCAAAAGGTAATAGAGGAGACCATATTTTCTCACCTACCTGAATAAACTTAAAAAGTGGATGTAATATCCAAATAATGGTTTCGAGACCCTGGTCATCAATACTTCTCCCAAGTGCAAACAAGGCCATTACCCTCCCTAAGGAGGAAGGACTCAGAAGTCAGCATGAGGATGGCTTTGTGAGCAGAGAGCTGCTTGGAGTGAAGTTCAGCAGAGCAGAACTGAGCAGAACACCCAGATATGACTATTACAGCAGCTACAACCTGTCCTCTAGTTCAGAAGCTAGAGGAAAGATTGAACCTACTACAATTTTTAAAAGTCTAAAGCTGACCTATAAAGGAAAATCACAATATAAACTGGAAAAGCATACTTGACAGGATTAAGAGCTGGCTAGATACTACAGAGACTGGCATACTCAAAGACAGCAAAAGAACACAAAATAGAACAAGGAAACTAACAATGTCAATGAACTACACTGATGCCCAGTGGCTGATGATGCACTTGCTCTCCAGAGTCCCTGGAGTGGAGTTGCAGAGATACTTGGCCTGTGACATTCTAGCTATGTAAAAAAGAAGACCTGAGTTTAATTCCAAAAACAATGAAAGTATAAAGTCAACCCCTGGGTGTTGCTGGCCAGCCAGCCTGACTAACCTACTCAGATGAGCCCAAAGCCTCTAAAAAACCCTATCTGAAAAATCAAGGTGGACAGAGTAGTGTGGGAAGTCCTTCTGCATATGTGTTGCTTTTATTGGAAGCAGCTTTTGGCCCATATATATATATATATATATATATATAGAAAGTAGGCAGAGTCAGGGAGATGCCATGTAGCCACCAGAGGGGAAAGACATGAGCTGCCAGCTAGAACCTTGCCGGTAGGCCATGAACCTTATATAAAATACAAAATAATGGAAATGGGTTAATTCTAGATGTAAGAACTAGATAACAATATGCTTAAGCTATTGGCCAAACAGTATTGCAAATAATATAGTTTCTGTGAGATTATTTCAGGAATCTGGGTGGCCAGGAAACAAAAACGTGGCCTCCAACTATAACAGAGTCTGAGGAATGACACTTGAGGTTGACCTCTAGACTATACTCATATGCACAAATACATCAACACCTACATGAGTGCATACACATACCACACATACCCACACACATCAATGTACACACAGTCTCTATAAGATTAAAATCAAGGATAGATTCCTTGAAGAAATATTGGTTTAGGGATTGACAGCTAGAAATATTTCAAATTTGATGACATATATGCATAATGAACTCAAAGAGCAAAAAAAAAAAAAAATCTGAGGAGGATCCTGCCTAAGCATATAATAATTAAACTGCTAAGCCTTCTTTAAAAAAAAAAAGAATAGAAATAGTGATCAGAAAAAAATTCTTGTCAAAACAATGTAAAGGGGAAAACAATGCAAAATATTTTTAAAATATGTGTGGTTGTTTGAAAATGGCCCCCAAAGGGAGTACACTATTAGAAAGTGTGGCCCTGTTGAAGGAAGTGTGTCACTGTGGAGGTGGGCCTTGAAGTCTCTTTTTCTCAAGCTTCACTCAGTGTGACAGTTGACTTCCTGTTGCCTGCAGATGTAGCACTGTCAGCTCCAGCACCACCTCTGCCTGCACGCTGCCATGCTCCCTGTCACCATGATAATGAACTGAACCTCTGAAACTGTAAGCTAGTCACCCTCAATTAAATATTCTCTTTGTAAAAGCTGCCATATTCACGTGTCTCCTCACAGCAATAATAAACCCAAACTAAGACAGTATGAAAGAAAATAATCTAAAATCTCATGTTCAAAAATACCTTCAAAAATAAGGCAAAATAAAGACATCTTGCACATCCAAACAGCATGGGATTTATTATTACCAGCAGACTTGCACTGCAAGAAATGTTACAGAAATTATACTACAGAATTATAGTAACAAAAACAGCATGGTACTGGCACAAAACATATACACAAATGAGGTAGAATAAAAGACACAGAAGTAATCCACTGCCACCTGGTTCTTGACAAAGGAACCAAAAGCACTAGAGAGAAACAGCCTCTTTAACAAGTGGTACCAGGGAGGCTGAGTGTCTTCAGTAAGAACCAAAACTAGATCCTGCCTCTCCTGCATAAAATCTACTAAAGAAGAGACTAAAAACTGCAGTGTAACCAACAACTTTGAAGCTACTAGACTAAAGGTAAGAAATAAGATACAGGCACAGGTTTTCTGGGCAGGACCACATCAGCTCAGGAAACAAAAGCAAAGGAGACAAATGGGACTGCATCAGACTAGAAATCTGCATAATAAAAGAAACAGAATGAAAAAGGCCTACAGAAAGGGAGAAAATTCTTTGACATCTATTTGTTTAACAGATTAATATATAGAATATATTTTTAAAACTCAAAAAAATAAACACCAGAAGAGCAAATAATTCAATAAATGAACAACCGAACTGTTCTCAAAAGAAAATTTTAAAATGACAAATAAACACACACACACACAAAAACTAACCTCTTTACTATCGAAATGCCACCAAGATTCCATCTTACCTCAGAGAGAACTGCTTTTTTTCAAACAAATAAAACAAAAACCAAAAGCAACAAATGCTGATAAAGGTGTAGAGAAAGGAAACCTATTCACTGCTAGTTAGAATATAAATTATTCTAGCCACTATGAAAACCAATACAGAGGTTTTTCAAAAAGTTAGAAAATGAACTTTTTTAACATGAATATTTTTAACATGACTAAAAGGAGACTTCAGAAAAGAGTTACAAGTAATGTGCACCACTATCATAATTACAAAGTGTCCGTTCACCAGGGACCCCACATTTATGCATCTAACCCAAGCTTTAAAGTATGTGAAGCAAGCAGACAGACATACACAGAGAGAGGCCCACAATCCAACCAGTGTTTCCACAGTCCTGCTCTCAACGCAGTCGAAACAAGTGGACCCAAGGATCCAGAGGACGTGAGGGCACCTGCCAGCCAGTGGACCCAACACTGAAAAACGTAGCACCAAGAAGATGCGAATGTCCTTTCCTTCCTACTGTGTCTTGCCTACTCAACTAGCTGAAATGATGCTATACATGCAAAGTGCATTCCTTCACATTGACATCAGCAAAGAAACTAAAAAATACTAAAAATCAAATTTCTTAAACATCCCCAAATGTTTGGAAATAAAATATCATACTTCAAAATATCCCATGAGTCAAAGAAGAAATAAAAAAGTATTCTTAACAAAATTAAAATTAAAATGTTCTGTATAAAGGTTTGGGGGAGATGCAGTGGAGAGGCAGCAGCAGGGAGCAAAGGGTGGAAGTAAAGGGGTAATACAGGAGGGGACACAGCAGAGGGGGCAGCACAGGGAGGTAAAATGAAGAGGGGGGCATGACTGCAATGGGAAAGGGGTTGCAGCCAGCAACACTTAGATCAGAAAAAGACCTCAAAACTCAGTGAACTCAGCTCCAATTGCAAGAAAGAAAATATACTCGAAGGACCAAATCAGTGAACTAGAAAGTACAAACAGAAAAATAAAATAAAATCAAAGCTGCTTCTCTCAGAGGATCAATAAATCAATACATATGTATGCACACTGTTCAGGAAAAGAGAAAGAAAACACAAAAGATCTGTGTCAATGTTGAGTCTCTACTTCTACTGCTGGCTGAGGGAGCTGCCCACAGATCTGACACTGTTGCTGATATTAACAAAGCTTGTTCAAGCTGAGTAGAGCTCTTTCCATAAAAGAAACTGAACTGTTGCTAAACCTTTTACAAAAAGTAAATTTCAAACCAGATGGCATCATCAGTGAGCAATAGAACACTGAAAGAGGAGAAACAAGTCTATGACAACCACCCATGGAAATTCAAGTGCTTCTGAACACATGTAGTGAGGAAATCATCACATACACAAAAAAAAAAAAAAGAAGCTTCAAAAAAAAAAAAAAAAAAAAAGCAGGGGAGAACCACAGAACAATGTTATCAAAAACACTGAAGAAAAAGTCCTCAGCCAATTTTCATCATATTCAATCCAAAAAAGATAATACATCATGACACATGGAGCTCACCCAAGAAACAGCAGGCTAATTAATATTTGAGAATTAATATAATTCAACATATTTTGAGACTTAAAAAGTGTATAGTTGTCTCAATAGATGAATAAAAGGCATTTAACAAAATTCACCATCCATCTTGGTAAGAATTCCAGCAAAGTAGGGAAAGAAAGGGGCATCCTGAACACGGTAGGTGACAACTAGAATACCTCAATTAACAGACAACAGTCGAACCCTTCCTGCCAGTGTATGCAGTGCTTGTCAGGTTGCTAGGGCTGTACCTCAGTCTGTAGCTCTTAGGTCCAATCTCCAGTGCTGCTAAGAGAGGGGGCTGGAAAAGGGAGGGAAAGGAAGATGAACAGAGAAGGCTGGATTTGTACCCCAGGGTGGGCACTATCTATACCACCGTGGCCACCTGCAATGTCCTCCTTCTGCTCCCTCCAATGCCACCAAGATCATGTTATTGGAAGGCAACTGAAACACTCAAAGGGGACGACACAGCCAAACAGGGAGACTTCTACATTCATGACAGTGCCATGGATGGCGAGAGTACAATTCTTTCTGTGTACATAGTAAGCCATAGATTTTCCTTTTAAATAACTGAGGCGAAAGTCACATCATGTATAATTAACCACTTTAGATAAACAATTCAAAGGCATTAAATACCTTCTCCCCAGTTCCAATGTAAGTGTACCTCTCCACAAGGCATTTATTCCCTTGAGACTCTCTCTTCACCCCTGTCCCATCAGTAGAATCATATGGCATTTGGCCATTTGTGGATAGGCTGTATCACATGACATTCCAAGTTCTATCTACCTTGTGTCGTTTTTATTGTGGAAAAAGGCATGCAACACAAAATGTACCAATATAAACATTTAATGTACAGCTCAGTACTATTAATAATAGTCAACTTTTACAACAATCACCACCAAAATCCTTTACCATGCAAATCTGAAACTACTCCCAAACCACTTTCCATTTCTCCTTCCTTTGACTTTGGTAAGCACCACCTGTCTCTGTCTTTGTAGACTAGACAACTGTTATTCCTCTTGGAATCAGAACCCCACAGTGTTTGTCTCTTGATTGGCTTTCATGGCTAAGTAACATTCCATTTGAGGTGCTGCATACCACAGTTTGCTTGCCCTCTTATCTGACAACAGGCTGTTTCCACCCTTAGGCTATTGTTGTAAGGGTCTTTTGAGATAATACTTGGTCAAACAAGCAGAAAGCCTGAAAGTGATGACGTGGACAACTGAGGCAAGGCACGTGGAAATGACTTCATCTACACTGAGAACAGCCATCCTCAACAAGAAACTTTCTGGACATCATACCATAAGCTTACGAACTAAAGCTGTGCAAGCCAAGAAGATGCCAGGGCTCTTGTCCTTTAAGGAATGTAATGTTTCTTAAGAACATCAATTCAAATCAAAGTGTAATACAAAGTTGAAAGTACAAGAACCTGAGACATTTCATCTGCAACATAGGAGTTTACCTCAAAGAACTAGGAGTCTTTGGGCAATAAAGAAATGTCAGGGGTTTTGGGAGCATGCAAACCAAAGCTTAAAGATGGGGACCTGTGTCTGAAATGATCATTTTTTATGACTACTTACTTGCTATAAACTCACTTTGTTTTAACTGAAGGCAATTTAATGAAGTATTCAGGTAAACTTCAGTATGTGAACTCAAATATAAACTAAAATCCAATGACAGAGAATAAAAAGGAGAGTCTAAGAAAGAACCAATTTTCAAAGATGAAAACATCTAGCCCTTTCCTGAAGGAACTCTTCAGAAAAGGTCCAGCAGTCTCCCAGAGACACTTTCTCTCTTTTGGTCTGGCTTCAAATCTTACCCCACTCTCCACAAAATCAGAAACAACAAGAAGGCCCAGAACCCATTGCTCCCGTGTGGATTCCTCTCAGGAGTTCAGGAGGGAAACAGGTGGATAGGAAGGAGTTGGATACAAGATGACAGAAACACTGCCCTAACTTTCACGTGCTCTGGCCTCTTGGATGGAAGTGTCCCAAAGACTAATGAGCTCTGCTTTTACAATGACCTGTGCAGCTCTCATAGTACTGGAAGGTGCTATCCAGTGCTGGAGTGGGAGGGGTCATCAACAATCTTACCAGCCGTGAACCCTGTGAACTACAATAACAATCGTGAGATAAGCATATGGGTGCAACAACGACATGAAAGTTATGGAGGCAGCCAACCACTTTTTGATTGGATTTAAGGCCTACTCCGCAGAAGGAAATGGATGTCTGATACCACAAATCTGACCAATAACCCATGGTTGGAGAACTTTATATTTCTATTATTTTCTTAAATGGACATAGTATCAATCTGCCCCCTAAATTCATTATCTCTATATTCATAGATTTGTGCAGCTCTCAGACTTCTTCATCAGAAAAATTTCCTTGTGCAGTGAGCAGCAGTTAACATAGAAAGTCACAGCTGGTCAAAATCCAAAAGAACGCTCAGTCACAAAGGGAACATCCATATCACAGCTCCCAACAGGGCTCTGAGCTCATGAAGGAAAGAGTCAGGATTTGTAACATGAGCTCAAAGCAGCTGTGGTTGCCATCATGGAGTGGGGATGAGCTCATGAGCCCCACCCACCTTGGCGGGGAAACTATTGCCAGCAGATCACTTCTGAAGAGGGAGAGTTTACTTTAAGAACTTGGCCCCAGGTATGCTGAACATGCTCCAGTGGATGGTTCTACACTAATGAGTATTATGGCAACACAAATTGGCATCAGTGGGTTTTTAAAAAAGGATACAAAGTTGAGAAAGTATGGATCTGGGAGGAGTTAAAGAGAGAACAGGAAGGTAAATATGATCAAAATACATTGTATATATATAGGACAGTCTCAAAAAATTAATGAAAATACTGTTTTAAATTAAAAAAAATCATAGTCAGAAGCCTCTTCAGTCCAATCTAATCCTTAATACTCTTCATAAATGTAATCTATTCATATATTTTTTTTTAAATTTTCTACAACTGAGATGGCCTGTTCCCATCTCAGAGTTGACTGTATGTGTCCACTGGAGATACTCAGCTAGGTTAAGGCTCTTTATTCTTAGTATAAATGAGACCCTTACTATAACTGCCGAGTTCTGACAACATCTTCACTTCACATTTTAAAGCAGACCCAAGGCTCCTTCTCACCAGATGATTCCAACTGGAATTACTTTCATACAAGCTAAAGCTTAGGAACTATACCAACAGGCAGCTACATTTTGACTGCAATGACCAATGTGGCCTGTTCCATGCAGAGCACTGGAACACATGGAAAGACAGGCAGACAATAGCTGAGAACCATCACTAGCTGCTCTCCTGATTCTGGCATATAATGCAGGATAGTTTTAGCAATTCCTTATTCTTAGAAATCCTAACCAGATCTAAAAATTTAATGCTCAAACATATAAGGAACATTAGCAGTCAAACATAAGTTAATTAAAACTGCTTATTTGTTATTATCTTTTATTCAACTAGATATAATAACATTATATACAAATTTTCCTGAGAAATTTTCAGTATGGATCTTCAAACTACTTTTACATAGATTCTATAATTGGAATATATAAATTAAACATATGTTTCACATCTGCCAGGGATGGATATCTGTAAAAGCATCATTTACTTCCATCTTACATTGAGAAACAGGAAGCAGGCAAAGCCCACAATGAAAAGCAACAGTTTACGCAAGTAAATGACTCTTCAAGAAACAGAGACTTCTAACAAAGTCCCCAAATCAAGATGCAACAAAATAGAATAATCCACCTTATCTCCTGCTAGATGACAGATTACTAGACTCAGATGAGAAGATACCTAAAATATGTATAAGCTGATCTAAAGGGTATTTTTGTTTCAGTATCATAAATACTTTCTGTAAGTCAGCCTTTGAACCTTGTATAACTTATAAGTTATAAGTACAGAAAAGGTTTTTAAGATAAAAAATAAAACTAATTTTGAAGCGTAATCAGCAAATGTATTTCAAAGACCATTGTCTGCACCTGAAGAAAAACTTCAGCAGAAGAATAAAGAAAACCAACCTTCATTTGTTGTCTCCACAGTGCATGATAAAGAGCACACTGGCAACCATGTGAAATATGTTTTTCAAAACAGAGAAGGCTGGGCATCTAGGGATGACTGGTTCACTCTTCTGAATTGACTTTTAACAACCACCTCCGCTAGTCCCACTCAGACCGTATTAAACAGCAGTCTATTACTTAAGAACATCCACTATGCCAAAACAGAGACTCTTCACAACCAAAGTCTGAGCACACAACACAACAATGCGCCAGATCACAGGCGGCACAACAATGCTCTTCCAGGTTTTAAAGGGCTGAATGCAAAAACCTTATATTTGCTACATACAATAAACTACATTCATTTCATCTACTTAAAATGCCCGCTCAAAATAACCCTCACTCCTTCTTTGTAGCAAGTGATAAGCTTATTAAGTTATTTAGTGGACATTTTTCAATGAATACATTTCCCTCATTCAAATGTAGCAAGCTATCTGAGAGTAATGCTTCAATGAGCACGTTATGTCACATCGTGCACTCAAACCTTGAGCTGGATGTATGGCAGTACCCATAATGCAACAATAGCAGCTAATGATTTCTAAAAGAAATCAGCTACAAGAAAATTTTCCTCTTCTTTTTAGCAACCAGATTACCAAACTAACTATGGTACTCTGGATTCAGTGTACTTTCAATTCATAGCTGAAATTATCCTCTTCACCAAACTATCACTGAAATAGAGAAAAGTTGTATGTTAGGTTCTATATTTTGTTTCTCCTAATGACAGATGCTGTGGGCTGATCTTACAGGAGCAAAGGAGACCATGCCGAGGTCAGATCTCCTTGTGAGAGGCGAGGAGAGAGGGACATTTTCACAGCTAGGAATGTGGTTAATGCATCCTCTATTCTGGTCTCAAGCTTTTCAGCTGGTGCGTCACAATCCTGCTCTTCAGCAGGGGCACACTCGCCACAGCTCTCTGTATCTCACCTTCTTAAAATCAAAGACTCAATCCTAAAGCGTTAACAGAAGAATTACAAAGTAACTCTCTAGTTTGCATTTCCCATAATACTAAAATAAGGCTTTATCTCTAGCCTAGAACTTTGCTTTTTTCATGCTGCGGAAAGCCTCTGTGAATCTGTTAACGTATTTACTCTTCATCCATTCAGTGCCATTGGGCATAACACGTAGTGCAGTGCGTGCCGCTGTCTTACAGGGCGCCACATGACTCACTGTACCGCAGCGCACTCCACTAATCCTGTTTGGACAGCTGGGTCCAAGAGCTTCTCAGCTGCATTTTAATTGTTCCATCTTTTTTTTTTCTTTTTATTTATCTCTATGGCAAACTACTCAGGAATTTGTCAGGCTTCAAAAAGTAAATTTCGCCATTAATTTGTTTTCTTTGTATTAAGTCTATACTAAGCATGTGATTTTTCTCCCACAAAATTGAAATACATTAATGGTTATCAATTACTTTTAAATAACACATTATAATAAGTAAGGTTTGCAAAGGTTTAAAATGGAAAGATGGCTGATCACTACCATTATCTGCTTGACTGTCCTAACAGATGTAGCATTTAGCTTCAAATGGTGGCATAATGTGTATCTTTCAAGATTAGACGCCATAAGCAGATGCGTCCTACTAATCAAACATGAAAGAGACATAACCACTAAACAAATGGCCCATGGAAAACAGGTCTCTTTAACACTTACACTTGAATTCTACTTTTTATTGAAACAGAAGACTTTGGAACTTTAACACTTACACTTGAATTCTACTTTTTATTGAAACAGAAGACTTTGGAAAATTTAGGAAGAAAACCACTTTCTGACACAGCTGCAACACTGATGGCATGAGCTTCAAATTAAAAATGGAGGCAGTGCCTGAGTTAGAGCAACTCCCACGCCTGCAGCTGCTATTGAAGCCAGGGCCAGAGTTCATAGATGAAATCCATCTGGTCGTTTTCCAATCATTAATTTCCAAAGTTAAAACCTAAGTCTAGAGAATTATATAGAACTGCCTACAAGAAGCTTCTGCCTGAAATAATGTTTAGCCAAGCACAGCCTAGAACAATGCTTTATAGAAAGAGCCAAATAAATGACTTACGACGCAACTCTTTCAGTGACAAAAACCTGTCTGCACACTGACAATGTAAGGAAATGCTATGATTGGCAGGCACGTGGAAATAACAAGACAAAAAAGAATCTTGGAACTGGTGTGTGCTCCCAGGGCTGCACATCATGCTCAGCTCTATTTTCATGGACACAAAGCAGCTTAAAGTAGGTTTACAAATTTCTCCTTTTTAAAAGCACACACTAAACTATACATCTGGAAAGACATTTCATAAAAATTATTTTTATATTTTCTAGGCATTAAGCTTTTTTAAAAGTCACAAGTTTCCTCACTAGAAGATTCTTTCTGCCCAACTTGTGAATTAGTGAGGGAAAGAGTCTATTGTTTAGGAAAGGAATGCTTTAAGTGCTTAAAAAATAAATGGCCTTTGTTTAAGAAAAGCACTTGCTTTGGTACAGCCCTAAACACAACTCAAACACAAAATAATATAAGAAGAAGTATTACATCTTAAAGATGATTTTAAAAAACTTTTCCAAGCAAAAGTTAGAAAGATTTAGTAAAGCTATCTATAAAGATAATGATTTTTAATGAACAGTTCTCAGTCAAATTTACCCAGTGTTCTTGACATCACAGGCAGAGCAGAGCTCAAGACTAGGATTGACACACAATTCCCAATGATCTGTGGAGAGAAAAGAAGGAAGTGAGTAATAAAACAGCAGGGGCAAAGAGAGACAGCACTCAGTACAGGGCAGATACCCAGAGCACACTAACCATGAGGGTAAAATTTAAACAGAATAAGCCTTTCCTTTAATTTTATAGAAATTAAAGTTATTTCTATGAATTCCACAAAATACACATAGTATAGGTACAAATACAAAGTCAAAGAATATTTAAATCATACACATTTTATATTATTGATGCGGTTGTTAATTTGAAGCTTTGACAATGAAATAAAAAAGAATGCCTTTGGACTTCTGACTAAATATTAAAGACAGATTGCTGACAAGTTCTTTTATATAATATCTACTCTGACCTGTTTGACTTTTATACAATTCAATCTTAAATGTGAAAACACTAGAAACCAAAATATCTAGACTCTAGTAATTAATTTTTCAATGTATCTTCTGTTTACTCTTTCATCTTCAATAGGAAGCACTGAAAATACCAATTAGTATTTATAGTCTCCTCAACTAGGCACTGGCTACTGATTGACTTTTAAAAATCTGCACCTTATACATCTGGGTCGGCGGATAGACAGATCTGTATGTGTATGTGATATGTATTATAGAGGGGGTTCTTTGCCATATATACACATACATACAAACACACTTTAACTAGGCTGTAAATACAGACTACATAATAAAAACGGAAATGGGCCAGCAGCTTGTAACCATTCTTCTTAGGCAGCATGTGAAAATATTTTACAAAGACATATTTATTATGTAAGATAAGAGCCTTTATTGTTCTGGAGCCAATGACATATTGTATAAAGTCAAATTAGCCTCAGACCACACTGTTAATAAACAGAGCTCTTCCTTCTCACTTTAATTATTCAGAATTGAAATACTTTGTCTTAACTACTTGTAGCAACTAAGTTCTTCAGATTTCAAAAAAGTCCTGAAGTACAGTTAGCATAGTCCAGGTTACTCATTAGCATTATGTTTTCTTTAAGAAGAAAAACGGTCCTTTCAGGAGCATTCCACAAGGAGCTACCAAGCTCTGTAGTTCTGTGCATTTACAAGTGAATGGACGCAGTCCAAATTACACAGAGCACATCCTTTGCCACTCACTCAGCATTCTGAAATCTTCCTTTGTGTGTCTGCCGCTTACAAATACCTATCAGCCCAGATAAGCCGTTCAGGGTGATGACTAACGAAGCCAGAGGAAAGCCGCCAGCACCTACAGCTCTGCCTACCTTTGTCATTGTTGTGTCGTCCTTCTTGGGTGTAAAGTTTCCAAAACATCTGAGGCTATAGAAACCAACTACAGAAGACACCATGAGATAGCTGTAAGAATGAAGGGAAAACGCTCCAAGGAAATGCACACTTCCCCAAGTCTGAAGCCCACAGGAAAAACAAAACACAACAAGCCACTGAGGCTTGAGAAGGACTGACTTGCTTTTTCTTCTAGACAAGTGTCTTACTAAATTATCCTTGTCCCAGGAACTAGACAGAAAACTTGTTAACAAACGTAACATTCAGCTGAAGAAAGGATACAAAATCAGAATGATTTCAAGTGCAGCTCCCACAAAGCCAAAAGTGGAGAGAGAGGCGCTTCCTATCCCAGGCCCCTGCAGGGAAAACACTCCTCAGAACCAGTGACACCATTACACAGACAGTTCCAACTGGAAACATCAACCTTAGAATAGCGTGAGTCTTCCAAAGGATGACTGACCTAAGCACAAACTTGGCAGCACGCTAATCATTTTAACAGGTTCAAAAATAACCTGAATAACTGTAAACGTACTTTTAAGTTTCTTGCCAAAATGATACCAATATGATTACTATTATAAAATAGAACAATCTGCTATTTGAGAAAAGCATCTTGAATGTTCTAGGGAGGTTTTTTAAATAGATAATAGTTCAGAGCAGAATACAGACATAAACCAAGGTAGAAGTAACATATAAAAATTATACCATAAATCCTGCCAAATTTAAGATATACTTACAAATAATGTATATCCAGTTTTCTTTTCCCAAATTTTTTCAATAATTCATTATAAAAGCGTGACTGCTAGCACATTTTTAAAAAATGTAAAGTAATTTAACACAATAAAAAGCAATGCATAAATTCTCACAAAAATTACCCCAATTTCAAGACCTACCTTTACCAAGAACTTAGACAAAACAAAATAAATAATGTTCAGATACTGACAACTGAGAGCAGCCATCACTCCCCCATTAAAGCAGGAACAATATTTTCAAAGCTTACTGATAGAGATTAAAGGATAATCTCTGAATGCACATCATCATTTTCCTGGTCATTTTAAATCACAATGGCAGCCAGACTAATAAAACAGAAACCAATAAATAATATCACACACATTATATATACATTCTAATTTAGACATAAAGGAATAAGAATACCATGGCAATTCCATTCATGAATAAAGTGATGGCATGGGACTTATCATCTTTTTGTCATTTAAGAGAACACAGACAATGCCAAAAGCAAGTGGTCAGGTTTTAGACATGCCATCCCAAATTGGACCCTAAGAAAATCCCTTGTTGTAGGTGTCGGGTTCCCAATGCAGAGAAGAGGAGCCTCCTCCTTCCTCAAGGCAGGACCCAGAAGCAGTGGAGCACATGATTAGGGAGCGGCACACCATACCATCATGGTCCAGCATGCCATCACTGTCCACTCCTCTGCAAATGGAAGCTACGCTTTCATAAATTTTATATTAAATTCATCCACTTTTCTCTCATTCTGCCTTTTGCTATTAAGACCTCTACCATGAACCCAGTGCTGGGTAAGGAAAAGATCCTACTTTCCTACACTGCAAAGGTATACTGGCCAAGATGGAAAGATGTTCTGGAATACTCACTCTCTCAAGAGAGACTAAGGGAAAATTAAAGAGTTCATATATTTACACAAGCATACAGGGAGCCCTGGGGGTACAAGTCACTGTACTGAACAGGAAGGAGATGACACAAAATGCACCCCACTCTTTTGTTCCAACAGAAATCACAGGAGCAACTTCCTGGTGTGGGAATTCGGCATAAGAAAAAAGACTAAGCCGAGCTGCAGAAGAGGAGTGCCTTTGCAGCAGGCCCTCCAGTGAGAACTGACGGTGAAACAAGGTGATAGAAGGTGGCAGGAGGGCCCAGACACACTGCTGGTGGGGAAAGTCAAGACAATGGCTAAAAAAAATTAAAAGCAGGGTGCCTCCATCTCAGATGAAAAGAAAGGAATTAAGACAGGGACTGACTTTTTTTTCTGCGAGAAAAAAATGGCAACATCTGCCTTACGAGAAATATGACATATTAAGATCAAGAGGGTCTTAAAGCCACCACTATGAGGACTGGAAAACCTATTGACCTAGAAAAACAAAATGTACTTCAAAATGTAAATCAAGTAACATTTTATATATTCAAAAGCTACCAGGTCTGGTGGCCCACACCTGTAATCCCAGTACAAAGGAGGTAGGAGCAGGAGGTACAGACATTCAGCCATCCTTGGCTCCAGAGGCAGTTTGAAGCCAGGCTGGGCTACATGAAATCCTGTTCAAAAACATAAACACATGCATGTGTGTGTACATGAGTGTGTGCATGTATGGGCATATGAGCATGCATGCACACATACACACACAGATACCACCACCATTAGTCGCAGCAGCAGCAGAAGAGGGGTATTTCCAAACTTTACAGACAGCTGGAAAAGTGTTGCAAGCTAAATATTGTGGCATACATCTGTAACCTCATCACTTGAGAGACTGAGGCAAGAACATTGCAAAAGGATGACAAAAGACAGCAAGTCAACTACAAATATTTAATGATATATCTCTTCCTAATAGAGCATATATTCGACTATATACCAGAACCTAACAAAAATCATCAACTTTTTATTTGGGACTATTTTTGAGACACGGTCTTAATGTGTAGTCCAGGCTGGCCTTGAACTAAAACTCAAAACATTTAGTCTCTTAGGTGCTAGGAGTGTATGCATGATGCATGTGCCACCAAGACTAGTGGAAGCACCAATCTTTAAACCAGATAAAAGTTAACTCATGAAAAAAGTACATCTGGACTCTCCTCCAATAACCACACATTTTAAACAAGTTTCATAAATTCTGTGATACTTCTGACACTCATTTTCCTCCACATATATACATATACACAAATATGTAGCAAATTTGTTAAATCTAACTGATCTGCTCTTTATATAACACTGTTTTAAAGCATGCATTTTCTTTAAAGAATTCCAAATAAAAACTTCAGTAAAAATCAATATCATGTCTGACATTGAAGTCTATAAGTAACACTGATACTTGAAAAAATGCCCTAGAAACCAAAGTGTGTGTGTGTGTGTAAATATGTTTGTGAAAGCTCTTTATTCAGAGAAATTCACAGGGCTTGGGATGCTTACATTCAGAAAGGTGTTTCCAGGAACTTACACAAAATATTCAAACACACATCTAAAAAGACTTTTGAATGCATTTAACTTTACCCTTGTTCCCTTTGGCATTGCAGTCTCATCAACCAGTAGGCAAAGAATATTACACGCCACCAAGAGGACCGAAATGGACTGCAACAGAGAGAGAGCTGTCAGGTCTCAGTTTCACCAACACTCCTTTTGACAGTGCACATCACCTGTGTCTTTCAGAATGGGGAAGTACGGTATATACAAGCACTCCAAGACAAACTGCAAGCATTTTGTAAATTATGATTTCAAGATTTATGACAGAAGGTAACAATACAGATGGATTTACTGTGTAGACTTCTCAGTGAGAAATCCACAGCTCCCCTGACTTCCTAGGGCCATGCTCTAGCACAGCTCATCTTAGAAAGGAATTCCACTCCTGCAGCTTTTGGAGCAGCAGTTATGCTTTGTGTTTTCTTAATTCTACTCAAGCAAAACCTGCAGTTCCTGTTGCATGAGGAAGTATAACCTTAAGGATTTATCTAATTGTCATTCATTTCCATTCTTTACTGTGCTGAATTTTTACAAATTGAGATACAGACAGATTTTGATTCTGTTGCTAGAAACCCAGTTAACTGGAAACAGCTCAGCTAAAGGAAACAGTAAACAAAAGACAATACAGTTTATTTAAGCCAGCAAGCAACTTCTTACTGTTTCAATAAGAAGTAGAACCATAACAGCAGGATACACCAGATTTCTCTCCCATGCCGAAGCCTTTTTTCGCCTCTCTATTAGAAAGAAAAACAAAGTAAAAATTTCAGCAATTTCCAAAAATTCTCTCCAGGTTCATATTTTCCTCACATCTCATTATATTGTGACCAGTGTACATTATTTTTTATTTTCTGAAAAACATAAATTTTAAGATAAATTGGTTTTTTTATTTTTATCTATAAACTATAAAAATCCATTTAAAATTAGCTTGCTACATTAAAAGTTCGATGCCATGAAGCTTAAATTTCAGCTTAGTAAAGACAATTTTGCTTTTAAGAAAATATATCGTTAATAAATAGCTCACTTTTAGGATGACGAATATGTGTACTTGACACACATGTATATACTGACACAGGCCAATATTTGAGGGAATAAAGGAGTGTGAGTGATAATCCCCTCTAGTCTCAGGTCCCAAGGCTGAACATCTGTTTTCGAGGCCTTAAGGGAACTTCCCATTCTAGATGAAACAAACTACTTCATACCACACCCGATCCATGCTATGAACACTAAGGAAGAGGAATTGAACTTGAAAACCATCTCTAGATGTATTAGAGCAACAAGTTAAGGAAAGCAAGAGGCCAATATTGTGTGATGTAGTGGAGGTGAGCCCTCTCTGTGTGCATCCATTCCCAGCAAGGCGGTTTTCAATATGGAGTTAGTATGGGCCCAAGAGTCTGATAAATCAAGTAGAAGTCAAGAGACAATGCATGGCATGGGCCTTGAGTGGCTCAGCAGTTCAGAGCACCTGCTCCTCATCCAGACCTGGGTTTGGTTCCTAGACCCACACTGTGTGGCTCTCAACCACCTGTAACTCCTGCTCCAGGGTTCTGTGAGTACCTGCACACACGCGGCACACATACAGCCAAGCAGACACACAAACACACACACACACACACACACAATTTTTTTCCCTTTACATTTGTGAAAGAGGCAAAAGCAGCAGCAATGCTGAGGCAAACTCTCAGGAAACCCAACAAAGCCAAGGAGGAAAAAAAAAAGAAAAAAAGAAAAAAAAAACAAGAAGCTTGGAGTTAGCAAAGAAGTCAGAATTTTAGAGGGCAAAATCCCTCTAAAGAGAAGAAATGGATTAAGAAGTAAGCCTGCCATGTAGATCCCTTTTTCCTTGAGACCTCAGTAGTGAGAATGCTATGAAAAGGAAGAGAGAGATATAGGTGAGAGGCAAAGCTGCCAGGCCCAACCTAAAGTCCACTAGGAAGTAGAGTCAGAACCAATGAAAAGCAATATCTTAGAAAAGAGACAGTCAGACAGTGTACGGCCACTCTAACAGCCTACCCAAAAGAAGAAAATGTCCTCCAGCTTCTATAATTTTAAGAACTATCCAGAAATCAGTCAAACATTATCAGGAGGTAAAGAAGAAACAGAGCCAACAGGAACAGACACTCAATTGTCCACACACAGACTAACAAAAAGAGGCCTTAATTGATAGTCAACTAAATAAATGACAAAACAACAAAACTCACAAATAAATCTGAACCAATGAAAACAGCCAAATGAACATCCTAGAGCTGAAAAATACTGTAAATGTAAAATGAAATGAAAAATTCAATAAGAAGTTTAAACAGCAGTATGGCATCTGGGAGATACTAAAGTAGAAGACAGACCAGAAGACAGCATGAGAGGCTAGGACACAGAACACAAATGATAGAGAATGGGGAAAGTCTAGTGTGTATTTAACCAGAATCTCAAAAAAATCAAAGAAAATGGGACGGATAAAAACTGATAAGGGGACCTGCTGGGTACCACTAGGGCCTGGTGGATGAAGGACACTGACAGTCCCACCTGGAGTAACTTACCCAGGGTGGGGAGGAGAAACCATCAGCCAGCTCTGGTGCCTGGTGGTCAGCGCCATTAGAGTGAGCCGATATATGGTATGAGAGAGCTAGAGAAACAGAATGGCCTATGTTCTGTGGGGAGAGGCAGATCTAAAGAGGCAAAGGCAGTAAGTAAGGAACGGGCTGATGAGGGAAGCCTGCTTGCCACCTGAGGTCACGTTGACTTCCAGGCCTGGTTTGCTGCCAAAGGCCGTGAATGGGTCTATGGCCCTGTCTTAGCTGTGGTCTGTGTTGATGTCTGTGGCTCCTGTCATCACTGAAGGCCATGAGGATGCCTGGGGTCTGGGCTGTCACATGTGCCATGTTGGTGCCCGAAGGCCATCCCACCACAGGGGCCACCCTGAGTGAGTGGCCTGCACTGCCACCTGGGGCCATGGAGACATCAGGGCCCAAGCTACAGCCCAGGACCATATCTGGGTTCACGATTTTACTGCAGCCAGAGTCCATACTGACAACTATGATTCCTATTGCCATCAAGGGCCGTGCAATGCCTAGGAACCGGCCCACCACCTGGGGCCATATTGGTGTCTGAGAGCAACCCTGTGGCCGGAGCAATGCTGATCTGAGTAGCCTATGATGCCACATAGGGCCATGGTGACATCTGGGCCCAGCTGCTCCTAGGAACCAGACAATGATCCCTCCATAGTCAGGTCTCTATGTTGATGTCCTTGGCCCATGTTGCCACCAAAAGCCACAAGGATGCCAGAAGTCTGTGCTACCACCTGGCCATGTTGGAGTGGGGACCATGCTTCTGCTGGGCCCATTCTGATCTGAGAGGCCTGCACTACCACCCTGAGCAATGGTGACAACTGAGCCCAAACTGTTGCTGATGCTCATATCTAGGTCTATGGCTCTGATGCACCCGCGGTCTCTGTTGATATCTGTTGCCCATGTTACCACAGGAGCCCATTTGAACCATGTGTTAAAGTACAAGGGCTGAGCTAGCACTGGCTCTCACTGGCCCAGAGAGAGCAGCCCTCTCCCACTGGAGAGCTGACCCTGCCCCCTCATCCTGTCCCTCATAGGAGGCCCCCATGTGCACTTGGGAAAGATGGCCCCAAGCTTCATCATGGGCATGGGAGAGCTGGGTCTGCCCCTCATCTGAGGGGTGGTGATCCCAGCAGCCCAGATAAACCAAGTCAGCTACCACCCAGGTATACATCTAAGGCTTTGAGTTGGCACTCCCCAATATCTACCCCAGCTATGACCTGCTAGAGTGCATGAGGGACTGGCCCTGCTCCATAGCCACAGGATCTCCATAACTTGGGGCAACAGCAGAAGATCTGAGAGGAGATTCAGTGAGGGTCCAGCACTGATGGTGTACCAGAAGCTAGAGGCCTTGAACCAGACCAACAACTCACTACACAATGAACATTTTCAAGTAAAGCTGTTTGGACAGAAAACATGATACACTACAGCTCCCGGTGTCACTGAAACGAATAAAGAGGCAATAGAGATGCAGGGAAAATGGAGGAGGGGAGGGCTTTTGTTTGTTTGTTTAATTAATATTCTTATTTTTATTTTTTATTATTACTTGAAAGTTTTTCTTGGTGGGGGACACTACAAGGGTGAAGGATAGATATGGAGAGACTGGGAAATGAGTGGAACTGAGGTTCACGATGTTAAATTCCAAAAGAATCAATAAAAAAATACGTTTTAAAAAATTGATAAGATAATGACCAATAAAGGTCTTGGAGAGATTAGGGATACAAGAGTCATACCTAAATATAATAAAAGCTATTTACAGCAAGCCGACAGCCAACATTAAATTAAACGGAGAAAAACTCAAAGCCATCCCACTAAAATCAGGAACACGACAAGACTGTCCACTTTCTCCATACCTCTTCAATATAGCGCTTGAAGTTCTAGCAATAGCAGTAAGACAACATAAGGGGATCAAGGGGATTTGTATTGGAAAAGATGAAGTTAAACTTTCGTTGCTTGCAGATGATATGATAGTGTACATAAGCGACCCCAAAAACTCTACCAAAGAACACCTACAGCTGATAAACACCTTTATCATGTGGCAGGATACAAGATCAACTCCAAGAGATCAGTTGCCATCCTATACACCAAGGATAAAGAAGCAGAGAGGGAAATCAGAGAAGCATCACCTTTCACGATAGCCACAAATAGCATAAAATATCTTGGGGTAACTCTGACCAAGGAAGTGAAAGATCTATTTGACAAGAACTTTAAGTCTTTGAAGAAAGAAATTGAAGAGGACACCAGAAAATTGAAGGATCTCCCTTGCTCTTGGATTGGGAGGATCAACATAGTAAAAATGGCAATTCTACCAAAAGCAATCTATAGATTCAATGCAATCCCCATCAAAATCCCATCAAAATTCTTCACAGACCTTGAGAAGACAATAATCAACTTTATATGGAAAAACAAAAAACCCAGGATAGCCAAAAAAAAATCTTATACAATAAAGGATCGTCTGGAAGCATTACCATCCCTGACTTCAAACTCTATTACAGAGCTACAGTATTGAAAACAGCTTGGTATTGGCATAAAAACAGAGTAGAGACACCTGTCAGAACGGCTAAAATCAAAAACACCAATGATAGCCTTTGCTGGAGCACTCATCCATTGCTGGTGGGAATGCAAACTTGTGCAATCACTTTGGAAAGAAGTGTGGCGGTTTCTCAGGAAATTCGGGATCAACCTACCCCTGGACCCAGCAATACCACTCTTGGGAATATACCCAAGAGAGGCCCTATCATACAACAAAAGTATATGCTCAACTATGTTCATAGCAGCATTGTTTGTAATAGCCAGAACCTGGAAACAACCTACATGCCCTTCAATGGAAGAATGGATGAAGAAAGTATGGAATGTATACATATTAGAGTACTACTCAGCAGTAAAAAACAATGACTTCTTGAATTTTGCATGCAAATGGACGGAAATAGAAAACACTATCCCGAGTGAGGTAAGCCAGACCCAAAAAGAGGAACATGGGATGTATTCACTCATAATTGGTTTCTAGCCGTAAGTAAAGGACATTGAGCCCATAATTCATGATCCTAGAGAATCTGAATAAGAAGGTGAACCCAAAGAAAAACATATAGGCATCCTCATGGATATTAACCTTCATCAGGCGATGAAAGGAGACAGAGACAGAATCCCACATTGGAGCACCAGACTGAAACCCCAAGGTCCAAATCAGGAGCAGAAGGAGAGAGAGCACGAGCAAGGAACTCAGGACCCACCCACTGAGACAATGGGGATGTTCTATCAGGAACTCACCAAAGCCAGCTGAACTGGGTCTGAAAAAGCATGGGATAAAACCGGACAATGAGGGCTGCTGAGAAGCCAAGAACAATAGCACTGGGTTTTGATCCTACTGCACGTACTGGCTTTGTGGGAGCCTAGGCAGTTTGGATGCTCACCTTACTAGACCTGGATGGAAGTGGGTGGCCCTTGGACTCCCCACAGGGCAGGGAACCCTGACTGCTCTTTGGGCTGACAAGTGAGGGGGAGTTAATTGGGGGAGGGGGAGGAAAATGGGAGGCGGTGGCGGGGAGGAAAATGGGAGGCTGTGGCGGGGAGGAGACAGAAATCTTTAATAAATAAATAACAAAAAAGATAATTACCAACAATTTTTCAAATAATAAAATCATCAAGCCACAGAAGTAAGAAGAGAAAGAAAGGCAGGTATACATGCACACACACAAAATGCTCAGGACTCTGAACTTCTGATCTTGGGAAATACAATAGATTTGAGGGGCAGTGAACAATACAAACCTAAATGACCTCATTTAACATCTTGAAAGTTTCTAGAACATGATGGCTAGGCAAAGGAACCAAGAAAAGCTCAGTTCATTCCCGCCCAGAAAACATGAAATGTGAGTCTGAGAAAACCCAACTAACTGACATCTTCAGAAACAAGATTGCAGGACAAATTAAGTACACCAAAAGTCTGCCAACAGTCACCTCACATATTCAACTCAGACACGAAACACTCCATGGCTAAAGACAAACATGAGGGAATAGTGCTTGATAGTTAGTTGCATGGGCCACAAGGAGAAATGCCCCACAATGGAGCAGGTGCCCTGGAGCAGTACTGCTCGGGTCCAACCCAATGAGATTTCAGAGACAGGCAACTGAATCAGTTAACTGCATTTCAATCCAAAGTTCCTTCCCCTAAGGGATGCAAAAAAAATACCAGCATCCCAAAATGCCTATTTTCCTTTCAAAAACTGCCGAGCATGCAAAGAAGTAAAAAATTATATAAAACAAGTAATATGAAACAAAACCAATCATTTGAAACTTATCAAGAGCTAACAAAGAATGTCAGAATTCACAGGCAAAGCGATTAGAAGTGTTTTTTACTAGTGATGGTTTCCACGACCAAAAGAAACCTGGGGAGAGAGGAGTCTATTTCAGCTCACAGTTATAGTCCCTTATCTGAAGAGAAGTCAGAACAGAAATTCAAGGCAGAAGCGTGGAGGAAGAACTAATGCAGAAGCCACAGAGGAATGCTGCTTACTAGCTTGCTCCTCCTAACATGTTCAGACCGCTTTCTTACACCACTCAGGACCACCTCCCAAGGGTGGTACCATCCACAATGAGCTGGGCCTTCCCACATTAATCATTAATTTTTAAAAAAAAAAAATGTCCACAAGCCAATTTAGTGGAGCATTTTCTCAATTGAGATTCTTTTTTTCCAAATGACTTTAGCTGTAGCTTAGCAGTTCTTAACCTGCGGGTCTTGACCCTTTTGGGGGTCACCTAAGACCCTCAGAAAACAGATCTTTACATTCCGATTCATAACAGTAGCAAAATTACAGTTACAAAGTAGAGACAAAAACAATTATATGGTTGGAGTCACTGTAACATGAGGAACTGTATTAAAGGGTCTCAGAATTAGGAAGGTTGGGAGCCACTGCTCTAGCTTGACAAAACAATAGACAACCAGCACAGTTCTCAGAGGGGCTACAGAAACCGCTCAGTTGATAAAGGCCTTGCTGTGCAAGCATGAAAACCTAAGTTTAAACACCAGAACTGACATGAGAAAGCCTAGTATAATGCACAGGCTTGTAATTTCAGGGCGGGGGGGGGGGCAGAGACAGGAAGAGCTCTAGGATGTCTGGCCAGGTAGTAGAGCCAAAACAGTGAGCAACAGATTCAAATAAAAAATAAATAAATAAATAAATTTAAAATCTCAAAAACAAAGTAGAAAGCAATCAAGAAAGAAACCCGATATTAACCACTGGCATGCGCATGCACCCACAGATGCACACACGCATACTTTAGAGTGCTCTCATAACTATATTCCTTCTTTTTTCCAACAAGGTTGGAGGAAACAGATTGAACAATGTCAATTATCAGCATGAAGATAACAGGCCCAAAGCAAAACTGAAAACCAGTGTCTGAGAATAAAATACAGCAGCTGGGATAAGAGACAGATGAGACCTGCAGAAGAAAGGCTGAGATGAGTAAAACCGCCACAGAAACTATCCAAAACCAAACGAGCTACAGATAATCTGCAAATAACTCAAATCCCTGAAAAGGGTAGCACAAAGGAGAAAAGAAAAATATTGGAATAAATTAAGAGCCAAAATTTCTCAGGTGATATGCAAAGTATAAATTCTCACATCCAAGAAGCTTGATGAGCCAAAAACCAAGAAAGGTATTAAGGCACATCATAATTAAAGTGCCTTCTATCCGTCAGAAAAAAAGACATCTTAAAAGCACATTTTAAAAATCACATTGACAGAGAAGTTTTTACTTAGTATTTCTCAAAAATAATGCAAGTGGGGCTAACAAGATGACTTGGTGACTGAAGATACCTGCCATCAGTCAAAGTCCACATGAAGGAACAGAAGAACCTATTCCTGTGGCTTCTTCTCTGACCTCCACACCCACTCTGGTATGTGTGCAGCCAGCCACATACAGAAAAAATCAACTCAAGTGAACAGATAAAGCCCCAACATCTTTGCATGTTAACATATTTGAAAAGTAACTTCAGGGGCTGGAGAGACAAAAGCTCAGTGGTTTAGAGCATTTGTTATTCTTGCAGAGGCCTCAGCTCATCACACAGCTCCCATAAGGTGGTTCACAACCACTGGTAACTCCAGTTATAGGGGATACAAAGGTAGACATGCAGGCAAAGCATTCATAACATATAAAATAAACAAGCCTTTTAAAAAAGTAATTTCAGAGAATTTATACTTACCCTCTCCTATAAGAAAGACCAATGAGTCTGAACACAGAAAGTTTTTAACACAAACTAAACTTCCATAAATTTTCAAATATTTTGACTATTTACAGTCTTTTTATAACTAACCAAGACTAACAAATAAGTCCAAAAGAAAAGTACAATACCTAATTTTGTCTTAAGGGTCTTTACATTCTCAAGTTCTTTCTCCAATTCCATTACGGTGTATTCCACTGATGAAGACAGCCCTATCAAAGCAAAAGTACTTGTAAGTGTAGCAGTGGATGCCTTAACACGGGAGAGCAGGTAGACCTGTAGCTAAAATACAAAACATCTGGTACTCACTGAGGGCTGGGAAGGACAACTGCAGCTGTGAATCACATAAAAGCTCACTCTTTAGAGTAGCGGTTCTCAAACCTGTGAGTTGTGACCCCTCTGGAGGTCAAATGACTCCTACAGAGGGGTGGCATAAGACCATCAGAAAATACAGATATTTACATTAGGATTCATAACAGTAGCAAAATTACAGCTACAAAGTAGCAGGGAAAATAATTTTATGGTTGGGAGTCACCAGGACATGAAGAGCTGTAAAAAGGTTACAGCAGTAGGAAGGCTGATAACCACTACTCTAGAGAATCCAAACTCTTAAAGACTAACAATCACGTTTCTTAGAAAAATGTCTTTCCTTGCTGGATCTCTTATACTAATCTTTCTTATCATGTGCTTACTATAGTAAGAACAAGGAGTCAAAACCTACCCCTCTCCAGTTTGCTTCCCTAAAATTACAATTATCCCCAGTGTGGCTGGTGCTTCCATGACTTTCTTCACATTCATATTTAACTTCTGTCTTACATATGGGTTTTCTGACTCATCCAAACTCTTAGACAAATGTCAAACCAGACACATTAGTTGACTGTTTGCTATTGCCTGTCAATAAACATTTCCTAACAGCTGAGTATGCATATCACAATCTGGACGTGCCGCAGCTCCACTCAGCATTATTGCATTTGTCAATATTCTGGTGAGCATTAGCACATTTGGTTCATTTGTTTATATTACTTCTGTGGGGGCAGATTTCCAGTCTGAAGTGGGCCACTTTCAGTTTTAAAAGCTTTTTAAGGTTTACAGTTCCCAAATGTTTTTATGTACTATAATAATTCAAATTATTGTAATAGTTTCAACTTCTATCAACAGGTTTTCAAAATTCCTGTTTTCAAAATGCCTATATCATCCATCACTCACATTGGATGCAGCCAACTATTGAGCTTTTGCCAAAGTGATAAGCTACTTAAATGCACATTTTCCTAAATGCATCAGATTGCACCTCATGTTTCTCATATGGGTTTCCTCCACTCCTACTTTCTACTTATCTCTCCAATGGTCTATGTACAGTATCTTCCTAGTCTTTCTGCTCAGTCTCTTAAATCCTGAAACAGATGATTTTTAAATCCCCAGATACAATGTGTCAGGTTAGGCTTCCTCCACTGTTAAAGGATTGTTTTCATTATGAATGTGCATTTGGTTGCTGAAGATCTCCCTTATTACATCTCTAGGATTGTTACTTTTTTTCCCCTTGGTTTTTCGAGACAGGGCTTCTCTGTATAGTTTTGCAGCCTGTCCTGGACTCACTCTGTAGACCAGGTTGGCCTCGAACTCAGAGATCTACATGCCTCTGCCTCCCAAGTGCTGGAATTAAAGGTATGCGCCACCATCGCCCAGCTACATTTTTCTTATAAAATATATTTTATCATTTCATATTGATCATTTTCTTAAATGTTCTGTGACCTAAATTCTATTTTGAGAACTTTTAAGTTTTACTTCCTTTTAGGTTTTACTTGCCTTGCATTTGTGTGCGCGTGTTTCTCTGTAATCATTATCTAGATCTTATTATTATTATTATTATTTGAAGTTTAATCTCTTAAATCAGTTAAGAATTCATTAGAACCCAGTAGGTGGTGGCATATGCCTTTAATCCCAGCACTTGGAACGCAGAGGCAGGAGGATCTCTGTGAGTTCAAGGCCAGCCTGGTCCACAAAGTGAGTGACAGCCAGAGAAACCCTGTCTGGGGGTGGGGGGAACATTTGTGATAAACAAATGAACTTGACTCCCTATTTAAAACAGCAAAGCAACTCATTGAAGAGGCCAACAGGAACTTTTCAGTAAAGGTTAGCTCTGGATATATGCATATGTACAAACAAAACTAAATAAACTCAGTAGGTTATATATGCATTTGTGTATATGTGTGTTTACATGTAATAATAATAATTAGGACATCAGAAATTTGGAAGGGTAGAGGAGTTGGAGGGGAAATAGAAAGGACCAGTGATGGAGATGCAATGCTCATGTATGAAATTCTCAAAAGTGAATAAAACTACTTATAAAAGAAAATACATAAACAAGCAAGCAGAGAAACCAGGCAACTGGAAGCCCTAGTGTCAGGAATCCTGTTACAGTAGTATGGGGAACAGACAAAACCCTGAGTGAATGAAGTCCTGAATGCTCGTGTGTTGTTGATATGTTAAGGACTACAAAGCCTCAGACCCATGGGAAAATGAATGGCAAAGCCTTCCTTCCTGGTCCAAGAGCAAATGTTGATTGTGAGTGCAGAAAAATGTCTACCATAGCTTTCTTCCCCAGAATTATTTATGGCCTGAAGACTGCAGCCCTACAGAGATTTCCTATTCAGATACAGTTATATGCAATAACCCTGTCTCCCTATTCAATTCAATATAATGAACATGCTGAGTTTTTGGCTTGCTTTAGTTTCTCTATCAGAGAGCCCAGTCCAATTGAATCCAATTTCTGTATCTGTCTTTTCTTCATTGACCCTTAGAAATAAGAAAACAGAATGACAAGATGAATAAATAAAGCATAGGAGGTAAGAATGCCAAAGACCCCTTCAGTCAGGTCTGTCCCTGGAGCCTTGATGAGCACAGCACAGCAGGAAGAAGTCAGCCTAATCACCTAGACTCCAGAATGAAAGCTCAGGAGTGCTTCCTGCCTCGGCAAGGAAAGGTGAGAGGGGAAGGAAAACTGCAAAGCTTTGGCTTTATCAGAGAAAACGCAAGCAGGACCTGAACAAAATGATGCACTAAGTAGCCCACCCTCATTCATTCTGTTCGTCTATAGCCAATTCACCCTATTACATTCAGTAAAATACAATACCTGCATTCAGAATAACTCAGTATATCAGCTTTCCACACTATTGTCCTAGTTTTCAGTGAATTTTAAGTTTTATCTCTATCAGAATAAAGTGTGCACAAAGCTCTGTGTCAAGCATTTGCTTGGACTTGTTTCAATGCCCACTTCCTCCTAATGCCACCTCTCCAAGGGGTGTTTTGCTGATTCTTCACCAAAGCAGAAGAGAGAAGCAGAGAGAGGAAGGAATCACAGACAGAATACCTCTCAAGGACATGCCTCTAGTTCCTTGAAGCTAAGATCTACCTTCTAATGCATGTTTCTCAACCTGAGGGTCACAACCCTTTCACATGGGTCACCTAAGACCATCAGAATACATAGATATTTACAATTCACAACAGTAAGCAAAATTACAGTTAGGAAGTAGCAACAAAAATACTGTTATAGTCAGAGGTCACAACAGAAGAAACTATTAAAAGGTCTCAGCACTAGGAAGGTTAAGAACCACTGTTGTAACGTTTACAGCATCTTGCAAACTATCACGACCAGCTAGAGCCTTTAATCATGAGCCTACAGTTTCAACACTGTTTTTGAGAAGTCTGCAGCAATTCTCAGTCCTACCCCAGAAAAGTCTCCTTGTCAAAGACACTGCAAATTGTGCATGATCTTTGTTCTCAATATTCTTGCTCTGAATACATGTCTGTGCCATGTTGGGAACACAGTGAGCATTTTCAATCTCAAAATCCACAGATCAGATCAGAGCAATTTCTTGATCCTGTCATTTTTTTCCATCATATTTTTTCTTTAGCCCTGTCTGGAAGGAATGTCTTGATAGCTAGAGGCTAGCTCTACTGAAGGGGTCTCTCAGATTCTTACCTCTTACACTTTACTTATTTTTGTCATTCTGGCTTATTTTCTTACTTCTAAGTCAACGCTCCAGGTGAAAGTGGCCTTCTTGTCCGACTCAGGGTATGAGAAGTGGTTCATCTCAAGCCATTCCTCCTCCATGCACCCATATCTACATGCCCATGCCTGTTGTGTTCACATGGGAGGCTTTCCTCACTCACCAGTCTTGGTTGTTTGCGTTTTAAGAATGAAGTTATGAGAGATAAATGCTGGTTTGAACTTCAGACAAGATGAGTTTCACTCATAAGAATCCAATGATTCCCTTTGCTAGAGCTGCAGAGCTTTCCTCCCGGGCAGGTTCCTGAGAGGAACCCTCCTGGTCTCCTTGTCAAATAAAGTTCAGCAGTGCAAGTGGAGGATGGAGCCTATGTATTTTGTCTGCACACACTCCCACCCTTCTAAAGTGGACAAGACGCATGTGTCTGGCACCTTGGGTAGAAGCAAAGGACATGGAGCTTAAGCCATTCATGACAGCTTTTCCATGAGTGCTCCCTTTCTTCCTTCATACTAACTCACCTGGTGGTGCCACTTTGGGACTTTGGGGGATTCTAAGGTATAAATCAAGCATAGATGATTTAGGAATGGGTTTCTTTTATTCTTTTAAACTGGTTAATTCCAACATTTTCCTGTCTACTACATTCCAAAATTTTTATTGTGATTTTTCTTCTTGGAATTCTCTGTCCTCTTAGATTTATAATTCTCTGAGACTCACTGTTCTCACCTGTGGAATTGCAAGTACCTATCAGGATGTTTTCCACTAAGCCACAAAACTCAAAGTAACTTAAAAATAAGTAAATAGTTTCACATAATTAGGATTTAGGAGACAGAGCAAGCCTCCGTGTAGTTTTCCAACAGCTCAACAGTGACATCAAGGGACTAAACTGCCTCCCGCAGCTAGACTGGTGTGTGAGGAGTGGGGCTTTTCTCTCTAGGCAGGGCAAATGTGTAGACTATTTATTCTGCCTTGCCTTTATTTCATCTCTCCCCAGCTACAAGGACTTTTGTTGATTTTTTTTCCTTAGGTTTACAGGTATGTCAGTGCTTACATTCTCATTTGGAGTTCTCATACTTGCATAGATTTTTTTCATTATAACAGTATAAACAGCCTTAGCCTACAGTATAAACATATTTCAGTATAAACAGCCTTAGCCTATAACCTGTTGTTATGTATAAAGTACTGTGTCAAGGTAAAAGCTCTCACCACCATGTTAGCCAATCATCTTTCCTCCCAGTCCTCATCTTCCTGAAATATTATTTCAAGTGCAATGGTACTAATGGTACATTTTTCATTTGGTGCAGAAGTTAGAATAGTGCCTGGCATAAATTCAGTGCTCAGTGCAGAGACATGAAATGAGTATATGAATATTTTTTTGCCCTAATCAATAAGTAACATCTTAAAAAAAAATAAATAAGTAACATCTTGCCGGGAAGTGGTGGCCTTTAATCCCAGCACTTGGGAGGCAGAGGCAGCAGAGCTCAGTGAGTTCAATACCAGCATGGTCTACACAGTGAGTTCCTGGACAGCCAGGATTGTTACACAGAGAAACCCTGTCTTGAAAAACCAAAATAAATAAATAAATAACATCTTTGGGAACGTGTAACCTTTTACAACTGCATACTTTATTTAGTGACCTGTAGCAAGTCGCAAGAGGTAAGTTTGATGCTGAACTATTTTTAAAATATTTTTATTAAAAATAATTTTACATATATTCTGATAATTCCACTCCACTGCCCCAACTCTTCCCAGATTCTCCTCACCTCCTTCACCCTCCTAACTATACTTTCTTTCCTTTCTTTTCTTTTCTTTTTAGAAAACAAACAGGCTGAACATTTCTTACTTTTTAAGAAATTTGGAAAATTAAAAAAAAAACTTTTCTTTGATGAAAAAAAAAAGAAAACAAACAGGCCAACAAAAAACAAATCAGAATTTTGTTCTATTTTTCAAGATAAGGTTTCTCTATGTAGCCCTGACTGTCCTGGAACTCACTCTGTAGACCAGACTGACCTAGAACTAAAAGATCCACCTGCCCCTGCTTCGTAAATGCTGGACTAAGGTGTAAGCCACTACTGCCTGGCCAGATTTTTTTTTTTAAAGAAAGAAAAAAAAAAACAAGAAATATATATACACACAAACAAACCCCATAAAAACAAAAAAAGGCAGAAACCATAATATTTAAGCAAATAGGGATGAATACAAAAAGAATGCCCAAACAAAGCAATATGAGACAAAAGTTTACAAAAATACCATTGAGTTCATTTTGTTTTGTTTTGTTTTGTTTTGTTTGATGGCCATCTACTGCTGGTCCTGGGGCCTAGCCTTAAGTGTTGCTAATATACCCAATGAGACTCTATTGGAGAAAACCAATTTTTTTGCAAGTGGTTTGTCAATTGGATATAGTTTCTTGGTTAGGGATGGGAGTTTGTGTCTACTTTCTCCTCTCAGTGCTGGGACCCTGTCTGGCTTGAACCTGTGCAGGTCCTGTACACACTGCTACGGTCTCTGAAGGTCCATATGTGCATCAGTCCTATTGGGTCAGGAAGACACTGTTTCCTTGGAGTCATCCATCCCCTATGGCTCTTGCAATCTTCCCACCACCTCTTCTCCATAGTTTCCTGAGCCCTGAGGGGAGGAAGGGTTTGATGGAGACAGCCCATTTTGAACTGGGTATTCCAAAATCCCTTACTCTGCACATTACTCAGTTGTGGATTTCTGTGGTGGTAGGCTGAGGTAACCTTCTAATTTTTGATGGTGGCTGAGCAAGACACTGATGTATGGGTAGAGCAGAATGTTATGTATAAGAGTCATTTGAATGCTATGTTCCTTTAGCAGGACAATAGTATTTGGTTTTCCCCTAGGCCCAAGGCCTACCTAGTCTCAAGTTCTTGGCTACCTAAGCAGTGGTCATGCATGGGTTTCTCCTCCTACAGTGAGCCTTAAATCCAATCAGAGTGGTTGGCTCCTCCCACATTGTTTGTATCACTATTACACCAACAAATTAGGCACGTAGGTCAGTGTCATAGATCTCAGAGTTTATAGTTGGGTTAGTGGGTACCTTTTCCTCTAGTAACACAGAGAGTACCTTCCAGAACCATATACACTAGAACCAAGGCTCTAGTTAGGCACCAGTTCAACTTCTCTGCTGAACTCTCTTTTGTATGCAATTTTTCACATCATTTCTGGAAGTCAAATTCTTATAGGATAAATTATCTTTTAAATCCCTGTTCAGGCCAGAAGCATAGAGCACTGACATAACAGAGGTATACATGTCCATGTAGCAAGCTCTCCTACAACCCTTTCTGGCTTTGAGTCTGCATTCAAGTCTCAGCTTGATGAATTTTTCCTGCTATTTACATTACCATCTTTTCTCACTTGTTATTTTCTCTCCATCTAGATATGTGCTTACCTGTAGTCCATGTTTATTATTTCATTAATGATTTACTTCTCCTATATTCTGATCTATGTTTCACAAGAGCTTTTCTACTACACTTGTGCTTCCATTGTCTTTTCTACTCTTTGGCCATCCTCCTTTAGTTTTTACACTGAGTCCACCTGGTACTCTGTATGCCTGTATAATATCAAGACATTTACTCTGATCAAACCTGCAAAGTAACACATTTACAAGTTCTAGGGCTTAGGATTGGGCATCTTTGGATAAGCATTATTCTGTCTACCTTAATAAATATTTGTTATTTCCTTTTATTTTTTAAGCTCTGGGTAGTTTTGTTTTCAAATACAGTTCCCTGGCCCATCTTGATACTTTTGGAGGTTAGGTACAAATTCTGTCTTGACTCTCGAATTAAACAACAGTAGGTTTCACCTATCGGGTGATCCTCTTCCTCACTGGCCCTGAACAAGTGCCCTGCTTCTGTTTTCTGTCTTCACTGTTGTTTCCTTTGAAAGATAGGTGGTCCTTCAAAAAGCTGGAAGGTTGCTAGCTCTTGCTCTTGGGGACTAAAGGGCAAGTAGCCAAAAGAACTGACTCAGAAGGAGGCAGCTAACCTGAGTAGTAGGACTAACAGTGACCATTCTCAAGCAAAGGTCTAAAGGAGTGCTGGGCCACATAGGTATCATTATAGAGACTCAAAGGCCTTCTTTTCTAAGCCCCTAGAAAAGTCACAGATCCTCAGTCCTCCTGTTGTCCCACTCTCATTTTTCCCATCTCTGGAGACAGAGAGCCAACGCCACATGTTGGCTAAAAGTTCCATGCTGTCTCCAGAGTGCCTTGGCTTCATTATTTTATTCATTAATATCCAACTTACACTTTTACAAAAGTAGGGTTAAATGTAGCACAGAGAAACTCAGGCATTATGAACCAAACCTACTACAACTTGACTACAAATTTAGTTTTGGGGTTCTGGCAACCAAAGCAGACAGCCAAGCACTGTAAGACTGTCAAGTATCTTTAAATAAAATTGCAAAATATCTAACAGTGATATTTTACTTCCAGTAATTAGTTTGAGGCTGGGGAATAATTGATGAACATTCTGAACTTGGAAAGAGAATGGTTACCAGGACAGTATTCCTGGTGTGCTGTCAATCTGAAATTAAGTGAAGAGACTAGCAGCCTACCTTGTGATATGTCTACATAGCTCAATACAAATTTCTATAATAATGAATGCATACTTCCTCAAAGAAAAAAAAATGAAGTGACATTTTTTTAAATTTTATTCTGTGTTCACGTGTGTCCCCCACCCCAAATGTATGTGTATGCACCCACATGCATGCAATGCCATCAGAGGCCAAAAGAGGGTGTCAGACTCCCTGTAACTGGAGTTGTGGATGGTTTTAAGCTATTGTGTGGATGCTGAGAATTAAATCCAAATCCTCTGGTAGAGCAACCAGTGAGCCATCTCTCCAACCCCCTGAAGTCACATTTCCAAAATGTGCTATTATTTTAGGTGGTCCAACTCCAGACACACAAGAGTTAATTGGTAAGTACTATCTTTCATATAAAATCAAGAGCACATTCCTACTTTCCTCAGATAAGTCACCTGAAATAACAGTTTTCCAGAACATTTCCTTCCTTCATTACATGGTAATATATTAATAACCAAGCGAAAATGTGGGAGAGAATCCTACATTATAAATGACCAAAATCCAACACTGGCTAGTATGTGGACTTATGACATACTGTAAACACTCAACTATTATGTAAATTTAAGTTGCATCAAAAATGAAAATATCCTAAAAACCATATTATCATTATTTTATTTTAAAACAAACCTAAACTGTTTAGTGTCAGCATTGTCTAGTCAATAAGTCAAATTGTAGACAAAAACCTGTTTGGACAAGTCCTGAAAAATAAAAAGGGATTCTCCAAGAAAACCACAAAGCAGCTCATTTAAGGTCAATTTCACGGTATTATTCTGTTTTTCTTCCAGCCCCGACATAAGATTTCACTACCTCAAAGGAAATTGTAAGAGTATCTATTTGCATTCCCCCCAGGTGATTGGCAGTTCAACACCAATTAGTTCAAAATTACACTGTTACTAGCATGCAATAAAAACAACACCTTTCATCTTCCTTACACAGGGAAGAATACCTTCAGAGCCAATAACTTTGATCAAATGAGTATTTTGATCCTGCCCCACCCATGTCTTTGGATTCAGGAAAACTAATAGCTGAAGGCATTCTTCCCAGCTTTATTCTTAAGCTGAAGAATTGGTGTGGTACTGAAAATATTTTGCTCCCAAGATAACAAAATTTCCCAAACTTCAGCATTTCTCCAGTAACTGAGCTGCCCTTTTACTTTTTCCAATGCACAAAAACAGTCTCAAAATACAAGATAGCTTCAGCTGTTCAAGATATTATTTATTTTAAAATATACAGTGTATTTTAGAAGAAATAAGCATTTTAACTTAGGCGTGTACATAATTCAAATAGCTTGATGAAATAAAACTATTTCCACAAATAATTCTGTACTTTAAATAATTCAGGGTACTAAACTTAGTCTCCTTGAATATTATGTGGACGTAGAAATCTCCAGCATAAACAGATTTTCTTTATTTTATTTTTTAATTTAGCATACAAACAAGGGTAGATCAGAAAATCTGATCCAAGTAAGTATAAAATTTTAATTGCTTACAACTTTAAATGTGACCAACAATCCCATCTCCAAAAATGGGAGATTTTTCAAGTTCTGATATTATTTCAAGTAACTTGGTCAGAAAAGCAACTGTTCAAACCCAAGGTTCCTAATACTTCACAGAGAAAAAAGACTGTCCCCAGAGACACCACACCATGCTCCACAAACCCAATGAGTGAGGCACCTGGAAGCTGGAGCCTCAAGTCCAAGTGTCCAGTGAATCTGCTTTTGTGTACTAACACTGAGGCTGTCTGTAGAGGAAACAGGCACATACATACAAGCTCCATTTCTGTGCCACTCTATTTGCAACACTCATATTTATTAACATTGCAATTTCTATTGACTTCTAACATCACCTGACTATGAACCTGTGTTATAAGACTTCTGATACCCAATACAACTGTGGACATGCAAACATACTTTCACTATAAGTAACTATAATCAAGGGCAAAAATATTAAAAACAAACAACTTTAGGAGTATTATAGAATGTTAGGTGCAATCAAAATAATGATTTGGTCCTTTTCTATTTCAGTTACAAGCACAGTAGATACTGAACTAGATACGATGTTAAGAGTAACCTTTACCTTTCATATTTGATGCTACCATTAGTAACACTATCATTCACATAGACTGTGGTTGGGAGGAAGCTGACACATACTGAACCCTCATTCCATTTTTTAAAATGTGAATTTTATAATACAACTTCTCTTATAAATTCTATAGGCTATGACACAGGCTCCACAAGCTTCTCACTTGTTTTCCAAAGCTACCCTCCTTACTGGCGTTTTAGTTTATATTTCCCACAGTCACTCATTTCATATTGCATCAAAAATTTGTTTGGACTACATTTTATTGTTATGAAAGTGACTAAAGAGCCCAAGAAGCCAAATAAATTATGGCATCTATCATTGTTTTATCTATGAATACATATGCTTTTCAGAGATACATATCAGGTCTAGACTGTCTGACTGTGCCCAAACACTTCACATAAAAGCCCAGAGTTGAATCCAAGATATTTTCTTCCCTACATATGTATGTATGTGTTTATGTGTATGCTAGGCAAACAGATATATATACATATAATCTGCTATATACTCTGCATATGGTATGTATATATATAATCCCTATTCAAAGAAGGTATTCTTTATTCAGTGATTGTATACATACATACATACATACATACATACATGATATTCTATATGAATCAAGTATTCTTAGTGTATGGAATGGTTCTGACAGTTCAGATTCTGTGGCCACAACAGCAGGGAAAACACCTCACTCCCACCACACACAATTTTTCAAATGATCACTGCTAGAACCTAGAAGATTTCCCTAGGACAAAGCCAAGAAAACTTCCATATTTGCCATATGAATGATGTCAGAAAAGCAGCAGCCCAACTGCACGGTGATCCTGCCAGTGACACAGGGAAAGGCCTGACAGAAGGCTATATGAAAAAGCAGCCAGAGATGTATCCCAAGTCAGTGTCGTCACAAAACTCTGAAACTCAGCTTCTAAATAGCAAGAGTCAAACACTGACGATGACTCTGAGACTGGCTGAGAGGGTACCAAGGTCCAGGGAGAGGCTGCACAGGTATGTCTTGTTATTTTCATTCCCTTCATTTTCTGTGTCCAGAGGTATCAAAACCTTGAAAAAGTTACTACCTCTTCTGAGCTCTAAGAATAAAGAGTTAATGTAAGTTTTGATGAAAAAGGCTTTTTTAAAAAGATTAGAATCAAGAAGCTGGAGACAGCTCTGTGGTAGAGTGCTTGCCTACCATGTAGAAGGAAAGCCCAGTATTCGATCTCCAGTATTGAAAGAAAAATTAGAATCAAGGAAGAAACTGCTACCAAAAATTACATACAAATTTTTATCATGAAGATGAAAATGGTACTTAACAGAATTGAATTATAGTTCAAAGACTATAATATTTTAAAATAAATTACCTTAAAAGAACTGTGAAGGTTTTGAACTCAAACAACAAATATAATTTCTATTCATTATGGAACTTCTAAAGTTACCCAGTATACCCATGGGCTATATACACACAAAAGCTAATTATTTCAATTAATGCTGCTGCATTACTTAAACATTTAAGTATGTTAATGATATATGTATCCTCTTAACACTGGGAAAAAATATAAAAGATTTTCTGTCCAATTACTGTAATGGACTTTCTGTCAGGCTCCTCTACGGGAGTCCTAGAAGCAAACAGTTTTGATTGCTCAGATTTTTTAGGCACAAAAGCAGGAAAACCATTTCATTTCCACCTACCCAAGCTCAGCCATTTACTGGGGCCCCATGTCACCCCCTCTTAAACCTGTTCACTGGAATTCTATTTTCTGTCTTCTCACTGAATTTCACTTCCCCTGCCTGCCCACTTAATGCTCTGCCTATACCTATACCTATACCTATACCTATACCTATACCTATACCTATACCTATACCTATACCTATACCTATACCTATACCTATACCTATACCTATACATGGGTGTTATTTGCATCATTGAGTAGATAAAAAGCAAAACAAAACAAAACCAAAAAAACAAGGCACACACACACACATATGTCACACCAGGCCTGTACCTTGCACAGAAGAGACGAACACTTGCAAAGCTTCCTGCCCTGAGATGCTCTTTCAGGGATGCCAGAGACTGAAAGGGCTGTAGAGAAATAAAGGTGAGAGGAAGCAGTGTGCAGTGGAGGTGGACTTGAAGGTGTATGGCTGATACTTGCTGTGCTTATGAAAAATACGGCAAGTCCTGCTAGAGGAGCTTTGAGATCAAGACGTACGACACAGAAGGAAAGTCATTTCCGTGTCACAATCACAATCTTGTCAGAGAAGTTGTTGCTGTAGCTCCCAGGCCTCACAGCTGGGTAAGATCGATGATTACTTTTCTTATCAGCAGCTTGCTTAGCATCTTCCTGGACAATGAGAGCTGGATCACGTGGCAGATCTACTTCCATCTTTTTGAGGAACATCCACACTTATTTATATTGGTTGCACCAGTTTGTATTCCCCCAGTAGTGAATAATTGTTCCTCTGTCCCTATATCTTTGCCAGCACTTGTCCTCATTATCAACTATGGTCTTTATATAGTACATTAACTCTTAATACTTGCTCCTCTAAGACTTTGTACCTCTGAGCATCACCTCTTCTTTTTCCCACTCCTCCTTTTCCAGCTTCTGGTAGTCCCACTGACACATCAGCATCCAGCCTGCAAGCTAAGTCATATGCTATGTCAGTCATAGCGGATTATGTATCTAGTTTCTATAGTTTCTAGGATCACCACAAACCTGTCAAATGGCAATCTGTTAGGCCAGGTGGAGGTGGAACTCAAAATGATATGGTCTGTGTCCCAAACCAGGAAATTAAACATGCATAGTATTTCTTCATTCAGCTTCAGGTGGCCAAACACAAGACTGGGGAAGGGCTGATATCACACATCCTAGTACACATGATCTCTGTCCTCACTACACTGGGCTTTTCAAGGCTCGTCCTATCTTCCTATAGAAGAACTTTTGTATGGATAACGTAAAAACAATTTTTTTACTTTTTATTTTATTTATTTTTTTTAAAAAACTATCCTTTCTCATTTTACATGCCAAATCCAGTTCCCACTCCCTCCCCTCCTGTGGTTCCCTTAAAAATGCACATGTGTCTCCATGCAGATGAAAATGAGCCACCTTGAAGGGGAGAACAGAATGGTAGCAGCTAAGTCCCTGGGTCAGTGAATAAAGACAAGTGCTGGCATCTGAGCAAGGTGGACCTAAGCCAGAACACAGCTAAGACAGCCACAGGGCCAAGAGAAGAGGCTGCACAGAGAGGGTATAGGCAGTGACAAGTGTGGAGGAAGAAACAGGAAGCAAGGTCAGCAGCTGAAGTAATGAGGAATATCTGAGGAAAGTCAGTCATCCCGCTATTGTAAACAGCACATCAATGAACATGGCTGAACAAGTATCTGTGGAGTCTGAGGTCAAGTTCTTCAGACATATGTCAATGAGTGAGTGGAAGAACTGGGTCATATGATATGGTAGTTTGAATGTAACTGGCACTATTTGGAAGTGTGGCTTTGTTGAATTAGGTATGGCCTTGTTGGAGGAAGTGTGACATTGTAGAGGCAGGTTTTGAGGTCTCATATATGTTCAAGCCATGCCCAGTGTCTTGGTTCACTTCCTATTGCCTTGGGATCAAGATGTAGAATTCTTCAGCACCATGTCTGCCTGTATAGCACCATATTCCCAGCCACCGTGCTCCCCACCATGATGATAATGAACTAGACCTCTGAAACTGTAAGCTACTACCTCAATTAAATGTTTTCCTTTATAAGAGATACCATGTCATGGTGTCTCTTCACAGCAGTAAAAACCGTAACTAAGACACATGGTAAATGTATTTTTAGCTTTAGTATTTTGATTTCCACAATGATCGCCCCAGTTTGCAACCTCACCAACAGTGAATGAGGGCCCCCTTTCCACCATGCTGCATCCAGCATTTGTTGTCAACTGTTCGGTTGATCTTTGCCATTCTGATTGGGATAAGATAAAATCTCAGTTTTGATTTGCGTTTCCCTAATTGCTAGGGATTATGAACATTTTTGAGTATTTCTTAATCCATTTTTTTCTTCTTTTGAGAATTCTCTGTTCATGTTCCAGGCCCATTTTTTTTAATGGATAGTTCATTTTTTTGGCTCTATTTTTTGAGGGTTTTTTTTAAATATATATTCTGAGTATTAATCTTTGTCAGATATATAGCTGGCAAAGTTTCTGTCCCATTCTACGTGCTTCCTCTTCACCCAGTTGATTGTTTCTTTAGGTGTGCAGCAGCTTTTTAGCTTTATGAAATCCCACTTATTAATTATTAGCCTCAATTATTCAGTGAATGGAGTCTTATTCAGGAAGTCCTTTCCTACATCATGCAGGCACTGCCTATGTTTTCTTCTAGCAGTTTCAGTGTTCCATGTTTCACCTTCAATCCTTCACTCCATTTGAAGTTAGTTTTTGTGCAAGGTGACAGATAAGGTCTTCATACAGGTGGACATCCAGTTTTCCAGGCACCGTTTATTAAAGATGCTTTCTTTTCTCCAGCTTATCTTTTTGACATCTTTGTCAAATATCAACTGCCTGAAGTCATGAGTACCCATGTTTGGGTCTTGGATTTTGTTCCACAGGTTTGTGTCTATATCTGTGCCAATACCATATTAATTGTATTATTATGGCTCTGTAATTGATCTTAAGATCTAGAATGATGATCCTTCCAACACTGTCCTTTTTTCTTAAGATTGTTTTGACTATTTTAGGTCTTTTGTGGGTCCATATGAATTTTAAGATAGTTATTTCTATTTCTGTGAAAAATGAGGTAGTGATTTTGACTGGGATCATATTAAGTCTGTAAAGTATAAACAGTATAAAGTCATTTCCACAATATTAATTCTACCATCCATGAACATGAGATGTTGTTCATGTTCTAGTGATGTTATCTCTTTCTTCAGATGTTTAAATTTTTCATTGTAGAGGTCCTTCACTTCCTTGGTTAGGTTTATTCCTAGGTATTTTATCTTCTTTGAGGCTATTGTGAATAGAAGTGTGGTGGTTTGAATAAGAATGGCCCTCATAGGCATATATATTTGAATGTTTAGTCACCAGGGTATGGAGCTATTTGAAAGGATAGAAAGATTAAAAGCTATGGCCTTGTTGGAGAAAGTGTGTCACTGGGGATGGGCATTGAAGTTTCAGAAGTTCACATCAGGCTCACTTATTCTCATATTCTCTCTCTCTCTCTCTCTCTCTCTCTCTCTCTCTCTCTTCCTCTCTCTCTCCCTCCCTCCCTCCCTATGGATGTAGCTCTCAGCTACTGTCTCAACCACTGTTCTAGCATCTCTCTGCATGTCACCAAGCTCCCCACCATGATGATAACATTAAACCTCTGGAACCATAAGAAAATGCTCAACTATATGTTTTTTTATAAGAGTTACCTTGGTCATGGTCTCTTCACAGCAATAGAACAATGACTAAAACAAAGAGTATGTCTCTGTATGTTTATTGGTGGTGTATAGAAAAGTTATTGATTTTTGCAAGCTGATTCTGTATCTTGCAATATTGCTGAGTTTGTTTATTGTTTCTAAAAGTTTTCTGATACAATTTTTGGGATCTCTAATGTTTACTATCATGTCATCTACAAAAAAAGGATAGTTTAACTTCTTTCCCTGTTTGTATCCCTTTACTTTCCTTTTCTTTTTTTATTGCTCCATAGGCCTCAACCTTATACAAAGAACTATAGTGCTGAGAAATAGTCTTCCCCAGGGAAGAGCATGCCAAGTAGTGAGTCAACATCTAATGGTTAGCCCCAAATACAAATATACAACATATATAACATTATACAGACTGAGTAGGTTGTATTTATGAATATATGTACATAAAAGCAATTAATGAACAAAATAGCCATGAATTTGAAAGAGAAAAATGAGGGGTATATTGGGAGGGTTTGTAGTAAGGAAAGGGAGGGGTGAGGATGTAGGAGTCACAAGTGGATTAATCCTCAGATATAAGCAGCATGTGCCAAAGTTATAGGAGCTAGGGAACATGGAAACTACATCAGAAATAAGGCATTCAGAGATACAGGGGCAGGAGTTCAGACACTATGAACTCATCTACTATGACCTGTCACAGAGAGTGAGGTGAGGGCTAAGTACACCCTTTGCCTTAAGTCTCCAGGCAGCATGGAAGGGAGACTATGTGAGGAATAGCATAGAGTTTGGTTATGATCACAGGTAATTCAGAAGCTGTACCTCTACTTCTGCCAACTAAGAGGGGCATCAGGCAGTGGCTACCTTAACCACATATGTACAATTCTATAGATCCCTCTCTTGTGGTTGGGCACTAAAGTGTTATTTATTTTTATTGTTTATTCATTTTCCATCAGTCAACTAGTCAATCATCTTGAAACGGTCTTAATTCATCTTCACATCTGATGCAAAATCAGGAAGAGAAAGGGAACAGGCTGAGGACAGAATGGCTTCCTCAGGACACTGACACTGTAAACAAACACAACTTTGCTATTTCATTAATGGCTTATGAAAAAGAACGAAACCACTCAACAGCTTTACAACAGCATTGTCAAGTGTCGGAGAACACTGGAGAAGCCACAGTCAGACATTTCATGTTTCAGCTACACTAATACATTTCAAGGGACATGGGAACTCCATGCCACTACACATCATGCTACAGTCAAGGTAAAACAAGTCCTTCTTACCACCAGCCAAGTGTTGAGTCTTTCCAGGGCACTATAAGAATGCACTGGAGAGAAGAGATATCCCAAAGCTGCCTGTCATAATAACCTCCAGCACACACACTAGTAAAATGCCACCATCAGTCCTATAAAGCAGCAACATGAGTGCACTTTTAGAGTCTGATATTCTTACTGTTCTATAATTCTTCCCAGAGCAAGGGTAAAACATACTTTTTGCTTTATAATTTAAAATATAAAATAATTGCTACAACAAAATGCATTTAACATTATATTAAATAAATATTTAATAAAATCCATGAAGATGACTTACCTTACTGAGGGCCTACTTCTACTCTTTCCTAAAAGTAGCAAATTGTTGGGGCTGGAGAGATAGCTCAGAAGTTAAGAGCACTGCTTACTCTTCCAGAGGACCCAGTTTTGATTCTCAGCACCCAAATAAATGACAGCTCACACCATCTGTAACTCTAGTTCCAAGGGATCCAATGCCTTCTTCTGTCATACATGGACACTGCTTGCACATGGTGCACAGACATACATGCAGGCAATATATTCATATATGTATAAAATAAATATTTTTTAAAAAGTTTAAAGCAGCAAATCATGAAGTATTATTATCGTCTAGCTTTTCCCCTCTGCAGATGCTAACCAATAAACCACAGAAGTTGCAATTCTTTATACAGTCAAATATCAACTTGGCCCTAGAATCATTTATATTATAAACAATTCAGCCTCTTAGTTTCCACCTGAAATAACCTACAGTGGCCAGTCACAGCAACACATTATTAAGGAGTTTCCCTAAACTCATTTTTAAGGCAGCTTGCCAGCCAGAACAATTCCAGCAATGAAAGACTAACTCAAGGCCGGTATAAAAACCACCTGAGTAACAGTGCTCCTAAGGATCTCCTAGGAAAGGTTACTCTTACCTTCAACTCTCAACAGAAAGGGGAAAAGCAGGCCTAAGTCACTGAGGCAGTGTGCAGACCTGCAGCACCTTAAGTGCAGATGTCTAAGGAGCTGTTGTGGTCACTGCCTACCAGAAAGCCAACCATGTGGCCCTGGCCCATCTCCCTCCAATTCTCACAAGCTCCCTTTGTCACTTGTAAGCCTCTGAGAGGTATATATTTCCACTCTTCAACTGTGTGTCGCTATTGAATTAATTTTTCTACCTGATCTAACTATGTAAGATACATACCATGTAGTCTTCTCTGGAGTGCTTCTTCTTCTAGGGTAATCACATAAATTTGTTCATCCAAGTCTTCAAGTATCTAAATAAAAAGATGAACTACTTAATAATGCAGTGAGACACACTCAAGTATAGGACACCCCAGGCTCTGCAGCTTACTGTTTTAAGACCATGTGTTATATTGACTCAAATAACTAGGACACCAAAATTAAATGTCCAAACTATATAATTTGTGAAAAATTTAAACATATTTTACATACTTTATTTTTAAGACATTTATGTTTTTCTATTTTAGTACTAACCGAACAGTTAAAAACTTAATAGAATAAAATCTAAATGCATCTAAATTGGATATTTTAAGGCTTAAAGGGTTACACTTTGTAGTAGTATTCTCAAGGGCATGGATTTTAAACAGAGTCAAACACAGCAAATACATCTATATGAGCAAGCTGTTATTTTAGAGCTAAAAGGAAGAGAACATGTAGTACAATATTTGTCTCCCATGTGTTTTTTACCTATTCTCTAAATTAAGAATCTGTAAACTGGGGGCTGGAGAGATGGCTCAGTGGTTATGAGCATTGGCTGCACTTCCAAAGGGCCTGAGTTGGCTTCCCACCAGTCACAAGCCAGTTCACAATCACATATAGACTAGCTTCATCTACATAGCAAGTTCCAGGCTAGCCAGAATTACACAATAAGACCCTGCCTCAATATTAAAAAACAAAAAATAAAAATAAAATAAAACAAAAGTTCCATAAACTTTATCAGAGACACACAGAACATCCCATTTTTTAACTTGATACAGCAAGTACTTCCATGAGTACTGGAAGCTGAGCTCATAAAATCCATCCAAGACAATACCTTAGAAAAGCAGTGTGTTTACACACAAACACTCAACAGCATCCATACAATGGGGGAAGGGGGGTAGAGCGTTCATCAATCACCAGCTGTGTGGGATAGTATCTTGATTGTCTTCAAAACCAGTAAAACCCAAAACTTCAATTCTGGCTTTGTTAACTAACTGTTCTGTGAGAAGGTTCTGTCTCTGGAGAGCGTGAAGGCAGCAGAGCTGACGCAGTGCATCCTGTCACTCAAGACCAAGCTACTGATTCCAGCAAAGCAACAAAAAGGGAGGAGTTGCTGGAGTAAAGTAAGGATGGGATGACTGTTTCTGCACACCTGCCAACTCGACAAGTTGCTCTAAAGGCATGTGGTTCCCACCTGAACACATTCGTAAAGCAACCCACTGCTTTCCAGTCCTTTCACAAGTATCTACCGTTCCCTTCAGCCTGGCACTCAGCTATCATTGAACAGATGTATCTATCACCAGATCCACCCTGGGAGTAATAAAACAATAAAAACAAAATAAATAAGAAAAACTAGATTTGGGTCTGCAGGACTGGCCCCTTCACAGGCTCCAGCAGATCACAGATGGGGTGAATATTGGGGGAGAACCAACCCACAACCTTGGTTCTGGGCCTGGGTAGTCGCAGTATTGGTCAACCCACCAGCTCTCCCTTGTCCTCACCGCCAGCATGAGTTTACCTTTGCAGTGATGAGCAAGGGGGCCAGACTCTGCAATGAACACTTGCAAGTTAAGATATATGGATAGAGGGGTTTACTGCATTACTTCCTATGTCATGCTATAGCTTCCAAGCTAAGAATTTTTTTTTCCTTTTTCTTTTCTTTCTTTTTTCTCTTAAATTTAATTGGGGGGGGGGTGCAAGGACAGAGGGTAGATACACAGGGATGGGAAATGAATGGGACCAAGATGCATGAAGTGAAACACAATGAATAAATAAAAATAAAAAGGAAGGAAGGAAGGAAGGAGTAAATAATAGATAATGATACAGAATGACCATCACATGCGAGGAGAAAGGAGAAAAAGACGTCTCCAGTGACCTTACTAAGGCTGAAAAGCAACACAGGCTAAAAAGCATGGGGTCCTAAGCAGGAGTGGTTTATGATGAGGCCGGCTGGAAGACCAAAGGGAGAGTAATCCAAGACTGTGTCTCAATGAGGGGCAGAGACAAGAACTCTCCTCTCCATCAGTGTTTCCCATCACTTCCAGATGTTTATATTTAAATTAGTCACATTTACTTGTCCTAAGTCCTAACACTTTTAGGATTTTCATTTCACAGTATAAACTATTGCTAATTCAGACCACACCTGAATGACAAGAGGAGAAGCACAGAAATGTGTGTATATCATGTGCCTCTGGGCATTCCAGCATCTTCTCTACTTCATGCTCTAAGGAGCAAAGGCGTCACAGGGAAACTCCAAGTGCCTTCAGGGCCTTGGCTCAACACTACTGTGGACTAACCAGAACTCAGACATGAGCAACCAAGATAAGAATTTCAAACAGTAACTTTGAGATTAAAATAAATGTCAAAACTGAGGCTTAAATAAAATGTTAGCAAAGGTCAGAGGGAAAAAGTACTTCAAGTTGAAGAGAAAGAACACTGAGCCAGTGTTTCTGATGGCTAAATTACCTGACCTGATTGACAGCCTAAACTCCGAGAAGTGAACAGGCACTTCAGGTAGAGAAAGCCATGTGTAAACACAGAGGGAGAAAGGAGGCAAGTTCATGAGGAGGAAATTGCTACTCTGAAGCTCTTGTAGGACTAGAAGATAGTGCTCTGGAGCCTGGGCTATGGGTTCAAACTTGCCTTTCCACAGCTCTGTGACTAACTACTCAGATTCCCTGAAGCCAACTTACCTACAAAATGAGACCACCAACACCCACGTTACGGCCTGTCAAGATGACATGAAACTGTGTGTCGCATATAGCACTTAGAACCAGCATGGGGCAGACGCATGATTACTCAGTAACTAGTCATGTGCACTGGCTATTAGGAACAAGAAAGGAAATAAAAACAACTAAGGCTGTGTAGGTGTTGTTAAAAGGCGGCATAGAGACAGGTGACACAGACGTACTTTGGTTTTATAAACAAGGAGGTGGAGCTGCAGCTCTGCATTAGTCAACAGTGCTTAGCAGACTATAAGTGGCTTCCTCCTCTTCTCATTACCATCTGTAGATAAGGTTCAATGACAGAGAAGGTCCAGGGCACAGGGTAGAGCTGTAACAAAACTGGAAACTAAGAGTGGGAATTGAAAACTTGTCTATAGGAAATAGAAAAAAAAGAACATAGAAGTAGAAGAAACTAAATGAATTCGGTATCACAAAACCTCTTTTAAAAGAAACTGAATGAGAGATTGTAACTTTCAAAATCAAATAAGAGATAACTGAAAGATCATCTACCATAATATTGCCTCAGTGTGCTTCCTTAATGACGTCACCACAAGGGCCCTGGGCCAAAATAGCTCCAGAGATAGCCTTGGTCAGACACAAGCCACAGGCACTGGTAAATGTGGAGAAGGCAGTACAATAGTGACCACAGTGACATCTGGACTTCCCTCCAGGAGTATGCTGGGGGCTGTGGCAGGTGAGCTGCCCTGCAGAGACAGCACAGAGCCCTGTGTACCACAGCAAGGCAGCTTCAAACCGTTCTGAGAGTCTGCAGGAGCAGAAGAGAAGTGCAGCACAGAACACTGAGAAAACCCTAAATGTGTGGATAGCTGAGATGTAAGTTTGCAGGCAATGAGGAGCCAGGGAAGGAACTTAAATGATGAATGGCAGATTGCCTAGGAATAGCTAAGAAGTTATTGTCTGTAAAAAATAGTTCAAAGAAGCCAGGCGATGGTGGCGCACGCCTTTAATCCCAGCACTCGGGAGGCAGAGGCAGGTGGATCTCTGTGAGTTCGAGACCAGCCTGGTCTACAGAGCTAGTTCCAGGACAGGCTTCAAAGCCACAGAGAAACCCTGTCTCGAAAAACCAAAAAAAAAAAAAAAAAAAAAAGTTCAAAGATCAGAGAACTAGGAACAGATCATTATATTGTTACCCACTACAAGTCATTTCTAAGAGTAAAAGTATAATTCAAGATACAACGTGTATATTTTCAGAAACTGGTTCATAAATCAAAGTATGAATACTGTCAATTTTCTTTTTGTCTCTGTTTTGTGTTCGTCTGGGAGCTTTGGTTGATTTATTAGTTTTATGTGTAGACAGCTCTCCTCACTCTGTAGCCCAACTAGTCTTGAGCTCACAATCCCCAAGCCTCTCATAACCTAGAATCAGGGATATTAACACCATGGTCAGCTGTGTGATCAATTCTAAAACAGATAAAATTACTGCTGGATTCAGGGCAATGAACACACAAATACTTACAAACGACTGCAAAGCTTGTCTTAAAATTTTCTATATAAACTTTTTTTTTATTTAAGTGCATATAGTAAGCACTTTGAAAAGCAAAAACAGATTTTGTTTCTAAAGATTAAAAAAGTGATTTTAGAAAATAAAAAACATGAATGATAAACCTAAAGAATACTGTCCTTAGTTTTCTAAAATCTTTGTTATATGATCAAATATATAAACATAAATATTTAGCAAACCCAAATAAAATAAAATACTTACCGCTGGCTTCACCAGCAACTGACCCATCACTGTGAACATACGGGAAAGGCCAACTGGGGTACACACTGCAAAAATGAAATAACTAGTGAGAAAACAGAAAAATCAGCTGCAAGAGCATTTTAGGTATATCCTCATCTCCAACCTCGCTTCACCAGGCACTCCATCAGAAGGCCTTCAACCCCACCAAAGAAGAACTAGCACAGCATGAGGAGCCCATGTATAGCACATGGAATGTGAGGATGGAAAAAGACTACAACAGTCAAGATTGCAAAGGATCAACACTCTTGTTTAAAACAAATTAAATAACCCCCCCAAAAAATACAACATTTAACCTGTTCGAACTGAGAGCCAGAAAATAGTATCTAAAGTAACAACTACAGTCACAAGTCCTTTGAACTATGTTTGACAACTTATACTATTCCTGAGAAGAGTATGATGTCTTCAGTAAAACCAAACAAATTTTGAAATAAAGACTACAAAGTCATCAGAAAGAATTTTACTCTCTCCGTTTAAAGTAACTCCAGTGTTACAGGTGGGCTAGAGTGGATGAAAGAACATGCACATGGGGTGGGAGGAGGAGATACACGGGGAACATGTTAGTTTTGTGGTGGGTGTGTGTCCAACATAGTGGAAAAGGTTTTCCTTAGTGAAGAAAAGCACCCAATTATTTCAATTATTAAAATTTATCTGAAATAATAAAAAAAAGTTAAGGACAACTCAAAAACCAGTCTCCATTGTTAAGAAATCTCATCAGGAAAACTGCCACAGTTTTCCAGGGACAAGACTTCACTGTCCTGCCGGTGTCACCATGAAGAGTACTTACAGAGAAGCAGCAAGCATCCCATCAGTGAAATGCAGGAGTATAAATACGGTAAGTAGAACTCCCAGAGATCTGTGAAAATATCAATGCATCTTAATAAGAAAGTGTAGTAAATAAAATAGTCTATATTTTATCTTAATAAATAGTAACTTGTGATAAAAAAATTTTAACTGCATATCTGAGTGAATAAATGGTCTTATTTAAATTAAGAATAAAAATTTCTAAAGTAAAAAAAAAATAGGAAACAACCCTTTTGAGCCAGTGGTAGTGGTGATGCATGCCTTTAGTCCCAGCACTCAGGAAGCAGATGCAGTTGGATCTCTGTGAGTTCAAGGACAGCCTGGTCTACAGAGTGAGTTTCGGGATACTCAGGGCTACACAGTAAAACCCTGTCTTGGAAAAAGAAAAGAAAGAAAAAAAGGAAGGAAGAAAAAAATTGAAAAAAAAATGTTTCAAAGGGAGAAAATACTCAATGGAATTTTAAGAATAGAAACTAATTAAACAAAAATAGATGGAAAACAGCTTAGTCTTCTGAAAAAATGAATATTTATTGCTTTGTTTAAATATCTCTAAAGACATCTAAATTCTGTAAAAGAGTTAACTGCACAAAGAATTATTTTAAAGTTTTAAAACCCCATATAATTGTATCCCAAACTCAGATGCCCATCATAGGAATAATTTAAAACAGTAATCATGTACCATATAAAGACTCCATGCTGGCAGCATCGCTGTCAATCAGGGCAGAAGCCACCCACACCATCCCAAGAATCAGCAATGCAAGAAGCAGCAACATGACCAGAGTTTCCAAAACTCGGGCTCGGATCCCCTGGAAACACAACAACAACAGTGTTTTAATACTTGTATCACCTCATGAGCAACTAGGCTTCTATTTGAAAGCACAGAGCCATCCTTTGGATGGGAAGAAAATGTTTATTTATTTTGAATAAATTTATATTATGTTTTATATAAATCTATATTTATTAGAGAAAGTACTGTTTAAGGTTTATGTTTAGAGTGACTTTTCAAAATTATATTTTTTAACTATAAACTGACTATATGTTTAATAAAATGTGTATTTACAATATTCATATTATTTTCTATCTAAGACTACAATACATTAATGTAGTCCAACTTTCCATTATCCAAATTGTAGTGTAGAGCTGATTTACACTCAAGGATATACAGATTCCACAACATGGTGCCACACTGGTTTCTAAATAAGAACAAGTAGTAATTTTTTTCTGACTTCATATCTATGCCCGTTAGAAGAGAAGAATTGGAATTCTAGGACTGTAAAACACACTAGAATTCACTAAGTATGGATTATTTGGGTTGGGGATAAGGGGGGACAGGGAGAGAAAAGTGAGAAGGGGAGGATTGGGGGAACTTGGGGAAACAGGATGATTGGGATAAAGGAAGGTTGGATAGGGGAGCAGGGAAGCACATATCTTAGTTAACGGAGCCACCTTAGGGTTGGCAAGAGACTTGAACCTAGAGTGACTCCCAGGAGCCCAAGGCGATGTCCCCAGTTAGTCCCTTGGGAAGCTGAGGATAGGGAACCTGAAATGACCCTATCCTATAGCAATACTGACGAATATCTTCCATATCACCATAGAGCCTTCATCTGGTGATGGATGGAGATAGAGACAGAGACCCACACTGGAGCACTGGACTGAGCTCCCAAGGAGGAGCGGATGGAGGGAGAACACGAGCAAGGATGTCAGGACCACGAGGGGTGCACCCACCCACGGAGACAGTGGGGCTGATCTATTGGGAGCTCATCAAAATTATATTTTAAAAAATAATAAACTTGGACTAAAGCACAAAAAAAATCAATCATACCAGCATTTTGAAGAAACATTTTTAACTATTACTCTCCTAGCACTTCACATAAAAAAGGACATTGCGAATTTCCATCTGTGGTTCTAATCAAGGAATGACAGACTATCTGACACACTGAAGACATTGGGACATCAGAAGGGCCCCCAGCAACATCCTGCAGCCTCTGGAGTCCTCTAGTGACCAGCTGGAGAACTGCTTGATGAACAGCAACACCAACTATATTCCATTCATTTTTCATATACAATGGGAGAACAACTAGTTTATGAGGCTTGACTATAATAAGGAATCATCATGCACATTTTTAAAATAAACAAACAGATTCTGACCTCAAAAAGTTGGACCAAAAGACTTGTAAACTTGGAAACTGCTAGACAAAGCTAAGTTGAAACTTTATTACTCCTAGAAAGTCACCAAATGATTGTTTCTGTAAATTAGTTCAAAGATTTACATCCCTGCTTTATATCTCTAACTTCTAACAACAAACTTATAAGTGCACCTGCTTTCTCTGGAATCTAGTCTCCCTCCATTTCATACTGAGAATGGTTTAAAGGTTTAAGTTACAAAGACTCGGACACATTTCATTTTGGCTGAGCTGCAGGACAGGGACAAGAACACTGGCATCACATCTCTACAGTCCTGAGTCATGGCACAGAGAAGAAATGCCCCAGCCCAGTGTACTGATATCAGAGTAAAGCAGCTTTTTCCTACCTATCCTTCAACAGTAGGCTTTAAACACTTGTTCAAATGTGCCAGCTCATCCAAAGTATGAGTAAAGTATGGCAAGGAAGGCCACTGGACCAAAAGGAATCAGGCTCATATCTTAACACATTAGGTCTAGTAAAGAGCAGCTATTTCAAGAAAGGAGAAATCAAAAGACAAGGTAAGCATAGCTGCCCAAGTCTGCAATCCCAGCACTCAGAAGCCTGAAGCAGGAGGGTTTAGATACCCTAAAAAACATAGTTCAAGGCCAATCTAGGATACATGGCAAGTTCACAAACAGTCTGGGTTACAAAGTAAGATTCTGTATAAAAACTGATTTTAACTTTGGCCCCACCCATAACAAAGAAACTACATGGAATTGATACCCTCTGGCAAAGGGAAAATCAGTTTTTTCCAATGAAGTCTCAACAAAAATATCAACTACACTTCAGGGAAGGCCCTGTGCTCAGGAATAGTTGGCTAACACAAAACAGAATCAATTCTATTTTAATGAACTTTTAGTTTCATTTTGTTTTGTTTGAGAAATTTTTTATCCTATTTTTCTTTTGCTTTTTGTTTTGAATTTCATTTTTGTGTTTTTGTTTCTTGGTTTCTGTTTTTTCTTTTGTTTCTTGTGGGGATATTTATTGTTGCTGCTATTGTTTGTTTTCTGTTTTGTTTGAAGGACAGAGAGAACATAAAGTTGAGTAGGTAGAGGTGGAAAAGATCCGGAAAAATGGTGAAAGGGAAAAACATCAAAATATGTTGTGTAATGTTTTTCCACAAAAAACAAAATTGTTTTTAATTTTTAATTATGTATTACAGAGCTGTGGGACGATGGTCTTGTAGCCTGTAAAGATTTGTCACTTTTATTGGTTTAATAAAATGCTGATTGGCCAGTAGCCAGGCAGATTATTGTCACTGCTCTTGGTTGTCCCCCAAAACTTGATGATAAGCCTGAATTACTGAAAGCACCACACACTAGTTACATGATGGAGAAATCAAGTTGGGACTAACTAGAGCTTCCTCCCTGCTGGCTAGCTTTCATAGAAGGTGCAATGATGGCTGCTAGGAGGCAAAAGTCAACAACAGTCTTACCTTGCTGTGAACTCTGTGAACAATAAGAAAAATTAGCATGGCAAGATAGGCCCATTAATACAACAGTGGCATGGGTGTTATGGGGATAACCAACTGTCTTCTGATTGGATTTAAAGCCCCCTCCACAGGAGGAAACACATGTCTAATACTTCAAATATCACCAACAACCCATGGTTGGGGAGCTCGCAGATCCCAGAAGTGAATCTATTATATTATTTTGACAAGTATCAAACTGCTGTTTAAATTCATAGCTCTATACTCACAGATTAATGCAACTCTCAGACCTCATCAGGTCTGTTTCTTTGTACAGTTGCTAGCACAGAAACTCATGACTGGTCAAATTCAGAAAATAGGTATCTGTAGAGCACCCAGCAACAAATAGGACATTTCTAACAATGTCTTCCCCTTGACCACCAGGCTCAAGGACCATGACGGAAGAGGAGGCAGAAGATTATAAGAGCCAGAGGTAGTGGAAGACCTAAGCAAAAGTGTCTTCTGGACATGACAGAACCACTGCACTTCAAGAACTCACAGCAGCACAGACTGCCTGCACAGGATCAAGCAAGTTAATATTTCAGCATAGAGGGAAGAAAGGTCCATGGGCCCCCACCCCTAGCTGAAGCGCTATTGTTGGCAGCTGATGACTTCTGAGTGAGAAAGCCAGTTTTCTTTAGGGTATGGCTCCTGGTGGATTAACCATGCTCTAGTAGATGCTCCCACACCCAGAAATACATGGGAAGCAGATCCATACAGTGGAATATTAAAGGAAAAGAAAAGGACACAAAGTCAGGAGGGTGAAGGAGATGGGGATAGACTTGAGGAGTTAGGTGGAGGAGTAGAGTGAATATAATCAAAACATATTGCATGAAATTCTCAAAGAATTAATACTTAAAGGGTAACTAAATAGTTAACATGTAAATCAAAGTCCTGAATTACAAAAGTTCAATATAATTCAAATGTGTGAGATATGTCTCAGTTGGGGGCTGGAGAGATGGCTCAGTGGTTAAGAGCATTGCCTGCTCTTCCAAAGGTCCTGAGTATAATTCCCGGCATTATAGATGGCTCACAACCATCTATAATGAGGTCTGGTGCCCTCTTATGGCCTGCAGACATACACACAGACAGAATATTGTACACATAATAAATAAATATTAAAAAAAGAAAAAGAGATATGTCTCAGTATACTACATCACATCAAGATACTCTATTGGTTACCCAGAAAGGCTCTTTTTCTTCTATTTCTATGCTAATAATTCTTTAGTTATAAATTTTACATAAAAAATGATTAGGAAAAAATTTTAAAAAAACAAGAAAAAGAAAAAGTGATTGGGATCCCAAACTCCTAAGCCTATACTGGCTTTCCCTGGTAAGTCCCTGAAGAACCAACCCTGCCTGCACTATCTTTACATTCTTGGGCCTAGATCCAGACATGTGGCTCATGAAAAGGCCTTGCCTAACGGGTTTCTCTAGAACAACACCTGCCTGCCCAATCTCCACCTAAAACAGTCATGCCCAGTATATCCCTCCAAACCCTACCCTGTCTGTGCTATCCCCAAACTTCCAAGCCTAGCTCCAGCTGTGCAATCATCATAGCAATAGTAACCTAACTAGAACTTCTATATCAGCCTGGAATCTCACCTCAGATATATAACTAATGAAGGAAGTCCACAAAACCACAAACAATATGAAGGCCTACAGTATATCCCCATTAAACTCACTAGGTCCTATAGAAATGTTCTCCAATGAGAATTATCTAGAGGAACCCCAAGACAGAATTTTAAAAAATAATCATAAAGTAGGAGGACTTCCATCAATACAGTACCAAGGACTAGACATCCTTATCAGGCCTTTATCTCACAGAATATCTCAAATGCTAAATAAAATATTAAGTCTCCCTACAATCTCCTCTTTGTCTACTAACTCTTGAGTAACCAACTGATATCTCTTAGTGTCAGTGTTCTAGTTAGGGTTACTATTTCTATAATAAAACACCATGACCAAAACAAGTTGAGGAGGAAAGGATTTACTTGGCTTACATTTCCATACCATAGTCCATCACTGAAGGAAGTCAGAACAGGAACTCAAACAGGTCCAGACCTGGAGGCAGGAATTGATGAAGTGGCCCTGAAAGGGTGCTTGCTGCCTACTGATTTGACCAGCATGGCTTGCTCAGCCATTCATATAGAACCCAGGACCACCAGCCCAGGAGTGCCACCACCCACAATAGAGTGGTCCCTCCCCCATCAATCGCTGATTAAGAAAATGCCCTACAGCCAGATCTTATGGAGGCATTTTCTCAACTGAGGTTCCCTCCTTTTGGAACCTAACACAGTATTAGAGTTCTCTGGTTCTCAACCTTCCTAATGGTGTTGAACCCTTTAATACAGTTCCTAATGTTATGGTGACCCCCAACCATAAAATTATTTTTGTTGTTACTTCATAACTATAATTTTGCTACTGTTATGAATTGTAATGTAAATATTTGTGTTTTCTCATGGTGTCAGGCAACCTATGAAAGTTCAACCCTCAAAGGGTTACAACCCACAGGTTGAGAACTGCTGCTTTAACATGTGTCAAGGTGACATGGCATAACTGATTGTCAACATGTAGAAGAAAGTAAATAGACCTGTAGCTATTACCATGCACAAAACTCAAGTCCAAGTGGATCAAAGACCTCAACATAAATCCTGACAGAACATAAAAACTGAACCTGACAGAAGAGAAAAAGGGAAATAGCTTTGACTATACTGGCAGAGGAGATAACTTCTTAAATATAACACCAATAGCACAAACACTGAGAGCAACAATTAATAAATGGAACCTCCTGAAACTGAGAAGCTTCTATAAGGCAAAGGACACAGTCAATGAGACAAAACAGCAGCCTACAGAATGGGAAAAGATCTTCACCAACCCCACATCTGACAAACAGCTGATCTCTAAAATACATAAAGAACTCCAAAAACTAGGCATCAAAATACCAAATAATCCAATTTAAAAATGGGGTACAGATCTAAACAGAGAAATCTCAACAGAAGAAATTCAAATGGCTGAAAAATATTTAAGGAATTGTTCAACATCCTTAGCCATCAGGAAAACTGTAAAACAAAACAACGTTGAGATTCCATCTTTTATCAGTCAGAAACACCAAGATCAAAAACACTGAAGACAGCTTATGCTGAAGAGGATGTGGGGTAAAAGGAACACTCCTCCACTGCTGGTGGGAGTACAAACTTACACAGCCTCTTTGGAAATCAGTATAACAGTCTCAGAAAATTGAGAATCAATCTATCTCAAGACCCAGCGGTAGCTCTTGGGCATATACCCGAAGGATGTACATTCATTTCATACCACAAGCACATGTGCTCAACTATGTCCATAGCATCATTATTTGTAATAGCCAGAACCTAGAAACAACCTAGATGCCCCTAACCTGAAGAATGGGTAAAGAAAATGTGATACATTTACACAATGGAATATTATTCAGCGGCAAAAAAAAAAAAAAAATGACATCTTGAAATTTGAAGGCAAACAGATGCAACTAGAAAAAAAAAAAACTGAGTATGGTACCCCAGGCCCAGAAAGACAAACATGGTACATACTCACTCTTAAGGGGATATTAGACATAAAGAAAAGAATAACCAGGTTATAACCCACAACCCCTGAGAAGCTAGGTAACCAGGAGGACACTAAGAGAGATATGGGAAAAGGAAATAGACAAGACCTCCTGAGTAAATTGGAAGCACAGGGTGGGGAGAGAGGAATAAAGATGAGGGAGGAGGAGAACTTAAAGAAACAGAATGGTTGAGTTGGAGGAGGGACTGAGAGGGAGAGCAAGGAAAGAGATATCTTGATAGAGGGAGCCCCTGTAGGGTTAGGGAGAAATCTGGTGCTATGGAAACTCCCAGGAATCCACAGGAATAACCCCCAGCTAAGACTTCTAGCAATAGTGAAGAGGATGCCTGAACTGGCCTTCTCCTGTAATAAAATTGATGACTACCCTAATTGTCATCATAGAACCTTCATCTAGTACATGATGAAAACAGATACAGAGACCAACAGCTAAGCACTGGGCCGAGTCCAGTCATAGAGAGGAAAGAGGGATTATATGAGCAAAGGGGTCCTCTGGTGGGGAAACCCACAGAGACAGCTGACCCAAGCTAGGAGGAGTTTACTGACTGACCTGATAGCTGCAGAGGACCAAACTGGACCCTCTGAATGTGGGTGACAGTTCTATGGCTTGGGCAGTCTGTGGGGCCATTGGAAGTTGGACCAGGATTTATCCCCCAGTGCATGAACTGGATTTCTGGAGTCCATTCCCTATGGAAAAATACCTTGCTCAGGCTAGATACCGGGGGGAGGGGCCTTGGTCCTGCCTCAACTTGATGTGACAGACTTTGTAGACTCCCCATGGGAGGCCCTACCCTTTCTAAGGAATGGATAGGGGGTTGGATCGGGGGAAGGTATGAGGGAGCAGGAAGACAGTAGGGAGGGGTGACTGGTATGTAAAATGAAAAAAATAAATAAAACATTTTAAAAAAAACTAGCCAACACAGTCAGCTTCACGCAAATGCTTATTTTTATTCATTTGTCTTCGTATTGATGAACTCATCATTTTTCTTAGTGTATATTCATTGTATGTAGTTACAGATTTCACAAAGTCATTTTCATTTAAATACTTAAGTATCATGTACCCCCATTCCCTGATCTTTCTCCCCCACCCCTTCCCACTAATCTTCCTGATCCCAGATAGACAGCACCCAGAAAGCTTCTGCTTCCACATTATTCATAGATAGATAGATAGATAGATAGATAGATAGATAGATAGATAGATAGATAGAGATATATTGACTGACAGATTGATTGATTGGATGATTGGATCTAGGGTCTTCATATTAGAGGAAAATGTGTATTTGTCTTCACTCTGCCTGACTTCAATGTGATGATTCTCATCCATTTCATGCAAACACCATTTCATTCTTCGTGACTGAATGAAACTCAATGTGTGTGCATGTGTGCATATGTGTATGTGTGTCTGTGTGTGTTCAGTCATCCACTGACAGATACCTGGGCTGATTCCATTAACCAACAATATGACCACTGGCACAATAAACGCAGACCTATAGGTATCTCTGTTGTGAGCTGATTGTATGAGTTATTTTTTATTGCTGTGACCAAACACCTAACAAGAAGCACTTTGAAGGCTCATAGTTCAAAATGATACAGCAATCAGAGTGGGGAAGGTAAGGCAGTAGGAGTATGGAAAGCTGTCACATTAAGTCTGAAGTCAGGAAGCTAACAGAGATGAGACATGCCCATGAGACATGCCATCCACATTCAAGGTATGTCTTCCCTCTTCAGTTAAGACTTTCTGCGAGTGGGGAGGGGTTTGGTCCCGTCTAAACTTAATATGCCAGGTTTTGTTGACTCCCCATGAGAAGCCTTACCCTTGATAGGAGTGGATGGGTAAGATGGGAGAAGGCAATGGAGGAATAGGAAGAGAGAACTGTAATTGAAATATAAAAATGAATAATAAATAGAAGGAATAAAGTAAAAAAAAAAAAAGAGCTTTCTACAAATATCCTCAAAGGCACACACACCTAGAAGTATGTCTCCATGGTGATTCTAAATCCAGTCAACTTTACAATTAAAATTAAATGTCACAGTAACCTAAAACCTTTAAGTTCCCAGGAGAAGTATGGTTAGATCATATAATAGTTTGATATTCCATTTTTAGGTTTTTTAAAAAAGACATTCCATATTACTTTTCAGAATGGCTAACCTGACCATATTCTCACCAGTAGGGTATATGTGTTCCCCTTTCCTCTAATTCTTGACAGCATTTGTTACTTTTTTCTCTTAATGATATGTGTTCTGATATGGGAATATAATCCTTTTGTACACTGTAGAGATTTGTGACTCAGATGGGTTTAATAAAAAAGCTTATTGGCCACTAGTCAGGCAGGAATTATAGGCGGGACAACCAAACTAGGAGAAGGATGGGAAGAAAAATGGTGGAGTCAGGGGAGACACCAAACAGCCAAGGAAGTAGAATTTGTAGAAAATGAGGTAACATAAATGCCCCTCAACTGAAGAATGGATAAGGAATATGTGGTACATTTACACAATGGAAAAAATAATGACATCTTGAAATTTGTGAGCAAATGGATGTCTCTAGAAAACGTCATATTGAATGATGTAACCCAGGCCCAGAAAGACAAATATCATATGTACTCAATCATAAGTGGCTTTTAAACATAAAGCAAAAAAAATAGCCTACAATTCATAATCCCAGAGAACCTAAACAACAAGAGGACCGGGTGGCTCACGCCTTTAATCCCAGCACTGGGGAGGCAGAGCCCAGTCTACAGAGCTAGTTCCAGGACAGGCTCCAAAGCCACAGAGAAACCCTGTCTCGAAAAACCAAAAAAAAAAAAAAAAAAAAAAAAAAGGAA
>NW_026068056.1:2155545-2185414 GCF_014885135.2 Alexandromys fortis
GAAAGAGAAAGAGAGGGGAATGGAGAAAAAAATAAAGCTCAATAAAGACAATTTAAAATGGGGGAAAAGAAAATGAGGTAACAAGCCATGAGCCTATGGCAAAGCATAGATAAGAAATATGAGTTAATTAAAATATAAGACTTAGGTAGTAACAAGCCTGAGCTATTGGCTAAGCATTTATAATTTATATTAAGTCTCTGGTTCAGTTATTTGGGAAGCAGCTGCTGGTTATTTGGAAGCAGGCAGTCAGGAAAGGAAATCTCTGCCTATAGTGTTCTGATCAGGGTAAGAAAAAATGTCAATGAAGTTCTGATTCTCAGGTTTACTCTTTTCTTATCTCCTATCTCTGGTGGTGTGGTAGATCTGGTGAATATGGTTTGGTCCTCTGTACAGGCTACCTTGTCATGTTCTTACAACATTAGGATCCATATCCCTTCCTGAATCCTTTGGTGGCTATTACTGATCTTGCTTTTCAACACTCCGCCACTGACCATTCTGGTCCTCATATCCTTTAGCCACATCCGAGTTTATTTTTCACTAAATCAAGGTCAAAGGAAAATGTGAAGCAGTTACACACAGACATTCATCAGAAATCTACAGGCAATGTGCTAACAGAAGCCGGGAGAAAAATCCCAGAGGACAACAAAATGAAATGTTCAGGATTGTGCATCATACAGGGCAGGCATCAACTTTGTCTCTACCATACAAGTCACATACACTATTCTCAATTAACTATCCTTGAGCAATTTTTTTTATCTGGCACCAGAAAATTTGCGTATACAAAATAAGTTTAAGTGGGTATCTCATTTAATGTTTTATTACTGTGAAGTGATACCATGACCAAGCAACTCTTGCAAGACAAAGTATTTAATAAAGTTTCAGAGGTTTAATCCATTATCATCATGGCAGGGAGCATGGCAGCATACAGGTCCACATGGTGCTAAGGAATAACTGAGAGTTCTATTTATGGAGACTCAGAGCAGAAAAAGAACAACACTGGGTCTGGCTTGGGCTTTTGAAACCTCAAAGCCCATCTCCAGTATCACACTTTCTCCAACAAGGCCACACCTCCTAATCCTTCTCAAGTGGTGCCACTCCCTGATGGCATAGCATTCAAATATATGATTCTATGGGGGAATCATTCTTTTTTTCATTAATTTTTTTATTTATTTTATATACCAGCCAGTTTCCCCTCCTTCTCCTCCCATTGCCTTCCCACCACCTCCTTTCTACCGCCCCCATCCACTCCTCAGAAAGGGTAAGACCTCCCATAGGAGTCAACAAAGCATGGCATATCAATTTGAAGCAGGATCAAGCTCCTCCTACCCTGTATTAAGGCCAAGCAAGGCATTCCACCATAGGGAATAGGTTCCAAAAAGCCAGTTCATGCACCAGGAACAGATAATGGTCCCACTGCTAAGGGTCCCAAAACAGACCAAGCTATACAACTGTCTCCACAAGCAGAGGGCCTAGGTCAGTCTCATCCAAGCTCCTAGCTGTCACTCTAGAGTTTGTGAGCTCCCACAAGCTTGGGTCAGCTATTTTCGTGTGTTTCCCAATCATGATCTTGACCATGGAGACCATTCTTATTCAAACTACCATCGTGGTGAAGGTAAATAATATATTCTCACACTAATTACCAATATACAGTAACACAAATACAATAAATAGCATGAAACACAACTTAGTGTTAGTTGGCTTTCAATAAAATATTTATACTAAATATTCTCAGGTATGGTGGCTCAAGCCTATAATTCTAGAACTTGGAAGGCTGAAGCAGAATTGTGAATTTGAGAAAAGTCAAGGCTATATAGTAAGATTTTGTCTAAAAGTATAGAATATTAATGAAAACAAACAGTTGTCAACATGCACAGGATAATTAGCCAAAACCATCAGCCCTGTGAGTGTCCAAGCAAGCCAAACCCTGGGAAAGTAAACATGAAGACTCTGAAGCCCACGTGTACTCAGGAAGAACTTGTACTATAGTGTGAATCCTTTGAGTGGATTTTAAATTGCCTTTCTTAAAGTGGGTAGTAGGGTCATGAGAGGCCAAAGCAGGAAAAAAAAAAAAGGTAAAGAGGAGGAAAAACACTGTGCCCATCTTTGAAGAAGAAATCTGAGCCAGAAATAAGGACAGTCACAAAAGTTAGCAAGGAATTATATGACTGCCATGTCCTAGATAAAGGACAATAGCACTCCGAGCAAGAACTAAAAAGGAATCAGAGATGCAGGTTCAGGATGACAAGACACACACTGAAAGGGAAGAAACACGTGGCATACAACCCATCAGTCTGTCTTTCTCAGCCCTGTCCACAGCATTTGGTGAGCAGTCCAAAGTATGAACTGCATCTCACATGAAACAAATGTGCTACCAACAGCCTGGAGAGCCCCTAAAAGACAAAAAGTAGAGAACAAAATTGTGGGGAAATGCCAGGAAACCACAGACTAAAATAAAAAAAAAAGTGTTAGTGATGATTCCTGATGCTCTTGATCCAACAGTCCTAAAATATGTCTAACCATGAACAATAATTTAATATTAAGAAATAATGGATAGGAGTGATATTGCTGTGTAAAGCTTATGATCCAAAAGTGCCAAAATATGATATCTAACCATGAACAAGAATTTAACATTAAGAAATAATATGTGTGTAAATTTTTCTAGAATAAACTATATAGAAATATAGATAAAAATTTTTTTTATTTATTTATTATGTATACAATATTCTGTCTGAGTGTGTATGTCTGCAGGCCAGAAGAGGGCACCAGACCTCATTCCAGATGGTGTGAGTCACCATGTGGTTGCCGGGAATTGAACTCAGGACCTTTGGAAGAGCAGGCAATGTTCTTAACCACTGAGCCATCTCTCCAGCCCCTAGATAAAATTTTTAACTTGCCTTTTTAAATCACTCTACAAAGTTATCTAAAATAAATATAAATGTTAGATCCTTACAAAAGCTCATGGGAAAAGTGAGTAACTGAAATAGAATACACACCTGCTTTGAAAGGATGATAGCACTTTAAGAGCTAAATCAACTATCAAATTACCAAGAAAGAAGCTAAGAATAAAGATGCAGAAGACCCAGAGAAAATACTCTGGGTTGATTATGTGTTGCTTATTGTCAAGTGCTGAGTTTTCTCACACAATTAATTTATGAGACAGTAGACAACACATGTCATAAGCAGGACCAAGTTAAACGCATTGTATAGTATGAATTTTAAATTATATCAAATAAACTTACTAAAACCTGCCTTAAATGTGTATTTTATAAACCACTGTTGACCAACACACACTTAAAAGTATTATATGTTCAGTTAATATGTTATGTTCAATTAATATGTTCAGTTAATATATTAGAATAAGTGATGAGTGATTTTTAATATTTTTCAGTAATTTTTATGCTAGTTTCTTGACTGGGGGTTTTCTAATAACAGATATAATACTGAACCCCAAATTCTTGGGAGATAAAGGTGGATAAACAAAGTCTCAGAAGAGATATCCTTTTGTCAGTGGCAGGGCATACACAAATCGATTTGCCCTGTGGCTGAGAACTTCTCACGAGGAGGCATTCTGCCCCGTCCTCCACTCACAGTGGACTCACATCAGAGCTGACAGTCACCACCAGCTCCTTCCCCTGACCAGGAGGAGTGGGATCACATGTTCATTTACTCTCAGGGTTTTGGTCTTCCTTTTTTTTTCTCCAAACCCAGAGTTTGTTTTTTGTTTGGTTTGGTTTGGTTTTTTTGCCTTCTTGAGAACTACACACTTAATAATACACAATGCTTGTTACAGAATTACTTTTTTTTTTTACTCAGTCATATTTAATTACGGCATCAGCTAGTTAACCTCCTTTAACCAATCATGAAAGACACTCCACACATAGGGATTATGGTGCATTCCTGGGTCTGCTCATAAATTCAGGGAACAAGAATACTCAGCTTTCATGCCTCGTTTTCCCGCACAAGGACTCTGTCCAGTGTCCCAAGTATTTCTGTCAAAAGCACATCAGCAAACAATCACAATACAACCCTACTGTGGGAGAACCTGACAGTTACAAGAAAGTCACTACAGAACATTAGAAAACCTGGAGGAATCAGTCAAGAACAGGATGTTGGAAGGTAAGGCAGAGAGAGACAATTTATAGACAAAAACAACAGCATATGCACTTAGATTCCAACCTTGGAAAAGAAAACAATAAGCAGGTTCCAGGTGGGAACAAGTTCAACAAGAACAGCAGAGGATGAGCAGGTATGCCTAATGGAAACAGTGGCTTAAAAGACAGATGGAGGCCTGGAAAGATGACTCAGCAGCTAAAAGCACTTGCTGCCCTTGCCAAGGACCTGGGTCTGGTTCCTGGCTTCTATACAGCAGCTCACAATCTCCTGTAACTCTAGTTCAAAAGGATCCACTATCCTCTTCTGTCTTCTGTGGGCACCAAGGATACACACACACACACACACACACACACACACACACACACACACAAAATATAAATAAATTTAATAAAATTTTAACAAATGGAGTAAAGCTTTCAGAGTATTCTGTATGTAATTCATGTAAGTTAACAAGTTTGTTAGCTATTAGAGGCCATCAAAAATTTCATGGGAGCTAGTTATATAAGCAACTGTATCTTTAAGAAAAACAAAACTAACCAGTAGTAGCAGAGGCAGGTGGTGGATTTCTGTGAGCTCAAGGCCAGCCTTGTCTACAGAGTGGGTTCCAGGACAATGATCCAAGGCTACACAGAGAAACCCTGTCTTGAAAAGAGAGAGAGAGAGAGAGAGAGAGAGAGAGAGAGAGAGAGAGAGAGAGAGAGAGAGAGAGAGAGAAAAGAAAACAAAACTAGAAGACATTTTGTATGGGAAGAGAGATGTTCAGAAAAAACATATAGTAGTTGGACTCCCAGGAAGGTGAACCAAGAGAGTGGAAGAAAGAAAACTCCTCTCTGCAGTCAAGGTATCATAAGTCATCTAATGCAATACATTCTTATCACAACAGAATAAAGCAGTCTTTCCTAAGACAGAATAAACAAACAAACTATGTCAAGTGTAGTGGCACATGCATTAATCCCAACACATAGGAGGCAGAGGCAGGCAGATCTCTGTGAGTTTGTGTCCAACCTGGTCTACAGAGCAAGTTCTAGGACAGCCAGGACTACATAGAGAGACCCTGTGACCCCACCCAAAACTAACTAAATAAAACCTTATACTAAAAATATGGCAAAAATTACATGTGTTTTAAAAAGAATAGAAATTATTCAGCCAATAATGTTGTATTGAGGGGCGGCAGCGGGCTGTGTCCCAGCTGCCTGGCTAGCTTATACCCAAAATAACCACATGGAAATTGTATTAATTAAACTACTGCCTGGCCATTAGCTCTAATTTCTTATTGGCCAACTCTCACATCTTGATTCAACCCATTTCTAACAATCTGTATGTCACCACACGGTCATGGCTTACGGGGAAAGATTCAGCATGTCTGACCTGGCGGCTGGCTGGCTCCATGGCGGCTCTCCCTGCCTCTGCTTTCTTCCTCCCAGAATTCTGTTCTGTCTACTCTGCCCACCTAGTTTTCTGCCCTATCAAAAAGCCAAGGCAGTCTCTTTATTTAACCAATGAAAGTAACACATAGACAGAAGACCCTCCTACACCACAATAATTCTGATACCTCAAAGAAGTTTAAAAATGTAAACCTTAGGGTCTCGAGAGATTCTCAGCTATTGAAAGCAATTGCAGCTCTTGCAGAGGACCCTGATTTTGTTCCCAGTACCCACATGGTTGGTCACAATCATTCCTAACATCAGTTCCAGGGCATATGGCACCTTCTTCTGGCTTCTTTGGGCACTGGGCACACATGTGATACTTACACAAACAAACATGCAAGTAAAACACTCATACACATAAAACAGAATAATTCTTTTTTAAATGTAAGCCTTTCATAAATCTATGATCAAATCAGCTGCTTATAGAATTTAAGACTCATTATTATATAATGAAAACATTAGCAGCTAATCCCAGTTAGAATTTAAAAAGTACAAATATTTAAACCTACTGTTACAAAATAATTTGAAATTTCTTCTTTCACTATATTCCATGAAAAAAGGAACTGTTTTCACAAAAGTGATCATTTTAATATATTTATTTTAATGTTTTGATCATAAATATACCCCCTTTTTCAATTTTTGCCTAATGATCTCATTTCACCCACTAAAAAGATGCATTTACATGTGGAATTTACATGTCTGCTCCTTAAAATTCATCTCTCCTGTATCTCCCTCAGACTAGAATTTTTCTTCTCTTTAATTGAAGGTGTGCACAGCAGTCTGTCTGAAGTACTATCGCTGTCAGCGACTAGAGTAGTTCCACCACAACCTGAAACACCACTTAAACCAAGCTGGCCGTCACTTACACTTCTATCCCTGGTCTACAAAGTCCATCAACGGGCTGTCAATTAATATGCCGCACCACGTTTCAGCCAGCCGATTTCAGCTGTGTAGATTCAGAGAGACACTGCCAAACATTTCATAGACTTTGCAAATTATTACCAGAGCAACACACTGAAAAATCATTTTATAGGCAAGTAAATATGAGCTTAAATGCCAAATAGACAGAAGATCTACAACTTAAACTGTGTGGTACATGGGGAGCACTATCTAGGGTCCTGTAACTAAGAAGTCTCCAGCAGCATTAAATCTGACATCTAACTTCACTTTCAAATAAAATTCATTTTAACCCAAAAGTAAAGTTTTTTATCCCCCCCCAAATGGGGGGAAACTTCTAATTAGCAATGATTATTTCTATAAAATTGTTTTCTGAATATAAGTGGTAATTAAAAGCATATTACTTTCAAATGTGAAGCTGGTAGCTTTTTATTTCTTCCCTAACAGGGCTCTTCTCTTCATTTAACAGAGGGCTGAACTATGAGACACTCTGAGGCATGAGTTAATTTAATCATCCTATAAAATAAAGTTTAAGGTTTGGTTCCCTATGAAAGCAGCACAACCTGCACTTTTCTAAGTAAAACACATAACTCAAGAGACAGATAAACAAAAGTGCCCCATGACAATACAATGTAACTTTTTTAAACCTGGCCTCATCTTCATACCTTTCATGCCAAGCTAAGCTAGTACTTGTAATCCTGTGTTAGCTGCCCAAGTGCTGGAATTACAGGTGTGTGCCTCTCTGACTCAACACAATGCACCTTCATATTGTGCTGTGATGTAAAAAGTAACCCCATACACAATATACAACCCTGATGTCTCATTAGCAACTCCACACACTAGACACATGTGAGCACTGAGTATATAACTGTGCTCCCAGCACATCTTAGGTATGTTACTAACACAGGTGAGAGCAGCAAGCTTCACAGAAAGACTGAGAAATACGTCTGAGGCATAGTAGATAAGGAGAGTCTGGACTTGAGTCCGGAAACCTACTTTTATTCAAATAAAGAGAATCTACCCTTAAATATAGGAATCCCTTATTTTTTATAGATGCAGAGAAAAATTAAAGTAATAGTTATCAGATCAAATCAAAGCTCTATAATGCCTGAGAGCTGAGTGGTGTTAAGAAAACAATGTTGTCAAAGATGTAATTAGCTCCTTCACACAGGCAAGGGTGCAAAGAACGGTGGCAACGCAATGTTAGGAGCTAAATGAATTTTAAGTCAAAGTCTTTATAAATTTGAACAATTGTTATAATTAAATGCCTTATTATTTTCCTCACAATGACTTCCTCTGAGTTCCTGTGTGCACCTTCAGATATGGAAAGCTCAAGAGACCTGCACTGCCACCTTTCACAGAACAGTGCTCCTCTGTTTTGAAAACAGCCGATCCTGTCCTTACTATTTCTGGGAAGAAACCAGTGCTCCCTAGTGGGGGAAGGCAAAGAGTTCTGATTAATACATGACTACATCTTTTTCTTGCAGGTGTTGGGAGAATCAAATTAACACATAGCAACAGTTAGTGAGATATGACTTCATTTTCTGTAATAAACGCCAAGATCAAAACATGCCCAAGTCAAATTTCCTTGCAAGGTTCCCAGCAGGAGCCTTCCTCTTGTCTATGATTTCCTCTCACCCAGCAGAACCAGGCCGAGTATGCGCATTTGCCACTAACACTAAGCAGCACTTCCTTAATCGCTCATTTCCAACAATTTATGGATCATCAGTGGCAAAAAAAACGAGCAAAAATAATGAAAGAATGCAATGAAAGCTCACGGAGTCCCAGGCTGGCTTCCTACTCACTTCTCTTTAAGATGGAGGCCTGAGACAAATTAGCCACTGAGGGGAAAAGTCATCTGGTCATAAAATACAGTACAAGGTCACTTTTATGTAAGTTTGCCAAAAGCGACATAAACCAGGGCAATGTCAAACTGTGACACAGGATAGAAACATATTAAAACGATCTTTGTTCCTCCTCTACTGTGCTGTCATGTTGCTTGGCTTTATGGACAGCCCGAGCCCAGCACAGAGAGCTTCGCCTCCACCTGGCCAGTGCAACTAATTAAGAGAGGAAGTGACCTCAGATTTTGTGCGTTTTACTTTTATTATGAAAGCACTTTGTTTGAAGTTACAGGAGCTAACCTCTTAATCCTACAGATCATGTGCGAGGTTCTGGACACTCTAGGATGGCTGGATGTTTTGGATAATTGGTCAGGATGTTGCTGTCGTTATGTTAAGTTTATGCCAGGACTTCTAATCAAAGATAGGCATTAAAGGGCAATATAAATCTGCTACCAGAAAAGTCCTGAGCTTATGAATTAATCTGTCATTATATTTACATTATACTTACAAAACAATCCTATGGTGAGATCTTTTCTTCACTTTAAGTTAATTTTGTCTTTATAAGGTTTTAATTCAAAATATAATGGTAACATACAAAATAAATCAGATACACTCCTCTCATTTCAACACTAGTCAGTGTGTTAACCTCTGGAGTTCATTATAAACCAGAAAACATCACCTGGAGTTACTGCCAATAACCAAGCTGTCTTTTCTAAGCAGGAGAAGAAGAAAACACTGTACCACTGACCAAAGGCGATAGTCACAGCACTGTGGTCTGCCCCAAGATGATTCCAATCCCTAAGACCCCAATGACTCTCTCATACCAATGAATGTCTAAGGTCACAACAAATTCAACATGGACATTTCTATCAGAGTTGTATTAAGATCCAAGCACAGAATCAGTTCAAACACATGTGGCCCAATCAATGCCAGAGGCAAGGCAAGTGAGTGACTGCAAAACAGTCACTGCAGGAAGAAGTTAGATCCCTCAGATAAAAGCAGCCTTCTTATAAAAAGAAAAAGAAAAAAGAAAGAAAAAAACACTTTCTAAAACTATGTTCTCTTAGACTTGAGAATTCATAAAAGAAACAGTGAGGAGATGGCCCTCATAAAACAGCAACTCACCCCAGTGTAAGAAGACAGAAGAAAGGCTACTTACAGCCCTTAGAGGATATGGCCAGCTCCCCAGGCCTAAAGTGTCCTGTTTGAATTAACACAGCTGTTTAATTAAAAACTAAGTGAAGAATTCTGCTTCACTGGATTTTCAACTCAAGCTCTGCATCCATCCTGTAGCCAGTGGCCAATTTCCGCATCTCTGCACAAAATGCAAGGAGCTGTTTTAAAATCGATTGCCCAGGGGAACCCATGGATACATGGGGGGCCATGTGCCATTTAGAGACTATACCAGATGTACACTCAGTAAAACAGCCCAGGAGGGTGGCCACCAGGGATAGGGAAATGGAACTAGCCAGACTGTAAGTTTGTCATGGCTCAAATCACTGGGTACATTCACACTCAGAAAGCTTCACCCTCTCTCCAGTACCAGTCAGAAACAGATATGCCCAATGAAGTCAATCAGCAAACGGTTGTACAGGACCATACATGACTGCATGTACTCATCAGCCGGCTTTGTAAACACTTTGATGACTGTGGTCAATGGCAGCATGAACAGCAGCCTTGTAGTGAAGTTCACTGTTCTGATGTAGCCTCATATATAAAGATGGATGCTGTGTGAGAAACACTGAGGACCTGGGCCAAATGTCACACTAGATTTCAAGACACTACAGGGACATTTATTGCACAATGCCAACAATCTTTGTAGCTTTTCTGTAACTGATTTTTAAACTGAAAAAAAAATACATAAGCACTTTAAAATAGCATTGTTCACTTAATCTGAAAACTTTCTAAACATTTCTACGAGGCTCTGTAATACACCTTACCTTCCAGTAGCTTTTTGTCAAGGGAGACTACTCCTAACGCTAAAACTGACTTGCTTTGCTCCTACTCTCTCTACTTCAAAGTGTAGAGCATAATGTGGAACGTTAGACCACCTGACAATGTGTCACTGCTTACGACAAGCACACTCATTAGCTGAGTGCATTTACAGATGACGTGCCTCTTAATTAAATCACTGTGCTAAGTAAAACAGCACATTGAAGGTCTAGAGGGCTGGCCATGTCCTTTCAGGGCCTTTCATCTCTCTTTATTTTTAATTGAATTTATCTATTTGCTTGTTTGTCGGGGGCACCTGTGCCACAGGACACATGCCGGGGTCAAAGGACAACTTGCAGCAGTCAGTTCTCTCCTTCTTCCGCATGTTCAGGCCTGGGGACTGAACTCAGGTCATCAGTCTTGGCAGCAGACACCTTGCTGAATCATCTTGCCAGCCCCCATCTATCTTCTTACTATGGTGCCATTTTCTTAGGGCCATTTCCTCACTATTCCCCTTACAAATATTTAGGTTTAGGAAAATATAAATGGTTTTGAAAAAGTGAAAAAGGAAAAAAATCATAATAAGTTCTAGTCTGTGTGCTTTTCCATAAATTACCTCATTTAGTCATCAAGATGATACAGTAAAGCCAGATGTAGTGACACAAGCCTTTAATCACAACACTCAAAAGGTAGAGGCAGTAGCTCTCTGAGCTCCAGGTCAGTCAAGGCTACATAGTGAGACCCTGTTTCAAAAACAAACAAAATAATACAGTAGAGTAAATATTACTGTGCCAACTACATAGGAGAATCTACAGTTCAGATGAAGCAACTCAGTCAGAGTCTGATATTAACATCTAATACACCCTCAAACCCTCTTCTCCTTGGTGTGCCAGTTTGCCAGATCTCCTGAACATCATTTACTCTCCCCATTCCACCTCCAAGCCACGGCCATCTCTTTCCATCCTCAGCATTAAGAAACAAATTATTAATATTGGTTTCTGTAACACCTATTCATCCCCTAGCTTCCTAGCATCCCTAGTCAGATCAATGAAAGTCACTCCAGCCTCTACCTGCTGGCCTCTACCTGCTGGCCTCTACCTGCTGGTCTCTTCCTGATGGTCTCTACCTGCTGGCCTCTACCTGCTGGCCTCTACCTGCTGGCCTCTACCTGCTGGCCTCTACCTGCTGGCCTCTACCCGCTGGTTTCTTCCTGATGGTTTCTACCTGCTGGCCTCTACCTGCTGGTCTCTTTTTTTAAATCCCTTGTGCTAGAAATCAGCTTATTTGATGGAACTAATTCAACACCTCCCTTCATTCAACACTTCAGTGCTACCAAAGATGAGGAAGGGCATGATGACCCTTGAAGGGTTTTGAGATACACACATGGTTAAATATGTATTTAGGACAAGTATTTCTTTAGCCATCCATAGAAAACTAGAAATATCCAGTTTTGCCAGCACCATTTGTTGAAGATGCTTTCTTTCTTCCATTGTATACTTTTAGCTCCTTTGTCAAAAATCAGGTGTTCATAGGTTTGTGGGTTAATATCTGGATCTTCTATTCAATTCCATTGGTCGACTTTTCTGTTTTTATGCTAGTACCAAGCTGTTTTCATTACTGTAGCTCTGTAATAGAGTTTGAAGTCAGGGATGGTAATGCCTCCAGAAGTTCCTTTATTGTATAAGATTTTTTTGGCTATCCTGGGTTTTTTGTTTTTCCAAATAAAGTTGATTATTGTTCTCTCAAGGTCTGTGAAGAATTTTGTAGGGATTAAAATAGGGATTGCGTTGAATTTATAGATTGCCTTTGGTGGAACTGCCATCTTTACTATGTTGATCCTACCCATCCAAGAGCATGGGAGGTCTTTCCATTTTCTGGTGTCCTCTTCAATTTCTTTCACTCTGGAAATCAGTGTGGCGGTTTCTCAGGAAATTCGGTATCAACCTACCCCCAAGATCCAGCAATACCATTCTTGGGAATATACCCAAGAGATGCCCTATCATACTACAAAAGCATTTGTTCAACTATATTCATAGCAGCATTATTTGTAATAGCCAGAACCTGGAAACAACTTAGATGCCCCTCAATGGAAGAATGGATAAAGAAAGTGTGGAATATATACGCATTAGAGTACTACTCAGCGGTAAAAAACAATGACATCTTGAATTTTGCATGCAAATGGATGGAAATAGAGAATACTATCCTGAGCGAGGTAACCCAGACCCAAAAAGATGAATATGGTATGTACTCACTCATTAGTGGATTCTAGCCATAAACAAAGGACATTGAGCCTAGAGAAGCTGATCCTAGAGAAGCTAATTAGGCAGGTGATCCCAAAGGGGAAAAAAATGTAGTTATCCTCCTGGATATTGGAAGTAGACAAGATTTCCAGTTCCAGGCAAAAATTGAGAGCTTGGGGATGGGGGTGGAATGGGGATAAGGGGAGATGGGGAGAGAGAAGTGAGAAGGGGAGGATGGGGAGAGTTTGGGGGAATGGGACCGTTGGGATGGAGGAGGAATGGATATGGGAGCAGGGAAGTATATATCTTAATTAAGGGAGCCATTTAAGGGTTGGCAAGAGACTGGACTCTAGAGGGGTTCCCAGGTGTCCAAGGAGATGTCCCCAGCTTGTTCCTTGAGCAGCTGAGGAGAGGGCACCTGAAATGGCCCTATACTATGGCCACTCTGATGAATATCTTGCATATCACCATAGAACCTTCATCTGGCGATGGACGGAGATAGAGACAGAGACCCACATTGGAGCCCAATGGTCCAAATGAGGAGCAGAAGGACAGAGAACATGAGCAAGGAAGTCATGACTGCAAGGGATGCGCCCACCTACTGTGATGGTGGAGCTGATCTAATGGGAACTCACCAAGGCCAGCTGGACTGGGATTGATGGAGCATGTGATCAAACCGGACTCTCTGAACGTGGCTGACAATGAGGGCTGACTGAGAAGCCAAGGACAATGGCATTGGGTTTTGATTCTATTCCATGTACTGGCTTTGTGGGAACCTAGTTTGTTTGGATTCTCACCTTCCTAGACCTGGATGGAGGAGGGAGCTCCTTGGACTTACCACAGGGCAGGGAACCCTGACTGCTCTTTGGACTGGAGAGAGAGGGGGAAGGAGAATGGGGAGAGGGGGAGGGAAATGGGAGGAGGGAAAGAGGTGAAAATTTGTAATAATAAAAATAAAAAAAAGAAAAAATTAGAAATAAAAATAATTAACAGCAAAATCTGTGCAGATGTGGATATGAGACATCATGCTTGTCTCTTGGATCCCTGTTCAGGTGGTTCTTCTCGCTGATGTGAGGTCTAAGACAGTGGTTCTTAACCTGTCGTTTGTGACCCCTTTGGGGGTCAAATAAGCCTTTCACAGGGGTCACCTAAGACCATGTGAAAACACAGACATTTATATTACAAGCCATAACAGCAGCAAAATTATAGTTATGAAGTAGCAAGGAAATAAGTTATGGTTGGGGTCACCACAACAATGAGGAATTATATTAAAGGGTCACAGCATTAGGAAAGTTGAGAACCACTTGTCTAAAGAGGAGCACAAGATGTGATGTTTCTGGGTTTTGCCAACAGGTCTTAATTCCAGAGGCTGTTGTTAATTAAGCCTCACAAGATGTAGCTGAGTCCCTTTCCTGGCTGGTAAGTGCAGACAGGGCAGAGGCAAGGACTGTCCAAACCACAGGCTGCCTTAAGTCATGACCTACCTAGTTAACAACTACATCTTCATAAGGAGTGTGAACTGAACGGATATTCCTGGAACACCAAACAAGAGCAGCAGTAAAGCAACAGTTAAACCTGTTGCTTGCACTTAGTTATAGCTAGCACACAGGCTGGATTAGGAAGAGGAGGAACTGTGCAGACAGCAGCAGGTGGTTTTGTGAGTCTATGCATCTATGCCTACACACCTGTGCACTGCTGCCTGCATGGCCCCCTCCCCGGCAGTGCTTGGCACTGAGTGGCACATGTGTTCCAGGGTACTCCTTCCCTTGACGACAAAAGAGAAACACTGAAATGCAGACTTATCACTACACTTTAAAAAAAATGGTAGGTACAAAAACCAAAAAGACTACAAGTCTTGAAAGTCATTCTTACCAGCCCTGCTCATCCTCCAGACTCAGCTCATCTAGCTGGTCTCCTCCTCTGTGCTTGCCCCAAGATCAAGGCACCACTTCTGTTAGTGGGTCCCAAGTTCCTCAGTACATGTCAAACTATGGCTTATTTGTGTGCATTGCTGATTACCCCCCGGCTGTCCCTTGAGTGCAGAGTCTAAGTTCTACATGAGCAGCCCCAGCAAGCTCCTTTAAGGGCACAGTAACTCATACTTAGAGCTGCTTACTAAATTTCTGATGAACAGACAGGTATCTAGGAAGAACTCTAGCTCCAAACTTCTACAAAAACTGACATCTGAAGAGTCTCCAGCAGCCTCCTCCTCAGGCTGTCCATTTTCTGGAGTACTCTGTAAGGCTGGATATTCTACACTTATTCTAGAAGCTGTCTGGCCTCAGGTTTCAAGTGAAGCCTCCCCTTTCTTCACACACCCTAACAGCACAGCTCCTCTGCTGTCAGCATTTCTTGGTCCTCTTGTCTTCCCTTTCCACATTCTGCCCTTAGCCATCTCCTTGTGCTTTCCAGTGTGGGACTTTGGGAATGTCAGATGTCATATCACTGCTATTTTATACATGAGGTCTTTAGATGATTTAATAGTACTTAATATTTTTGGACCTCAGTTTTAGCTATATACAAGAAGAATTTGAACTAAATCAGTGATAAGACCTTGCATAATTCCCTCAAGAAACTATAAATAGGAAAGCAGCTTTCTTTCTTTTTGTTTGTTTGTTTGCTTGCTTATTTGGTTGGTTGGGTTGGTTGGTTGGTTGGTTTTTTCAAGGCAGGGTTTCTCTTTGTAGCTCTGGCTGCCGTGAAACTCACTCTGTAGACCAGGCTGGCCTAGAACTCAGAGATCCGCCTGCCTCTGCTTCAAAGTGATGGAACTAAACACATGTGCCACCACACCCAGCTCTAGCAGCTTTCTAAATCAAAACCAAGTAATTCTTTCCTATAACATAAATTTTAATTGCCAATCTTAACACATTAGGATAGAAAATAATTACAACATTAAAAAAAGCCAGCTTTCTCAATTTGGAGCTTGATAGCAAAGCAAATCCATTTTCACCTCAGTACATTTGCTAAATAAGAAGTGAGCTGACAGCTTTCAGCTGCAGGATGTTCACGTCTGAAGTAACAAGGTCAGTCCACAAAAGCTCTTGGCCTCTCAGTAGTCCTTCCCTGTGTCTCCCAGACTATCAAGTGTTAAACACTCTCATTTGCGAGACCCCACATAAACAACGCTCCTCTGATAGCATAACTAAAACCGAAACAGCACAGTTAGGGGCATATCCCTGGGCAAGGACGACACACAAATTCATGAGGCATTCCATACTTTGCAAAGTTATGTGAGGGGGCTGGGGCTGGGGTTCAGTCAGTAAAGGACCTACCATGTAAGCGTGAGGACCTTAGTTGTAAAAGCTGGTATAGAGGTGTCTATCTGTAACTCCAGGGGTAGAGAGGCAGAAACAGGCAGGTCCTTGGAGCTCATTGATTAGTTCTAGATTTGCTGTGGGACAATGGTCTGTACCCTGTCACTTATATTTAAATAAATGCTGATTGGCCAGTAGCCAGGCAGGAAGTATAGGTGGGGTGACCAGGCAGAAAGTAGAAGCGGGGCAACAAGAATTCTGGGAAGAGGGAAGATGCAGTCTTCAGTCATGTCCCAGCCACAGAGGAAGCAAGATAGCAAGATGTGGCTGCCTTGCCGAAAAAAGGTACCAAGCCACGTGGCTAACATAGACAAGAATAATGGGCTAATATAAGTTATAAGAGTTAATAAGAAGCCTGAGCTATGGGCCAATCAGTTTATAATTAATGTAAACCTCTGTGTGATTTCTTTGGGACTTAATGACTGTGGGAACTGGGCAGGACAGAAAACCTCAGTCAACAGAGATTCCTTGAAATTCCTGTCTCAAAAAATTATGGTGAAAGGAAATGAGAAAGACACGCAATTTTGATCTCTGTCCTCTACATGATACACCTGCTCAAACACATGCAAACACACACACACATGCACAGATGTCACATACTGAAAAAAGGGGGAAACAAGTTATGTGAAATAAAAAGCATTAATCCATGATGTTTACAACTTCCCATGTCAAGAATATGACATGGATAAGCACAATTCACTCCATATATTGCAACAGGAATAGAAGTAAATCAGAAAAGTGTAAGATACCTCAACTCTAATACCAGTCACTCTTTCAAATGTTTACTTAAATTTGTTCATTATATTTCTAAATTATATTCCAAAGTTTATGGCTGGACACTCTGTATTCAAAGTCAGAGTCAGTCATGCCCCCTATAAAGCCATAGTATGTTTTCAGATGTTCTCAAAAAGCTTCCCCATATGCTCACTCCCAGGTCTTCCATATTCATGTAAGATGAGCCATTCTCATTACTACGGGGGTCTACCTAGTATCGAGTGGTTGATTTTATAATGTGTTACTATTCTGAAAATATGAGATGTAGAATAGCTTTCACATTAAGACGTAGGGGCTGGAGAGAAGGCTCAGCAGTTAAGAGCACTGACTGCTCTTCCAGAGGACCCAGGTTCAAGTCCCAGCACCTCATGGCGGGTAACAACTGTCTGTAACTTCAAGACCTGACACCCTCACACAGACATACATACAGGCAAAAGGCTAATGCATATAAAATAAAAATAAATAATTTTTTTTAAAAAAAAAAGATGTACTTTAAGTGCATCCTATCGGTTCTAAAGTAGATGAGGCCTATAAAGGCCTAACAGCTTTGATATCAGGCTATCAGTTTCACAGGAGACACTCCTTCAGGGGGATGTGCACCGTAAATGTACTTCCTGCTGTGTACACAAGTAATTCACTGTGCATTGTTTTAATATTTAACAACAATGTGTCAACACAGTTATTTAGTAATTCAACTGCTTGTTTAAATCAACTTCTAGTTTAATATGAGTGATATTTAATTAGTTATTTAACAAATTTAATCAAAACTCAATTTACTTACCTTTTTTTCATTTTATATAAAATTTTTTAATCTTTATGTTTAAACTATAGACTATACATGATTTGGAAAGGAGACTGTAGCAAACAATGATCAAAGAAGAACCATCCGCTCTATGCCTTTTCTTTTATCTGGTCACTCAGAAATATAATGTTATCAGCTATAATCGTCGTTGCCTGCCGCCTCACGTTATTTTTATCCATGTATTCACCATAGTCCACTTTACCTTTTTCAGGCCCGCAAAACCTTCTGATTCCAGAAAGAAAAAGGCAAAGGGCATCAACACAAACAAACAAAGGTTGGAAAATAAAGATGCGAGATTCCACAAACCTAAAAAGATGACAATAAGAGAAAAAAAAGAAAATTGGGTTAGATATCAACATGGCGTTTCAAAGTTCACCAATGCTTGTGATGCTCATAAAGACCTATATTTTAATAATAAAAAGCAATACCTATTTGAAATGACTATCTAAACTTGGCAACTAGAAAAATAATTATATATTTACTTTAAACATTTTTATCTGTGATTTGTACCTACTGGGGAAAGACAATATAGAAACTAGCTACTTTTCCTCACTTCTCCAAGTAAATTACCCAAAGATCTCTTATACACAGAGATCCAAAGAAACAGATCTTTAAACGCATCAGCACTTGAATATTTAAATTACAGCCACTGCATCTGCTTATCATTTAGCAGATACCAGGCCCACACCAAGCATTTCATACACAGCCCATTTAAGCCTCACAAGCCAGCCTAGGGGAAAGCACTTCCTGGACCCCACGAGCCCAGCACTGCTCTAAGGGCCTTGCAGACCTTCTACGAACTCATTTCTAGGCACAGGAGTGCCTGGGCAGGCAGCACTGCTGACCCACAACACTGCAGTGGAGGCCAACACTTGCCAAGCTGCAGAGCATGTGAGTATCAAGGCAGACTAACTGGAATCCTGAAAAGCACATCACAGGAGTTCTACAAACAATTCCAAGTGGGAAAGAAAATGTGAGCCAGGTGGGCAAGCTCTCAGAGCCATTTTCCTTTGTCCATGCTATGCCACAGTAAATAACAGTGAGAATAAGGACATTCAAAAAGTGACACTTTTAGGCCTGTCACTAACAGAGTATTTGGCCCAACATCTATTTTTTTTTTTACAAGAAAAACACTAAAATTTAAAATTGAGCTTCAAAATGATGGCTGTAATCCTTAAAATTGAGTCAAAGTTAAAAGTTATACCAATGCATTCAGAGCATTGCATGCAATTAAAAGTATCAACTCAAACTCCCCACTACTATGGCATGAGTTAACGTGTGTGCACAGCCACCCTGCTCCTAGGAGAGTGTAGAACATAAGGAGTTAAACTCCTGAACACTTGTATCACTTATCATTTATTTTAGTAGATAATTAATAACATCAATTCATAGTTTCTTATCCAGAAATCTAGATTTAATATACATATAATACATATTTAATTTTTTCAAGGCCAAAAATAGTTAGAAATAAATGTCTTAATATCTTTGACTTTTCTGAGACCACATCACATGTATCCCAAGATGGCCTTGCATTCTTCTTTGTAGCCTAAGACAGGTCTTGATCCTCTTGCCTCCACCTCCTGAGTGCTGGAATTAAAGGCAAGCACCACCACACCTGGTTAATGGTGCTGGGACTTGAACCCAGGGTCTCATGCATATCAAGCAAGCACTCTACAATGGAACTACACCCTCAGTTCCTATCTTAACATCTTTTAGTGGAAATTTGAACTTTATAAAGCAAAAATTGCTTTAAAATACTTTTATGTGTACTGACCCTTAAAAGAAAAAAAAGTTAAGGCCAAACACGCGCACCTCTAGCTCCATATACTAGGGAGGCCAACCATGAAAACTGCTAGGGACTACAAGCTCAGGGCCAACATGGATAACGTCAGGGAAATTTACTTTAAAAAAGAAAAAAAGCTTTATTCTTTTCTTTATTGATGAGCACTAATTATAATCAACAGAAGGATAAGTGGAATGAGGGAGAATTAAATGCATACTCCTAAATCCTAAATCGTAGACTTGACTGTAGCAACCTTGCTAGGTTCCAGGTTTGTCACCTGCAGCTCTAATGATATATGCATGGCCATCACTAGCATTAATGAAATAAGGCATGGCTGACAGCTGGACCAATGCCTCCAAGAACAAGTACTTCATGCTTTTCTGCTTTAACTAACCATCACTTCCCTAGAGGCAACTAATTTGCAGAACTGTTAGCTCCTAGCATGCTACGTTCACCACTATCTCCCTTTTCCTTTCCTTTCCTATTTCTTTTCCCCTCCTCGCCCCACCGAGGTGTATCAACTCCTGGTTTTCATTACTAACAACCTGCATGTGTCTACCAGTTTCCCCCACCGCTACCTGATCTGAGTAAAGGGTTCAAGGCACAGTTTTTCAGGAACTGTGTCTGAAGGAAGAATAAATGGATCAAAGCTGTGCTCTCAGGTTCAGTCCATCAACTTTTGTGTGTGGTGTCCGGTTCCTATTTTGGCTGTTCAACATTATTTTCTTTAAGGCTCTCCAGATATATGAGGAAGGGCAATAATCATAATTCCTATTATATAAATTATTACATTTGAATAATGTGAAATTGAAACACCTCTAGTGTTGATATGTAGCTTTCAGTATAGTGAAAAACAGAGAAACAGCAATTTTAAATAACTTGTGTTAGAGGATGTCATATGTCGAGGATTATATTCAAATTAGAGGAAACAGTTTTTATGTAATTATATGGCACACAGCCCTTTTAGAAACTATTTTTTTAAAAAAAAGAAACCCCTGTATCTGTTAAGAACCCACTGTAGCAACATGGAGTAGCATCTAATCCTTCAACCAGGGCTCCTGTTCTACAATCAACGTCAGGTTCAGAAATGCCAGATCAGGGCTGGAAAGATGGCTCAGCAGTTAAGAGCACTTGCTGTTCTTTCAGAGAATCCTGGTTCAATACCTATCACACACATGGTGGCTCATAACCATCTGTAACTCCAGTTCCAGGGGATCTAATGACCCTCTTCTGGCTTCCATTGGTACCCGCCTCCGTGGGTACCAAGGGTGCACAGACAAACAGTTATTTATAACATTTTCTAAGTGTTTAAATTTTAAAATTGGTAATAGTTCATTTTTTAAAAATTGTAAAACCAAAAAAGAAAAAGAAAAAACAGTTCTGAAGAGATCCAAAGCCAGAAAACAGCTACAGTGCACTTCCTGATTTGTTGAGAAACCTCTGGGTAAAATAAATTCAATTTCCTAAACTACTCATATTAATTCCACATATCTGCAACTGTTCTTGTTTATGTACATATGTGTGAGCCTGTATATGTGTACCATATGTATGCAGGAGCCCTCAGAGGCCAAAAGAAGATGTGGGTCCCTGAGTACTTGGTTGTGAGACACCATGCAGATGCTGGAACTCAAACCTGGATCCTCTGACAGAGTAGCAAGTGCTATTAACTATTAAGCTATCTCTCCAGCTCCATATCTGCAATTTTATAATGAGAAATTTCCACATTTAAGCTCTTCAATACATCATATTGCTCTCCATCATTTGAGTCCCCAACTCCATCCTTAGAGTTAAATTTTAATTGTCAATGTAAAATGAAGAAAACCACAATGTGTACAAAAAGTAAAACATGTTTATCTTAACAGCCCCACTGAGCAATAACGAATACTCAGTGCTCTGGTTCAGGTGCAGTCTGAATGTGCCTCCCCACGTGCCAAAGTCTGGGAAGCCTGTAAGAGACAGGCCTCCTGGAAGACGACTAGAGTCTAGAGAGCAATATGAAGGGACCAACACTTTTCTCATGGGATTGCATCCTTGTTCCTACAGAAAGTCACTGTAAGAAGAGGCCACTCCATTAGCATTTTAGGTTCTGCACATAGCCAACTCCTTCTCTGGTGGGTGAGAATCACAAACAGGACCCTCATGAGGAGACCCATATTCCTAAACTGCCAGAACGATAAAGCAAACACTTCTGTCCAAAACACCAACCCCAGATGTTATTACAGCCACATCAATCTGACTAATACACCAAGTGGACAGCTCTATACCCATAACAGATAATGAGCACACCTACTGCCCAGACACTTCCACAAACCCTTACAGAATCTGTGCCTTCTGCCCTCTCTTTATCATCACACTCCCCCATTCCACAGCCAACCACTGATTCTATACGAAAAAAAAAATTGTTTTTCACAATTTTTGTGTAAATGAACCCTGTAGTTTTGGGGTTTTGGTCTGGCTTCTGTGGGCACTGTGATCTGTGCCCATAGCAGTGGCTACAGCAAACACTTACTGAATTACCCCATCTGTAGACATCATCTGAGCTGCTCCCACCTTGTGGTTCTTACAAAACTATGCATGTCCAAACTTTGTGATGGACACAGGCTTTCACTTTGGGTGAGTGTACAGCAGAGGATGGCAGAGGATGGGAGCTGTGTGTTTGACATTTCAGGAAACTGTCAAAATATTTCCCAAACTGGTTGTGTTTTACATTCCCACCAGCAAAGGAAAATTCTTCACATTCCCTGAAAACAAATCCTTTAACAGGTATCAGATCTGCAGATGCTCTCTCCCAGTCCATGGGTTGTTTTTGAAATCAAAGAACAGTTTACCAAATTTAAAAGGCCAAATTTATGAACATTTTCTTGATCTTGATCTTGATCTTGATCTTGATCTTACCTGAGAAACAGTGGTGCAGCCCAGTCACAGAGATTCTCCTGTTTGCTTCTAAAATTTTTGTGGTTTTACAATTTACAGTTAAGTTTATGGTTCTTCAAGATAACTTTTTATGTGGAGCCAGGTATCAACTAAAGGTCAAATTTGTCTGTGATTATCCAACTGTTCCAATTCTATTTGTTAAAAACATCCTTTACCTACTAAATTGTATCTCTGTATCTTTGTCAAAAGTCAATCAGCAATACATGTGTATGTGCCCTTGGACTCGGTACCCTGCTGGGTTGACCACTGCCCCGTATTTATGCTGCTACCACACTGTCTTGATCATCACAGACTGAAAACCATCCTGAAGTAGGAAGTCCTCCAATGTTGTTCTAGCCATTGAAAATTCTCTGAATTCTCAGCTAAACTTTAAATCAGAGCATCAGTTTCCATCTCTCTTAGCTACAGTTCCTACTGCCCTAGAGACACCATGACCCTGGCAACACTTACAAAGCAAACATTTAGTTGGGTGGCAAGCTTATAGGTTCAGAGGTTCAGTGCATTATCACCATGGTGGGCAGCACAAAGGCATGCAGGCAGACAACATGCAGGCAGATGTGGTGCTGAAGCTGAGAGTCCTACATCTTGCAGGCAACAGGAAGTCGAATAACTGTCGCATGAAGTAAGTGAGCAAAAAAGACCTCAAAGCCTGCCCCCACAGTGACGCACTTTCTCCCTTTGGCAACCATTTTCTTTCAAACCATCTGCCACCCAAAATACTTATTGGGATTTTGACTGGCATTGTGTTGAATCTATAGGTTAATGAGAGGAAGGATTCGCCTTTTAACATTATCATGGACAAAATACAACCAAACTCACAAACTGTAGGCCTAGTCCCTAGTGTAATGACATCTGAAGGCAGAGCTTTGGAGAAGGTATAGTCCCTGTGAGAAAACACGGAGATCTAGAATATCTTAGACATAACAACAAATGGGTGCAAAGGCTCCGTTGGGACAGGGTCTTACGACACTGTCTAATGCCTACTACTGGTATTCATTCTTGAGAAAGACCACTTAGAAAAGATTGATGTTTTCTATCTTCTCAAGACAAAGAAATGCTTTAAACTGAAAGGATGGCTTATCTGTTTCTAAAGATCACTGCCTCAATAAAATCCTTACACAAAATAGATAAACCACTTGTGAGAATCTAAAAGTAAAATACTTATATTAACTCCAAAAATAGCACAGAAACAGAAATTTGGAGAAGAAAATTATCTCACTCAAAAGCAAATTTATTTTTTGTTCGAAGAATTTCAATGAATCCTCCTCACACACAAGTTCTCGAAGTCATAGTGGCACACCTGAAGCTGAACTGCAGGCCTCCCCTTCGCTCCACTGCTCTGTGCCACCTCAAACTTACTGCTGTGGGCGACAAGGGCATCAGAAACTTAATTTCATTATTTTTATCTACCAAAGAACATATCAGTTTTGTAATATTTTATTCAGGACATATTGAACGATTAGTCCATTAATTCTGTCTATTGGCATAAAGCAAAGTGCTTAACTGAGCCCATGATCATTAAGCCAATTAAATAGGAAAAAGCAATACTACAGTTATCTTTTCAGGTATATACGTACAAGCACACACATACACAAACCTCCCTAAAACACCTCTAAACTACAGGAAAATTTTTTAAATTTCAATGTCAAGAGGTCGGAGAAACAGCTCACTTGGTAAAATATTTGTTCTGCGAGCATGAGGACCCTAGCACCCATGTGGAAATCCAGGTGGTATGAAATATGCTTGCAAACCCAGAGCTGGAGGGGTAGAGGTGAGTGGATCCCAGGCTTGCTGGCCAGCAACCAGCCAAGGCTAACTGGTGAGATGAAAGCCAATTAAAGACTCTGTCTTTAAAAAGTGGATAGTTCATGAGTAAAATAACACCTGAGATTGACTTCTGGCCTCCACAAGAATACATATGCACACAGAGCACCTAAACAAATATACAAGCACACACACACACACACACCAAAAAACTTTTGAATTCAATTTTAAGAACATAACACATTAGATAAATTCTGTGTACCTAGTGCACTATACTGTCTTGACCAAAAATAAGGTATTCAGCCGAGCTGTGATTTAAAGGAGCTCACCAGTCTTTACAGCAGCTACCTGAATCAGGAGCACCTTACATCTGACAACCAGAGTTCAGACCACTCAGACGTCATGATCTTGAAAGGTCTTCAACTCTGTCACTGGCTTTCTCCTGTTAAATGGGTTACAACTCTGGCTCTTAGCAAGAAGAAAAGAGAAACAACACCAAAATTTTTAAACAAAAGTTTAAAAAATGAGAATTTCTAATATACCAGCACTCAGACAAAGTAGGGACAAGAAAATGGTGTGAATTACAGCTAAAACTAGTTCAACTCGTTCCTTACCATTTCATTAATTTTACTCAAAAAGACTTACACTATTTAAAAAAAAACTATCCACTATGACATTAAAAATACATTAAAATGATAGTGACAAAAAACTAAGTTGGACGGGGGACTGATTTGGTGTGTAAGAATGAGGACCTGAGTGTGAACCCAAGCACCCACACAAGAAGCCAGCATGGTTTTGCCGTCCTGGAACCCAGCAGTAGGGCACAGAGACAGAGCATCCCAAGAGCTTCCTGCTCAGCCAGCCCCACTGAAACAGATGCACTTCCAGTTCAGGGAGAAACTTATTTCCTGTCTCAAGGAAATAAGGTGGAAGATGGTAAAGGAAGACAGCCGGTGTCATGCTCTCACCTATGTGTGGTGCATACACAACACAACACACACATAACACACATATACACCCACACATACATACAAACATGTACAAAAACAAATAAGTTTTTTAAACTAAGCATAAAAAATAATTGCCAAGAGATACACAAGTTATTAACAACACAAATATAGCAGATTGATAGACTTTTCTTCCTTTCTACCTTCTGCATAAATCTTCTATAAAAGGCACAGAAGTACTCTAAAATTTATGAGGCGTATACTTAAATACCTTTGTGACATGCCTAAATCTCCATATCCCTGTATCACAGAAGCTTCCCCATACAATGCATTAAAAGATAATGAAAACAAAGATAAACTGAGGTGGAGACCCAGTCCAGGCTCTCTGCTGCTAGCTACACTGTCCTCACCGTTCAAACATCAGCCTCAGAAAAACTACCAAATATAGGTTTGTGAATGCTAATGTCTACCATATTTTCATAAACAGAAAAATCTGTAGCACAAAAGAGGCTTTTTATTCTTATTATTAATCTATACACATAGATATTTCCAGAACAACAAATCCAAATTCTTCTATACAGGCCAAAAGGCAAAAACTCAAATCAAAAACAATAACAATAATAACTCTAACCAATTCACTCACTTAAACTAAGATAGGGCTAGGGAGCTAGCTTGGTCAATGAAGTGTTTGCTGCATGAGTATGAACACCTAAACTTAATCTCTAAAAACAATGTAAAAGAGTCAGGAGTGGTGGCACATGCTTATAATCCGAGGGTCAGAGAGGTATAAACAGGAGGCTCATCAGAAGTCTGAGGTCAGCATGGGCTATGCAGCAAGTTCCAGGTCAGCCAGACAGGCCTATATGGTGAAACCCCATGGCAAAAAAATAAAAGTGTCTTCTGGGCAAGTGAAAAAAATCACAGAGGATTTTCACACGGTTACACATATCAACTGACAAAATAAGATGTCTTTGTCATGTATTTTTAATTAACATTATTAGGCAAAAGAAATAAAAATGAACTGAATTATGGCAATATAATTACAAAATACCAGACATATAGGAAAGTCTAAACTCACCATTAGAGGTTTGTCTAATATACAAAAATAACAAGTGTACCTAAAGCCAGGAGTGGTGGCTCACGGGCAATCACAGGACTTGGAAGGTGGAGGCAAGGAGGACCCTGAGCACAAGGCTAGTACTTTCTGGGGGAAAAATATGGGTGTTCAATACACATTGTAAAGTGGCTTACAAGCTTTTCAAAGCTCAATCAATTTACAGCCTTTCCCTTAAAAAGCATTCTACAATTTTGATATAATTGAAAATTATTGTTACCAACATTACACATATTTTATTGCATATATTCATATTAATTTATAAAATAAAAATTGTCAAACTTCTCTGCTTCAAAACGCTAGAATTAAAAACTTCAATTATAGAATGCAAAACTTAAGAAAGGTGGTTTGTCAAAGTGAGCATCCATAGCACGCTACTGAAGGTAGCAGCCAGTGCCCACCTCTAGAAGAGGTTTCAGCTGGAGGCAACAACAGTCCCAGAACCTTCAGTTTCAAACACAAGACCAAACTGCCAGATCGCCATAAGGTTCGTTATCTTCTACCGCCACCTGCTGGTGCCACAAAATAGTTCCAAAATACAATATTCAACTCACATTGAGAGAATCTCAGGGTTAGAGCGGCTGCTAATCTGATAGACTTGCAAGAAAAATAATACGCAAAGGCTTTGAACCTTTGTACTACAAAATAAACAAGGTGAGGCGGGGTACACCTGATCGTAACTATCCTTTTTCTCAACCTCTTTATCTAACAAGATGTATTCATTGGTATCCTCATCCATAATGGACTGACTACAAACCAAATCAGTTTGAATCCAGGAAACTTAATTTAAGTCATTTTCCTATCCAAAAACCAAGACTGGTTTTCAATATGATAAACGGTATCTCGGTGTCTAGCCACTGTGCTAACACAAACTGTCACAACAAACTAAACTATCTGTGTCAATTCACTAATAAATTATTAGCAGCATTTAACAATGGTGCAATAAAATTTAAGGTTTATCTTTTAATAAATATTCATAAGCAAATATATCTTCTGTTTAAGTTTGATTGCTAATAACCTAAAATCTTGTTTGACCTTCTGTGGAGTTTACAAACAGATTTTGGAGAAAAGATGGGTTTTGCACTGTTTATTCATGATACCCCCAGCTCACTGCTCCTGATAAGTCAAAATAAATTGCAGTATTCACAGAGACCAGCCAGATCACTGAGGCTCATTTTAACAAGTTCACACTCAGTTATCAATGTGTATCTCTGCCCCAGCAAATGAAAGTCAAGTAAACACTGGGTACCCCTGGAGAAAAATACTTCCAACACTGGAGAATTGTTTCTAGATTTTAAGACTACACATTAATCCTATCACTCTCCTCTCTTAAAAAGTTACCATTATTGGCTTTAATTTTAAACTGCAGAAAAGTAGTCATTCTGAAGTAGGGTCATCAGTGATATGTGGCGTATTCCAAATGTTCTGCAGGCACTGCCTCTGTCTAGTTCCAGGACATGTCCTATGTTGTACCACTGCTTGGTCACATGTAGAACTGAAGTTCTGTATCTTCCCACTAACTTGTTAACAGTGCACAAATACAAAGAGTAAACACTACAAATGGATCCTTCCATTTCTCCTTTGATTTCTGTTTTAGCTATGTCAGTGATGCCACTTTGTCTCCTCTGCCTCCTCTGTTCCAGCTTAAAATACATGGCATGCTAACTCAAACAATCACAGTGGAGGTTGCCTTCTTTGGATAACTACTTGCCTTTTGAGAAAAAGCTCTTGGCCCAATACTGGACTTTCACAAAGACTAAGTGCTTGATCGTGGGGCTGTGATAGGTCATCCAGCTGCCTATCATAAGAGAGTATCTTATGATACCCCTAATCCAAAAAACTAGGCATGTGCGAAAGTACTGTATCATTAAATAGAAATGATGTTCTGTGAACCAGCATAAGCTGGTTTTAAGAGAACAAGTAATTTCATTTAGAAGTGGCCCAAATACTCAAGATTTCCTCCTATCTGTGTGTATTGTTCTCAACTGACAGATGAAGGGGTCTAGGTCTCATGTAGTCTAAGCTCTTACAATTTCTATAGGTATATGGGTGGCTCTAACTCTACAGCCCTCTCCGGACAGAAAGAAAAAGGTAAGATGTTTGTATGCCATGAAAATACTCCCTGGACAGAGGAGGTATTAACTTTATCAAGAGGATAAAGAAGCCATGATAGAGTCGGGTATGGTGGTGCACACCTTTAATCCCAGCACTCAAGACCAGCCTGGTCTACAAGAGCTACTTCCAGGACAGGCTCCAAAGTTACAGAGAAACCCTGTCTCAAAAACAAAACAAAAACAAAAGACATGCTAACCCAAAAGGATAGGGAGCAGGCATTAAAAAAAACAGGTACTTTATACTCTGTATACACTCCACTCTCCACATATAAAAATACAACCAACTAGTTCTTGTGCTGATCATTCTTCAGATAAAAGACTAAGACTGAAAAGCTTAAACAATTTGCTCAGGGTTACTAATAGTAAAACACAGAGCTGAAATTCAAAGCCAGATCTAGCTGACTCCAAAGCCAAGAAACAGACTCTCATAGGATGATGACCTCCAAAATAAAAAGCTATCATTAAAGTCACTAGAGGGGCTAGTGAACTGGTGGTGCTAGGACAGTGAGCTTGGAGGGTGAGGACGAACCCGCTCTGTGAACTCCAAATGGAGTAAACAGTCAAGTGCAAACACACTTGACAAGAAGAAAGCCAGTGTTTGCTAACATCCATGGTGAGAGGGGATCTTTTACACAAAAAATTACAATTAGAGAAACCAAAAGAAGGAAAAGACCAGGCAGCACAAAAACATAAAAACTCTAGAACCCCAAAGAGCATATAAAATCAAAATAGCAAGTATAAAAGCAAATATAGAGGTTTATTTTTACATGTAAAAAAATCACATACTTCAATATAAAAAACAGAGAAGGGAAAGAACATGACAAGTTATGTATGCGGTAGATGTCTGTAGACAAACTAAAATTCAAAGATCATGAATTTTTCTAATGATAATCATGAGAACTACTTCTCAGTCATATCTTTGGCAACAAAGATATCAGTATTTGATTCTGCTGGATTTATGTTAGAAACAAAGGCACCTACGCCATCTGTCAGAAGGGATAAGCAAATATTTCCAGAAAATAGTTTGGCAATGATATTTATTAGCATAATAATTTCTTATCCTAATTATCTACATAAATTATGAAAAACTCAAAAGTCACTGTGAAAATCCCCTGGGTACCCAACAGGAGACAATAAAGGGCGGGGCCACAGCACAGAAAGCTGCTGGGCCCTGGGGCCATGCAGCCCTCATCTCACAGCCGTCAGAAGTCACTGGAGAATAAGTGCTCTCACTCCAGAAAGCTACAAGGTAACTCTGAAGGCTGCTTGATGAATATGCACAGAGCTCTTGTACAGGCACTAAAAATGTTTTCAAAAAACATGATGAGCAGAAAAACAATCAGCACAAATTCAGTGCTTGAAAAGATCCAAGCTACATGTGCTATAAACACATGGTGTGTATATGTACTACAAAAGAGTCGACGTCATTTCCTGCTTTGTACATTTTGGTATTCTTACTCATTCTGGAGTGAGCACGTACTTTACTGTGCACAGTAAAGAAAGTCACAGCTGGAAGTGTAGCTGCCCTTCCTCATACCCAGAGTCATCTTCTCAGCAACAGCATTCACAGAAAGTGCCTCCTGTACTTTCACAAAGAGAGAAGACATAAAGCTTACTCCTGTGTCACACAGAACCGTACTTCTAGATGACAGCTTGCTGGTGTTAGCATTCAGGCATCTGTACTGGCCTGCCCTTAGGGTACTGACAGGATATATCTTCAGCTGGGCACATTCATTGTATTCCCTTTTAAAAAGTGGGCCTTGCCTACCTTCTCTCTCCCTCCCTTCCTCATTCCTTCCCTCCCTCTTTTCTCTCTCTCTCTCTCTCTCTCTCTCTCTCTCTCTCTCTCTCTCTCTCTCTCTCTCTC
>NW_026068056.1:2185494-2207618 GCF_014885135.2 Alexandromys fortis
CCCCCCCCCCCCCCCCCCCCCCCCCCCCCCCCCCCCCCCCCCCCCCCCCGCCCCCCCCCCCCCCCCCCCCCCCCCCCCCCCCCCCGCTCCCTTCTCTGCCCTCTCCTCTCTGCCCCCTTCTCTCTCTTGGTGCTGTTTGTTTTTTTTTTTAAATAAATTATAACAGCTGGTTCACAGCAAACACATGATCTTGATGATCGCTTCAGACTCACTACCGCTCTCTGGAGGCTTCAACACAAACATCACAACAGCGACTGAAAAGTAAGCTCTATTTCATGGCCAAGGTGGTAGAGCCTTACAGCAGCCAGCATTACTGCAAGCAGCCTAGATGGAAGAGTGACTCTGCCTCCAAAATATTATAAGGGGAAATAATATAATAAAACCAGGCACCTTGGATACAACCTTCTCTAAGTCAAATGGCAAGCCAGTCAATTTTTTGTTAAAGACATTTACCATTAACTGAAAAGAAGGCTCCTAAATTAGAAGAAAAAAATCTGAAATCTTTTATCTTAAGAAATAGTAAATACAGCCCAAAGGTGGTGGTGGTGGCAGTGCATGTCTTTAATCTTAGCACTTAGGAGGCAGAGACAGGTAGATCTCTGAGTTTGAGGCCAGTCTGGTCTATAGAGAGAGTTCTAGAACAGGCCAAGTCTATCTCAAAAAAACAAAAAAAAACAAAAAAAAAGTAAATATTTGTCACTGACTATTCTTCAAGACATGGTTTCACTAAGTAATAAGTTGAACCCAAAGAAAAACATATATAGACCCACCTGGAAATTGGAATCAGACAAAAATTTGGGAGTGGGGGGGCAGGGAGTAGAAAGTAAAGGAGAAAGGTGTTGAGAAGAACTTGAGGAAATGGGATAGTCGAGATGGAGGAAGGACAGATATGAGAGCAAGGAAAGAGATATCTTGATTGAGGGAGCCATTATGGAGTTAGCAAGAAACCTGGCCCTAGAAAAATGCCCAAGAACCCGCAGGGGTGACCCCAGCTAAGACCCTAAGCAATAGAGGAGAGGGTGTCTGAACTGACCTTACCCTATAGTCAGACTGATGATTATCTTAAATATCACCATAGAACCTTCATCCAACAACAGATGGGAACAGAGGCAATGACCCACATTGGAGCACTGGACTGAGCTCCCAAGATCCAGTTGAAGAGTGGAAGGAGTGAGAGTATGAGCAAGGAATTCAAGACCATGAGGGGTTCATCCACTGAGACAGTTTGCCTGAGCTAATGGTAGCTCACCAACTCCAACTGGACTGGGAGTGAACGAGCATGGGAACAACCAAGCCCCTCTGAAGGGGGTTGACAGCTGGGGCAGACTGAGGGGCCACTGATAGTGACACTGGGATGTGTCTCTACTGCATGTACCAGCTTCTTGGGATCCTATTTCCTATGGATGTAAACCTTGCTCAACCTAGACGTAGTAGGGAGGGCCTTGGACTTTCCACAGGGTGGGGTGCATGGCACTCCCTTAGGGTTGGAGGGGTGGGATGGGAGGGTCTGTGGAGGGAGAGGGAGGGAACTGGGAGGAGGGGAGGGGATGGGAATTTGGATTGGTATTTTTTTATGGGTCCCCCAGTTTTAATAAAAACAAAACAGAAACATGAGTTTGATATTTCATATTCAAACCATAATGGAAATATACAGACGATACCAAAGGATTTGGTAGACTTGACAATGTCCCGTTTTAGAATATCCATATGTGCATATATCTTTTTATGGTTATGCAACCCTGCAGGAGCTTATTAAAACATTCACATGGATTGGTATTTTTTAAGTAATAAAAATTTCAAAAAAAAATAGCAAAACAATAAAAAAGATATGGTTTCATAGACTCTCTTCACTATTATAAAACATCTTCACTGGAATAAGTGAGATTTGTGTTCACAAAAAAAACTCACAGTGAGGTGTCCTAATTTTACATACCTTCAGTGTTCATAAACAATGTATCTAACCATCCATATAACTATCAAATTATATAAACATAATAAAATTGTTTGACAGTAATAATACCATAATTAACAACACTAGCCACAACATCAACACTAAGAAAATAAGAATGGTATGGACAGGAAGAGTAAGAAAGCTATTCAAGCACCCTAAAGTCATAATCTAATCTAATAGAAACCATAAAGAACTGTCCTAGCAGAGAGAATAGTTAGTGCATACATACTAAATTCATACAACAACTATCACATACTAAGTGCCTATTAAAGGCATATTTTTCTATTAGATATATTCCTAAAAACAAGTGTGCAAGGTGCATTTACTATTCTACTTAAAAGAGTAGTGATCTGAGGACAAGACAACATAGTGTCCTGCCCAAAATTGCACGGCAGGTCTACCTCACTTCAAGTGTGCATGTGCGAGCATGTGTGTGTCAGAGGGAGAGTCAGAAAGAGGGAGACGGAGACATGATCTCACTATCTAGTCCTTGATGACCTGAAACTCATAGAGAGCTTCATGCCTCTGCCTTCCGGTGCTGGGATTAAAGGTACATGCCACCATACCCAGATACCACTATTACTTTTTAAATCACATTAAAATTTTAACCAGCAGACCTTGTTTATATTGTGTCATGTTTTAAAACGACTAAGAAAACAAAATAACAACTGCAGTCTCTGCTCTATCAGGTCTTCAGTGGAGATTGAGGTTCTCTGACATAACCAGATGAACCAAAAAGTCTTTGCCTACAATATTTAAATGAACCAAAATCAAGTAAATATTCAGGCTAGTAGCTCACGTCTCTAATCCCAACACTTGAAAGGCTGAAATGGGAGAACTACCATGAGTTCAAGGCCTACAAGCAAACTCTAGACCACCTGAGGTTATAGTGTGAGACACTATTTCAAAACAGACACACATACCAATTCAAAACTTACAGTAAGTATAAGAACTGCTTCTTAGTTAAGTAAAGGAAAATAGTAACTACAACTAGTAATGTTAGGTAAAAGCTAGTTTCTGACTTCACAGAGGACTTCAATAATTGTACTGGTTAATTTTTTTTTGTCAACATGACATAAACATATGTAGGAAGAGGGAATTTTTTTAATTTATTAGATTTTTTTAAAAAAAATATCAATCCAAGTTCCCACTCCCTCCTCTCCTCTCATTCCCTCCACACACCCTCCCACTCCACCCCCATCTAATCGTCAGAGAGGGAAAGGCACATTGCCTTGTGGAAAGTCAAGGCCCTCACTACTATATCTAGGCTGAGCAAGGTATATGTTCAAAGAGAATATGATCCCAAAAAGCCAGTACATGCAGCAGGGATAAATTCTGGTGCCACTGCCAGTGGCCCCTCAGTCTGCCCCAGTCATGCAAAGGAAGAGGGAATATTAATTAAGGAAATTCCTCCATAAGATTGGCCTGTAGGCAAGTCTATCGGGAATTTTCTTGATTAGTGATTGACATAGGTAGATCCAGTCCAATGGGCACAGTGACACAGCTAGGCAGGTGGCCCTGGAGCAGACTGAACATGCTTTGAAAAGCAAGCCAATAAGCAGAATTCCTCCATGGCCTCTACATTAGCTTCTGCCTCCAGGTTCCTGTCGTGACTTCCCTCAGTGATGAACTCTGATGTTGAACTGTACTCTGTAGTGATATTTTGTTGTGTTTTAACAAATAAAGCCTGCCTGAAGATCAGAGTGCTAAGCTAAGCCACTAGAGGCCAGGCAGTGGTGGCACACACCTTTAACCCCAGCGCTAGGAAGGTGGAGCTGGGAGTGGTATGGCTGGGCGGAGAGAGGAATGTAAGTAGAAGGAGACAGGAAACAGTTGCAGTCTGAGGATGGCCCCTACAGTCAGAGGACAAAGTCTGAGGAGACACTCTGGGGACAGGATCGCCCCTTCAGTCTCAGCACTAGTAGGATTAGAAGAACTCTCTAGTGTCTGGCCGCTATGCTTCTCTGATCTTCAGCATTAATCCCTATATCTGACTCTGGGTTTTTATTATTAAGACCAATGAGAACTGGTGCTACAGTGATCTGAAATAAATCCTTTCCTCCCCAAGTTGCTTTTGGTCATGGTGTTTTATCACAGCAATAGAAACCCTCACAAGACAATAGTTTACTGGAAGAAGTTACAAACTGTGAAGGAAACTAAGAAAAACCTGTAACTTACAGTGTAGTTAAAAATTCACACATGAGTCATGTATTAAGTAATATATACAAACCATGGATCAAGGAGCCATTTAGCCACTGAATATAGTAGTTTTGAGGAAAAGCAAGCAGGATTTCATTGCTGATGATTGAGAAGGGTAAAAGCAAAACAGCTCCAGCTGAAACCGCTAGAGTGAAGGTGCTCAGAAACAACCTGCAAGAGAGAAGAGACATCATCACTAGGGGTCTGGAAAGAGTGAGCATGAGAGCAACACCAGTGTGTTACTAAGATTCCCACTACAGATATGCAGCTGAAGGACAAATGGCATGCGTATGGGGCTAGAAAGTGCAGCCAGGTGAAATCCATAAAGAGATCTATATACTGAAGAGACTACTGCACAAATTTAAGAAACTGCATTATTGTTGTTTGTGTGTTGTGAGAGTGCGTGCTATGCAGGGGCATGCACGCAAGGTCAGAGGACAACTATGTGGAGTCTGTTTTCTCCTTCTACCTTTACACAGATTCCAATATTAAACTCAGGTCTCCAGGTTTACAAAGAAAGTACCTTGACACACACCCATCTCACCAGCCCCTGATATGTGATTTAAACAAAGTTAAATTAGAGTAGTAAATAGCAGAGAGTAGTAAATAACACTAATCAATATTTCAAACACTACTTCAATACTTCCTAAATAATACAGCTTCAATATGTAAAAATTAGGATCTAAATAAATTAATTCAACAAAACAAACTGAAGAAAAACGCTAACAATAAATACAAAGCAGGCTCTCTATTCACACCAAGAAATGCTTACATAATATCAGGAAATGTGTTGTTCCAAAATCCATCATTATTTATAACAACCCAAAGGACAGAGTTAAATCACAATGGGCTTTCACTTCCCAGTTACACATTTCTGAAAAGCTTTAAATTTTTATAACATCTAATTTTGAAAAAAAGATTTTAAAAAAATAAATAGCAAGACAAAGGAAGGTAGATTTCTGTGAGTTAAAGCCAGCCTAGACTACATAGAGAGTTCCAGGTCAGCCAGGTCAACATAGTGAGACCCTGTCTCAGAAAAGAAGGAGAGGGGGAGAAGGAAGGAAGGAAGGAAGGAAGGAAGGAAGGAAGGAAGGAAGGAAGGAAGGAAGGAAGGAAGGAAGGAAGGAAGGAGGGGAAAGAGGGAGGTAAGAAGGAAGGGAAAGAGGAATGGAGGGGAGAAATGGGAAGGTGGAAGGGAGGAGGAAACCAGGCAGGCAGCAGACATAGCAGCAGTAATAGCAAAGAAAACTTAATTAGCACTAAAGATAGAACTTGAGTATCCATAACACTGGAGCTAATATTGAAAGAATGTGAAAATAAATGTGAGAATTTTTTTAAATGTCATAGTAATAAGATCCATGTTGGCACATACTTTTAATCCCAGCATTCAGGAGGCAGAGGCAAGTAGATATCTGAGTTTGAGGCCAGCCTGGTCTACAGAGCGAGTTCCAGGACTGCCAGGACTGCCAGGACTACATAGAGAAACTGTCTTGAAAACAGCAAACAAAGAAAGTCATAATAAATGTTCCACCATGAGTAACCTTGCATTCAGTGCCATCCTGTAGCATACAACAGAAATGACTGCCTACACAGCTACAAGTACCTATAAACCCTGGGTTCAGTAAATCAAAGGCCAACTATATAATGTAGCTCAATGGAACACTCCAAACAAAACTCAACTCAGAAGCATCATGAATTAATCCAAAAAAATGAAGAGTATGTTTCCTGAAAAAGTACTCAGAAAAGTTGCTCATCTGGAGTGAATGGCCAGATCCAGCCCAGTGAGGACACCATCACCCTGATTAGTATCATTCCCGTCAAGATCAAATCCAAATACTCACCACCCCAGGGCCTGCACAGCTCTCCCAATTCTATGAGCCCCTCAGCAGGGCACATTTCAGTTTACACTTATTCCCCAACTGTTTTCTAACCCTCAATGGATTGTGTGGTTTCCAGGTCTCTGCCCACAGTGCTGGAGGCCATGGGAGTATACAGAAGGTGACAACTAGTGTTCAACAGACCAATCTACCACATGAGTGACTCTGATGAGGAGCCCCACTTGGAAAGGCTGTGGGGTCACTGGCTGAAGACAACTATTTCTGTCTATAATTGTCTCATGTGCCACAAAAAACAGCTATGGGTATTATTCCCACTGCTTGTGTGTTAATCTTGTGAAAATATACTATATTCTATATACTGGGCACACATATAGTTGTAGATGGTCAGGAGGATAATTTCTGCTCAACTGCATAATTCTGATGAATAGAAATAATACTAGGATATTTTTTATTACTCAGACTGACAAAAGAAAATAATAGTATTCTCAGTCACTAAGACAGCTAGTTTTACAAATTCAAAACAAACTAGTTTCCCTGGAGATGAATATATGACTGCCCCTACAGACAAATATACAAGGTCAATTTCCCAGGTGTTTATTGCTGATTTATGACTTTAGTAGACATAACTTTCTCAGCAATTGATTTTCTGCAAATACTCCCAACCTCAAGGCTCAGTCAACTAACTGTTTATTGTTTAAGTCCTGAATTTCAATGTCACTTTCTGTCTGGGAACCCTGTTTACTTTACACACTAGCCGGTCAGCATGACCTCCCTCGCCTGAGAAAAACTGTATGATCAGTTTGGCTCTGTTTCTTAGATTGTTTACTCAAGTAGTATTGTGACCCTGAAGATGTGACTCCTAATTGTTCAGAGGTTTTGGAGAACAGGAGACAGGTGGGGAGAAGTAGGAGGGAAGTGTGATGAAGAAGGACTGGAGAGAGACGCACGAGACAGAGAGAAGTGGTATGTCGCTGTATGTAAAGAGAGGTAGGTGTGTGGAGACAGAGAGATTTTCAGAGATTTTTCAAGATGAAATAAAAGAAAAAGTTACCATTAGAAAGTGTGTGTTTCCTTATTTATTCCCTCAGATAGAAAAGTCTAGCCCTTGCCACCTTCATGGATTTTTTTATACCCTGAAGTCAGCCTTGGAGTAGGATCCCCAAAAGGACAACAGTACCACAGGTCGCTCGCTTTCTCTTGGGTGCCCATACAACACTCCACATGGCAGATGTACCTGAATAGCAAAACAGACCTCAAATGCCACTTGCTTGTCATGTGTCCCTCAATTCCTATCTTCTTGCTCTTCTCAGTAAAATCAGCTCTTCTTTCCTCTTACCCACCATAACACTGACCACATACTAGGCTAACATAACTTCCAAATCCAATTCTAGAACACATGACCTGCAAAAGGAGTTCACTTATGAGACAAAGAGATAAATCATCAGGTCACAAGTGGCCCAGAAAATCCCGTATATATGTCTCCAACACTATAATGCTGCTTTTCAACAGCTATGGAGCCTCCACTTCACACATCGTTACTGTGACAAACCTACCCAGAAAGCAGAAAACTACTTTTACTGTTTACAAGTTACTCATAAAAGGTTCATGTAGAGTTAAAACTGACAAAGAGTCTTTAAAATAAGGTCCTGAATTGGAAAAGTATAGTAGAGACATGGCTGGTGCAATCATAAAACACACCCTTTCAGAAATGTCACCTTCTAAAATGCAGTAGTAAAAAAAGATTCTACATCCAGAATATTACACCTTCTATGATTATGGTAGTAGTAAAACAAAAATATTTTCTTGAATATGTCATTTGTGACTATCTCCTTAAACAAGAGGGTGTGTGAACTTACTTGGATGCTAAATGTTACCAGTGGCTCAGAATGCCATCATCTACAGGCCACAGTAAATCATTTCAACAAGTCTGCCACACACACTTCCAGGTAGCAAATGAGGCAGGACCTCAAATGTTGAACCTTGTATATTTCAAGCGGATAAGTACTTCCTTCTTGAAATTCTACTTTTTCAGCATTCCCTCCTTTTTATCTGCACACTCTATGAAATGCACCAACATGTCATCCTAAGTGTTTTTGGTTTGAATCTGAAATGTCCCCACAGGTTTATGCTTTGTGGCACCACTTAAAAACTGCTATATATCTCCATGAAGTAGGGCCTGGCTGGCAAAAATAGGTCACTAGGTTTCACCCATCGCTGTTTCCAGCCTGTATGTTTGCTCTGTTCTCTGGTCCATCTGCAGGTAACAAAAAACTGACATACACTGTGGACTGTTCAACTGCATAAAAATAAACCTTTCCTCCTTCAGTAGCTAGTGTTTTGTCACAGTGATGATAAAAGTAACTGTCTCAGCCTTTATCTGGCTAATTAATAAAGGCATGTTTTGTGAACTTGGGCCCCAAGTGCTCACTCTGGCCAATGGCTCTCAACCAGTGGAACTTCAGAACATATTACCATCAGGATCACTCACAAGCAACCACACACACCACAGACTAACCCAGGAATCTCTTGGCAAAGCTCACTCACTAAATAGATATTAACAAACACTTGATTCTGAGTCAGCACTGTACCTGACATGTTAAAACAGTAAACAAGACATGTTTTGCCTTCACAGGGCTTCTATATGAACCATCACTTAACGCTATGAGAGCATCAGACAAAAAAAAAAAAGACAATAAAATACTAACTGGGTAACTGCACAGTATATTAAGGTGATGGGCACTACAGAAAATAAGCAAGTAAGGAAAACTGAAGTGGCAATGATAAGACAAGTCAGGCTCTGAACACAGAACCAACACGGCTCCTAACAAGAAGCTGGAGAGAGGAGTCAAAGGCAACTGAGAGGCTGGTGTCTCGTGATGTGCAGAAGACAGGCTGAACAGGGAAATGAGGACATCAGCCTTAGACAGGTGAAAGACTATTGCAAGCTGCTGCTCTCTAATTCTTTTCCCTGCAAGTCTCAGATGACTTGGAGTTGCTGTCTCTCCACTGACCCTGACTTCTTGGCCCTAGGTCAAGGTAGTGACTACCAGGATACTCTTCCTTTCAGTCAGTATTTTGTGGAAATCTAAGTTTGAAACTACAAGAAAAACCTGTCTGTTCTTATCAAACATCCAATCTACTGGTTTCTGTCAGGATGGGCAAAGATTGTCCTACTATATGCAGTTATGCAGTGACTTCAAATCCAGTACAATAACTATTTATTTTGATGTTTAAATTGTCCCCAACTGGTGTGAGAACCCTTAAGGACTATTTCCTTAAAATATCCCAATAATTCTTACTTTTCTTACTTACTTTCTTTTTTTTTTTTAAGCCTGTCCTGGCACTTGCTCTGTAGAGAGATCAGTTTACCTCTGCCTCCCAAGTGCTGGGATTAAAGGCATGTGCCATCACTGCCCAGCTAATTCTTACATTGTTATACTCTGTACAAACATAAAATTAGACTTGGCCTTTCCCTATCCAGCCCTTCTATAATCCTCCTTCAAGGAATTCTGGCTCTACCGAGTAGGAAATTCTACTTAAACATGGCCTGGGCATTATTTGGAATTCCTGCTACTGGGAGACATCCTCAGGAGGCAAAGCAGAGACATACAATGTGCACTCTGTATGTACAAAAACATGGCCACACTCACTTCTTTACTACAGTTCTACATCTGGTAGGTGTTGAAAACCATGTGTTCACAATGGTACAACCCCAACTCCAAACCAACAACTCAGTGGTCATTTCTGTTTTCTCCTTTTTCCCTTAATTTTTGGTTCCTATTGAATTTAATTAAGCCTCCCCACCATTACAAGGAACCAATTTTCTACCATACTGATCCCAATTCTATACAGACACATACCTTCCTGTCTGGGTAGCTCCCCATTCTGGACTGAATGGTCCTGACACTCAAAACATCCTCCTTCCCCAAGTCAGCTCAAACACCCTTGGCAGGCTCCTCCCTTTGGCATGGACACCCTCTTTATCTGTGGTGACACTGACACTCTCACGGAGATCTTGCCACCCTTTGGGTTCCCTGAAACTGGAGTTAGGGATGGTTGTGAGGCCACCATGTGGGTGGCAGGACCCAAACCCATGTCCTCTACAAGAGCAGTCAGTTCTCTTAACCACTAAGTCATCTCTTCAGGCCCAGATTTCACATTAAATAGGCAAAATCAAATAGAAAGAACTTAACTGTTTCCCATTCAATTTGATACTTCAAAATTTAAAGTACATTTCTATAATATCTCCTCCACATACATAAGGAACCTACAAAGCAATCAGACCCCTTTCTGCTCTCCGCAGGCAAGTGGAACAAAAAGTCTACCTGCTGCTTGCTTCAGAGAGTCTGCTCAGGACACAAATGGCTGGTAGTTTGACAGTTTTCCCTTTTTCTCAGAGTCTTGCTGTGTGGCCCAGGCTGTCCTCAGACTCTCAATCCTCCTGCCTCCACCACTAGAATGCTAAGACTACAAGCCTGTGCCCACTATACCAAACTAGGTTTTTCCTAAACAACCATTCTACCTTTAAACTCTTTTCCTTATTAAAAAAAAATCTCCTGAAGATGAAATCTGCCATTTCTTTAAATAAGCACTTAAAATATGATCTCATGTAGCCTAGGCTGCCCTTACTTACTATGTAGCTGAGGCTAGCCTTGCACTCCTGATCATCCCACCTCCCCCTTACCATTATTAGAATTACAGGCATGTACCACACTCAGCTGGAATAAACACATTTTAGCAGGAAACAATCAGTTCTAAAGTAACCATGTGTATTTGCTTACAGGTGCTTTTTAAGAATATCATTAATAAGGATTAGTACTTTAAGCAATTATTTCCTTTAGACTCTAACTTCAAATCTATAAACAGAACAATTAAATTTTGGAATACTATGGTGGTTTGAAAGAAAGTGGCCCCCAAAGGGAGTGTCACTGTTAGGAGGTGTGGACTTGCTGGAAAAAGTCTGTCAGTGCAAGGGCGGGCTTTGAGGTCGACCTCCTGCTGCCTCTGAGTCAAGATGTAGGATTCTCAGCTCCAGTACCACATCTGCCTGATGCCGTCATGATCCCCATCCTGATGATAATGTATTGAACCTCTGAAACTGTAAGCGAGCCACCTCACTTAAATGTTTTTATTTATAAGAGTTACTGTGGTCATGGTGTCTCTTCACAGCAATAGCAAACCTAACACACAAATACATACGATATCCTGTTGACTACAGCATCCTCATCTTCTTGTTCGTCTGCAAAAAAAAATGTTTATATAGTGTTACTATTTTATCTTCAAAGTATTTTATGAATTTATCTTTAAAAAGTACCAAAAATAGAAAGCTTAAAAAAATACAACTACTAAATGAAAGTCTTTCAAAGAGCATTTTGTAAACTTCAACAAAGACCCAAATATAAATTTCGCTATAACATGTTAAGTGGGCATAACTAAAAAGTGAGTTGTGACCCTTTTTTGAAAAATGTTGAGTAACTGACACAAATGTTGACTAACTGTTTGTAAATTAAAATCTTACAAACACACAGTCTCAAAAAATAAAACTTAGAACCACAGGATGATTGTGAAACACATGCACACAATGTCAAGATAAACAGCCAATAGACATCTCTATTACAAAATGTCATATTCATAGAACTCACACTTTTCTTAAATTCAAATTTTCATTAATAAATGAAATGCTAATACTTTCTTAAACTATTCTAAACTACCTTAGATAGCATCACCTCAACAATTTGAAAGCACTGTCCAAGTTACAAACAGAAAAAAAATATCATTTTCTGTATTTGTTTAAATACCAGGCAGACTTCATTAGGATACCTTCCGTTCCCCTCTTCCTCTCTCAGGTCCCTCAGTCACCATCTCTTTTGTCCTTGATCATAAACTTACCAGCCAAAGAGACTGCCTAAGAACACAAATATTGCAAAACCCTCCCAGTCCTTCTAGCTCCTCATCTGTCTCATGTTCTGAAAGGCTCTCCTTGGATCTCTGAACCTCTGGGAGCTCACTTGCCTCAGTGTCAGTTGTGAGTTTTGGCCATTCTTTGTAGTGTCTATCATGAATTACAGAGTTCCCAAAATAACCACAGTCAAAGGCACCACAAAATCACACCCACGATTAATTTTTATCCTGACACTCCTACACTTAACTCATCACCAAGTCTAGAGAAAAGGTTAACTACCTCCTTATACATGCCCATTCTATTCCACCATCAAGGTCTACAGTCTTTCTCGATCTCCGAAACTACTGTGTTAAGATCTTCTAAGTCTAAAGTATTCCTGTGCATCACCCTTAATTTCCCCTTAAACAATGCATTTATGTTTTTTACTCAAATCCTCTCCTTTCTCCTATGTGTGTAATCTTTGAAGCCATGTGACCAAGTATCTTTAAAACAACGGAGGCACTATCTTGAATCTGCAGATATTCAAATTTTTGGCAGATTACATGATCCAAAGAACATTTCCAAACAGTCACAGAGCCAGGGGATGACTCTAAAACAGCATACTGCAACATACTGCTGTTTGATAAGTTTTAAGCTGGTAATATTTTCATCAAAGAATCTTTACTACATGAGACCTTTAAGCATCATACATCTTCAACCATCAGCCCAGCACCACAGGTAGAAAATATTATGTTTTTAAAAAAAAAGCTGAGAATTAGCAAAAGGCAATAAGGCATATGCTAGAAAACATATAAAACTCTGCCCAAAAATATGTGGATTGATCAGTCTATTAAAAAATAATAAAGACATGAAAAACACAAAAACGATTAACTCAGGACAAAATGAAATTAATACAAGGATGCTATATGATTAAGAAATCAGTACAATTACTGATATTGTAAATTCTACACTGCTTTGGAAAAGGAAAACAGGGTCTGGAGAGATGGCTCAACAGTTAAGAGCACTTGCTGGTCTTGCAGAGGACCCAGGTTTGATTCTCAGCAATTATATGGAGGCTCATAGCTATCTGTAACTCTAGCTCCTGGGGATCCAACACCCTCTTCTGGCCTCTGCAGACATGAGGCATGAATACAGTGCACAAATACACATGCAGGTAAAACCCGTAGCACAAAAAGAGTAAATAAGAAAGCACATCTATCTTAAAAGAGAGACAGAGAGGCAGAAAGAAACGATGAGACAATTCTATAGTGAGAAAATGAAGGGGGCTGGGGTGAATAGGATGTTCAATTAGAATCAGCCACAAGGAACCAAACACCCTCATAAACTCTGGATTTCCCAAGTAGTAAATAGCCAACACTATTCTTAGCTGGACATGAGAATTGTGATAAGCAAGGACGCTGGTCTAGTAAGGTGACTCTGAACATAGTCAGGTTCCCTAGGGGTTATTTTTAGTGTTCTTAGTACCAGGCAACTGTTTACTTCAGTCACCAGCATATTCAGCATGGCTAAACTGCAGTGTGTGGGTGGAGCCCATGTACCACTCCACATATCCAGCTCTGATGAAAGCTGTAACAAAACGTTTCTACTTGCCTGATTTTCTCTTGTATCTTGTAATGATGAAGTAGGAAACGATGTAGAGGACGGCAAAAAGAAGAAAACATATCTGAAATGAAATTTAACAGGTCACTTACATTTTTTGCCTGTCATTTTTATTTTTTAAAAAAAGGTTTAATCTTTGGTATCTAAAGAAAATGAAGGATCAAATTAATGAAAAGTGAAACTTTTGGACATTTCACAAATGTAATGTTTTAATTAAAAATATTAATGTATGTGAACTGGTAAATTCTGAAGATCTGCAGTATTCTAGTTTAGTACTATTTTTTGAGAAAGCCCACTGGGAAGTTTCTCTTTTCATAACTTGATCAAATGTTTTTCAAAGTCATGTGGAAATGTAAAAAGCCAAACCATCATCAACAATTCTGAAAACTGAAATCAATGAACACACATCGGCCTCCTGAAGAGCAAGGCATGCTAAGAGCTTCAATAATATGCAAAGGATGTGTTGGTAACACAACCTGACAATCACATGAAGCTTTAACATAAAAGAAGCATTACAGCTCGATGTAGATAAAAATAACTGATCAATAAATACACCACGTATCAAAATTAAAATTCTTTATTCAGCTGTGGTTTAATTCTTAAAGATAAATTCCATTCACTTTGCCTAATAAAAACTGTATGGTAGTAATATGACCTGAGGTTCTGCTACCCATGCATAGCAGTGCCCTCCCCCACTGTGCTAATGGAGGGAGGGGCTTGTAGGCTTACCATCTACACTGATTAGAACTCAGGGTTTTTAACATACAGTGCACTGTTCTTCACCACATCACTACGTCACACAGCAGACCTAATAAGCTCACTCTTAGGAACTTTGGCATCCACTGGCCACACCTCAACATGGCAGTTCCCTTTCTGGTCCCTGAACTATTATTCTACTCTCTATGTCTATGAGCTCAAATTGTTTAGATCCCATGTACAAATGAAATTATTTGGTACCTGTTTTTCTATATGCACAGACTTCACTTGGCAGAATATCCCCAGATAATCCCCTGCTGTCACAAATGGCACAGTTTCCTTCAGGCTAAACGGTACATGTAAGGGTTCCCACATTTCCTTTGCCCATTCACCTACAGACACACACCATCCATCGTCTCTGTAGCCTGACATGGTGAAGAGCCCTGAGCAGTGTCTCTCATAAACCAATGCATTTCTTTTGAATGTGAATCCATAATGGAAGACTTGGAAATTTTGCTCTGCATTCTGGAAAGCACACCATGTTGTTCTGGTGCCAGTGATGCCCAAGGCTTCCTTTTTTTTCCATTTCCAAATCCTCAACAGCACTTCCCTCTTGCTCTTTGGAAACAGCCATTCCAACAGGTGTGAGGTGAGTCTTTCTTTCCATTCTCTATGGCAAAGGATGCTAAATACATTTTCTTACACCTGTTGTCCATTTGTATGTCTGCTTTTAAGAAATGTCTTTTGCCCATTTTTATTAGGACCATTATGCTTACATTGCATTCCTTTTATCAGAGCTGGGGTGACAAAAGGGTAAACAGGGAAGGTCAAGAAACAGGATATCCATCAAGACCAAATACTAAAAATAAAGCCTCAGTCAAGCTTATGGAGCATGTGGGAAAATATGAAGACTTCCAGAGTGTTGAAATCAAGGGGGTACCCTGAGCATGGACCTCTCAGGATAAGTTGATGGGATATGATAACAAAGACTTTGGACCTGGGTGGTTGTCACCTCTGTAATGACACCACTTAGAACACAGCAATGAAAATGGAGAGGGGCACTACCAACTGAGTGTCAGTATTCTCAGTGTTAGTGAGAATCCAGGCATCCCTATTGGTCTGCCCTTAGAGTACTGACAGGATACTACATCCTCAGCTGCAGCTACCAAGAATACCACCTGTGCACACTTGCTATGTTCCCTTATAAAATGCAGGCCTTGCCCACCTCTGTCTCTTTCTCTTCCACCACTCTTGCCCTCAGGGACCAGTGTCTGCTTCCCTCTCTGTCCACTTCTCTGCCCCCTTCTCTATCCTCTTCCAATAAACCTCCCACGTGAGCCCTGCTGCACGGCATGACTCCTTCCCACAATTTTTAAATAAATTATAACATTAGTGCTGTGACACTGGCAGGCTCTCCTGGCACTTCCTCTTGCCCAGCAGCAGTCTGAGGCTCGCCAGGACCCTGGAACCCAGTCCACATATGACAGCCTCACTTCTCCACCTAAGGGCTGCCATGGTCCCTCCACTGAACACTGGCATGAATGGTAAGCCCCCTTCTCTGGCCATTCCCCATAAGTGAGTATTCGTCTCTTGACCATGGTTTCTCGCCTCTTCAACAAGCCCTGATATCAGGCAATCACATCTCTTGGAACACAGCACACATGGCCCCTGTGCCTCCTCAAATCCAATCCTCTCTGGTTTCCTGGAAAGGTAGGAATTGTAGACCCTTGGATCTTACTTCTCTACCTCACTCATGGGAACTATGTCTTCCACTATATCTCCGTGGAATGCCTTTAGAAAACCTCAAACTTTTGTCATATCTGGCCCAAATACCCCTTAAATATTAATGCAAATGGCTGCTTCCCAGCACCCTATATCCCAGTATTTTACAGGACCTTTACAACATTCTGCCAGTGATCTGATAGCTGGGAGGGAGCTCCCCATTTTCAAACCCTCTCTCTGTTCTCTCTTCCTGTTCCCCTACTCAGTTGCTGCTAATTATAAATTCTATTAAGCTACATTTGCCCCTTTTCATTAAGTGAACTCTCTCAAATAGAGAAAAAAACTGGGGTTTTATATGTATAACTCTGCTTCTTTCATTTACAAATTCCAATATTATTTTCCACAGCAACAGCCTGCCTCTGCTGCCAAAGTAGTTACATGTCACTAGGTACCTTTCAGCCATCAGCTATGTGACATGTGCACCCTTTAAAAGTGCCCGCGAGGCAGAGTTCATTCTCTTTGCCTCATCTCTTGCCTTTTGCTCCTTTGTCTCTAGTTTATGTTTTTTTAATTAATTAATTTTTTTATTATGTATACAATGTTCTGTCTGCATGCGTGCCTTCCTGCCAGAAGAGGGCAACAGATCTCATAGTTGGTTGTGAGCCACCATGTGGTTGCTGGGAATTGAACTCAGGACCTCTGGAAGAGCAGCCAGTGCTCTTAACTTCTGAGCCATCTCTCCAGCCCCTTTCTTTGTCTCTAATTTCCTCCCTTGCCCCCTTTTTTCTCTCATGCTTCTCTTCCTCTTGTCTGTCTGCCTCTCTCAAGTCCCCACTCCGACGCAGCCTTTCATGCTTTCACTCTCCCCCTCCCAATAAACCTCTTGCACTAACTCGGTTGCGTGTGGCGAGTTTGCTTAGTGGCATACCGGGCAGGGCCCGCCAGAGGTAGCCACTTCACACTAGGAGCCTACCGGCCTGCTCCACCTGCACAGATCCACTCCCTTCCACTTGTAACAAATCTGCTTTCTTGTTCACCCACAGCTTTGCCTATCTATTCAATATCAACAACTGGATCTTTGGAGGGGCTCCCTGCCTCTGACCTTCCCCTGGATATGAAGCTTCATTTCTTGATCACAGTGCACTCCTTGCCTTCTGCCTTTTCTCAAAGTCCTGGTACCAGGCAACTGTGTCTCTCTTGGGTTCAGAGCCCTTGGCCCTGTGCTTGTATAATGACATATTGAACAGCTTGTGTCTACTCAATCTGATTCTCCCTGAATCCCTGGATCTGTCTCATCCTTGGGAACTGTGTCATATACCTCCTCGCTTTTAAGATCCACTGACTACTCCTTTCAAATCAAATCTGGCCTCAGTATCCTTTGGACCAGGCAGTCATGAAACAGAGAAAAAAAATCTCCACTTTCTTCCTTTTTCTTTGCTCCAAAACCTGCTTGTGTCTGTCTGCTGTCCCTTTCTATATGTCCTGTCTGTTTGTGGCAACATGCAGGTTAGATGGAGTTTCCTAACACTCAGTACACACCAATTGGTTCTTCCTTTCTTTTTATTTACCCAACTCTTGTTTAGTATTGTGTATGTGTGTGTATTTGTGTGTGTATTTGTGTGTGAATGCATGTGACTTTATTTAACCCTTTATGTGTAAATGTAAGCTGGGTTTAATTTTGTGTGTATGTGTCTGTAACTTGGATTCAATTCTGTGTATAAGTGCATGTAACTATTGGTTAGAAAAACATGTTTTAAACAGTAACCACGTGGCTCTCCTCCATCTTAGCTGGTGACATATAATGATGTAAGCAGCTACATGGCTGGCAGCCATCTTTTACTAAAGTTAAACAGTATACTTATTAGTCCTAATGAACCCTCTGTTCATTTTATCTCCTTTTAGACTAAGAAATGCAACAAGTCTCAAATATTTTGAGTTGGTATAAACTGTATGATGATAGAAATGTAAAGTTATATGTGATTCAATTCTGATTTAGAATATACCCTATATCATGATAAAAAAAATTTAAGGCTATAAAGGTCTATTCAGATTAACAAAAGCTGACTTAGAGATTTACACCTAAGTACTTACATCTTTGCCAAGTGGTCAATACCAAGCTTCTAGAGAATTTAAATAAGTGATGTCATATGTTTGATAAATAAGTTATTTAATAAACAAGATATATATTCTATAATGGAATTTCTGTCCCCCCAAGAGGGTCCTTTTCCCAGAGGAACGTAAATATTCAGCCATTTGTACTGGTCTGCCCTTATGGTCCTGACAGGACACTGGAAAGGCTGAGTTGCCAAGTTCGAGTCGGGGAAGATTACAAAAGGAATGATCCCAAGAAGGACCAGGTTCTGCTGAGTTTGAGGTATACACTATGAAGGTGGAAAGCTGAGTGAGTAGGTCTGTATATATACATACATACACTGTTCAGAGGAAATGCTAGGTTACAAGCTTAAAAAATAAAAAATAATCATCAGATGACACAAAATGTCCTAAGGCTAAGATGCAAAAGCAGGCAGAGAAGTCTAAAAGCAAAGTATAACTCTCAAGGGTGGGGCACCAAGGGCCTCAGCTGCAGCCACTAAGGGCACCCACTGTGCATATTCTCTATGTTCCCTTATAAAAGGTGGGCCTTGCCCACTCCCCCCCATCTCTTCCACCACTCTTGTACTTAGGGACTGGTCTCTGCCCCCCCCCACTTTCTGATACCCTCTCTGTCCCCTTCTCTGCCTTCTTTCTCCTTTTCAAATAAACCCCCCATGTGAGCCCTGTTGTATGGTGTGTCTATAGCACTCAGTACATGTGGGAGAGTGATGAAAGACAATCCTAACGCCTGTTTTGGAAGCTTGAAGGCTGTTAGGAACACAGGCTAACAAGAGGACACTAGTGGAGTTAACCCTCATCTTGAAATCCTCCGAAGCACAGAAAATGGGTCAAAAGGAAAATCAAACAATGAAGAAACATAAAGAAATAATGGTCTACAATGCAGTAGAAGTCAGTCTTGGCTTCCAAGAGCAAGGAAAGAGGAGTAACTAGGCAGTAACACAATAAACCATAAGGTTAAAGTTGCATTCGGGTAGTTGACAGAGGCTTTCTGAGCTGATTTGTGAGGCTTACTACACCCAGGAACCTATTCTAACACTGGGGACACTAGTGAGCAAAGATGCACCCTTGTGACACACAATCCAGAGACAGAAATAACGATACTATCTATTATCTATTAGATACTAAATATCTGTTAGGTAACATAACTAAATTACAGTCTGTTTGAGGATGGCTAGTCTGGGCCTTGGAAAACAGTAATAGTGGTAGCTCATCTCACCAGGATGTCACCTGAGGAAGAATGATGGGACAAAAAGAGTAAGACTAGCAGTGTGTGATACAAAGACAATAATAATGTCGGGGGGCCTGGGGCAAGATGGCTCCAGTGTGTTCAAACGAAAGTGAAGAATAAGAGATAAACCTGGGGATTAATAGGCATCCGGGGCACAGAGGACTTTGTTCCAGGTGCTGGTACTTACACATGGTAACTGACAGGTGGGCTCTGACCCTGGGGAGACAGAAATCCATGTAAGATTGTGAACAGAGAAGTGACAGGATCAGATTTAGTAGAGAAACTCACCCCTGTTGCCAGGACAGAAGCAGAGACCAGAAAAGACAATGGAGAAGAAACATCACTCAGAGCTGTGGAGTGAGGCATTAAGAAATGACTGAGTTGTGTTTTGAGAGCAGGCCTGCTAGGACTCGTAAAAATAAACACAAAGTTCTAGTCCTGAGACACTGGAAAGGCTGAGTTGCCAAGTCCGAGTCGGGGAAGATTACAAAAGGAATGATCCCAAGAAGGACCAGGTTCTGCTGAGTTTGAGGTATACACTATGAAGGTGGAAAGCTGAGTGAGTAGGTCTGTATATATACATACATATACTGTTCAGAGGAAATGCTAGGTTACAAGCTTAAAAAATAAAAAATGATCATCAGATGACACAAAATGTCCTAAGGCTAAGATGCAAAAGCAGGCAGAGAAGTCTAAAAACAAAGTGTAACTCTCAGATGTTTGGCATCAGTGAAGAGGCTGCCAGACAAGCAGTTAGCAAGGGTGGGGCACCAAGGGCCTGCACATCTCCTGACCCACAGGAAGGAAAAAGGAATTTGCAACAGTGTCAAATACTGCTGACAGGCCAAGCAAGATGAGAAAAGGGGATTGACAACTGGATTTGGTGCCACGGAAGTCACTGCAACCTTGACAAGAACTGTTTTTCTGGAGTAGTGGAGACAAACGCCCAGCTAAAGTGGATTCCAGGAAGAGCTGGAAAGAGAAGTGCAAGCAGAAAGAAATGCACTGGAGTTCTTCCCTAGTGCTGCAGCAGAACAAAGGAACTGTGAAGAGGAATTCAAAGACAGAAGGCTTTTTTCAAAGATGAGAAAAGCTACAGAAGATAGAATGAATAATTCAGCAGTCAAAAAACAGAAGAAGGAAATGGAATAATGCTGAAATAACTGCGAAGCTGAGGGACTGACAGTAATCTTTCTGGATAAGGAGGCAGGAAATGATGGGAGAGGGGATAAAAGAGAAGAGGAGGAGACCATAATAATGATGGCGGTGCAGCTGACAACTGGGTTAGGTACCATGGAAGTTACTGCAACTTTGACAAGAGTTGTAGTGGTAACAAAAGCCTGGCTGACATAGATTCTGGGTAGAGCTAGAAAGAGAAAGGAGAAGGCCTGAGAGAAGGGAAAGAGGAGGAAGAGGGCAGTTACACTCATCTCTGCTCTCGGCTCCTACTGTCCTCTTCAGCTGAGCATACCAGATCCATCCTACATCAGACCCTTGGGATCACTATTGTCTTGGCTTCTAAGCCAACTCTAGGATGTCTGAATCTCGCATCCTTTGTCCCACAACTCCTCCTCACATGACATCTTGACAAGATGTGTACCGCCACTGCCCCTGCAGCTGGTGCTTCCTAAGCATGCCCCAGCATCACTGAACACACTAGAATTTACTTATTGTCTAATAACAGACCATTATGTTGTCCTCAGTTTTAAAGAAGGAAAAGGGGAAAGGTGAGCACAAATATTTCAGCTCCATTGTTAGGTTAAGTAGGTTTGTCTAAATTACCTCTTTGTTTCCTTTCATTCCCTTGGTACAATTTATCAAACTGAAATTCTATATGGAAAGTGGAAGAAGAGGACAAATAAATAAAAATAGAGAAATATAACAAGAGCAAATAACAAAGTGAGACTAAATGGCCTTTAAAGTTCCAGGAAAACCCAGGCTAGAATCCCGACACCCAAGGCCTGACAATGATGTAAAACATGATGCTTGATTCTGATACTGAGACGATGTAACTAGAGCCCCCAAGAAACATCAACCACCTGATGATCCTAGTAGCCCAGATACTTTCAGACTTCTGGTTTCTTTCCCTTCTCCCTATTCTCACTTCTTCCCTTCTCTTCCTACACCCCTCCAACCTGCCCCCTTCTCTGTGTCAGTAGAAGTGATGACCCAACAGCCAAACTACAGGTCCTAACGTTCCTTGACCTCCATACAGCAACCTCTGTCAGTATTATCCTTTCTTATCTGATGGCTTCCCTTTTCCTCAGCTTGTACCAGCTAGCTCCTCTGACTCCTGGGCTAAGCACCTACAAGTTCTTCACAGGCTCTATCATTTCCCCAGGTTTAACCTCCAGTCACAGGAAGCCCTTGAACACGGCTAGAGAAGTACTGGCTTATGAAAATGCAAAACAAAGTGAGACCCGAGAAGACTGGAAGACAGTGAAGCCAAGGACAGGCTGAGGAACAGAAGAGCAGAGGCCAGAGCAGACACAGGGCTGCAGTGAAAAAATCAAGGACAGTAGAAAAATATATGTTTGGTGGAAGAAGAAACCGAAATACTACAAGAGCCAAGGAGTTGGGGAGGACCAGAGAAAAGCTGTCTTCTGGACATGACAGGTTCTCTGCACTCAGGAATTCACAGCAGCTTTGGTTGTCTGAACAAGATCTGTGTAAGAACTTGATCCCAGCATGGAGTGGGAAGGGTTCACAAGCCTCTACCCTTAGCTGAGGAGCTACAGAGAGTTAAAGGCTTCTGGGGAGAGACGGTATTCTTGAAGGTTACATTACTAGAAGGTTAACCATTCTCCAGTGAATGGCCCCATACTCAGAAGTATATGGGCAGCCCAAAATGCGCTTGATGGGAGGGGAGGGGAG
>NW_026068056.1:2207766-2212901 GCF_014885135.2 Alexandromys fortis
GGGGAGGGGAGGGGGGGAGGGGAGGGGAGGGGAGGGGAGGGAAGGGAAGGGAAGGGAAGGGAAGGGAAGGGAAGGGAAGGGAAGGGAAGGGAAGGGAAGGGAAGGGAAGGGAAGGGAAGAAACAAAGTCAGGGGTAGATCTGGGAGAAGTTAGGCGGATGACGAATAGAATCAAAATACATTGAATGTCCATATAAAATTCTCAAAAAAATTAAACTAAAATAGATCTTCAACACTCCCCACAAAATAAGAATAGAGGTTTTCACCAAAGATGTTTAGAATTTTTTTAATAATATTTAAAAGTGAAAATAATTGCAGAAATTCCAGGGAGTTCATACAGAAGTGGTAATAAGTAATGAAAGTTAGTGAACAAAAAGCCCTAGGAGCCAGAATCCAGAGAAAGAAACCAAGGGAAAGCAATATATTCAAGAGTACAGGTAAGGCTACAAATTATAAAAACATAAATGGAATATGTTTATATTTACAGCCAGTAGCTTTTATTCCAGCTCACAGGAGATGATGGGCCAGCTCAGTGTTTGGCAGGGCTCCGAGGACAAAGAGCTTTCCTCTGCTGCCAGAGAAGAACAGTCATGCTACCACCACCCTCCCAGAGAAACCCACAGCACTTCTAAGTGACATGTAGCCTGTGCAGAAGGTGATTTAAGGCCTTGGGAGCTGCATGCCTTTAGACCTGATTTGAATTGAGAGACCTAGTCCCCAGTGATCTAAGTTTATTTAATATGTATTGTCAAAAGCTAATAATTTTAAATTTCAAGAATAGCATTGAACTTAGATACAAGCCTTGCATTATAATAAATTTTTACAATTTATCTTACTATTTAAGCTCTAAAATTGAAAGATGCCAAGCAGAACCAGGAACATCTCTACCCAGCCTAAGAACCAAGAGCTGTTACTGCGAGGCTCATTGTCTGCACCAGATTTATTTTAATATCATTAATTCAAATATAAAGACATAAGTATTCAGAAAGTCTACAGACTAACCAACAATTAAAGCAAATTCAAATTGTACTTCTTTGAAATTCCCCAAAGACAAGGAAAACTTAAAAATCCAGATGAATGAAAGACACAAAGACTCAAATAGTTATTTTTTAAAAAATATCAAAAAGATGGCTCAGTGAGTAAAACACTCACTACACAAACATGAGAACATGAGTTCAGATCCCTAGCACCACATAAAAACAAGGCTCAGCAGCATACATCTGTAACGCCAGAGCACGGGGTGTCAAGACAAGTGGATCTGGGGGTTTACTGCCAGGCATTCTAATCCAAGCAGTGAGCTCCAGGTTTTACTCTACCATACATGTATAAATGGATGGACAGATAAATGGAGAGATGAATAAATATACAGCTGTTTCCCTACTGTAACCCTGGCTGTCCTGGAACTCACTCTGTAGACCAGGCTGGCCTCAAACTCAGAGATCTACCTGCCTCTGCCTCCAGGGTGCTGGGATTGAGTTTCTATTTTTATTCCCAGATAAAACTGGAGTTAAGGTAAAAGGTATGAAGTAAGTTAAAAGGTATAAGTAAGAAAAAATAGATCCTTAAATTATTTCACAAAATAGAAAGGTAAGATATACTTCCAAACTCATCCTACAGAGACAGTATTACCTTGCTACCAAAACCTTATAAGATACAAAAACTGTAAACCAATATACATGGATACATATGCAAAAATCCTCAATAAAGTAGGTATAAATGGAATTCAACAGTATATTAAAAGATCATACGACTGCTCGTAAACTCCAGGATCCATTTGTCTCAACTCTCCATTCACATGTTACAGAAATATACAGCTGAGACCAGAATGCGCTTTTGAAACCCCTCGTGACACACCTCCTCCATCAAGGACACACCTAATCCTTTCCAAGCAGTTTCACCAACTGGGATCCAACTATTCAAATATATGAGCCTATGGAGCCATTCTTATTCAAATTACCACATTCTACTCCCTGGTCCTTATAGGCTCCCCTGGCTATATCTTAATGTAAAATGCATTTAGTTCAACTTCAAAAGACACCACATCTTTCTGTCTCAAACACAGTTTAAAAGCCCAAAGTCTCTTCTGAGATTCAAGGCAATGTCTTAAACTATAAATAAAAAAGCAGATCACATATTTCATACTTCCAACATACAATGTAACAGGATATACATTACTGTTCCAAAAGGAAGGAAAGGGGGTATAGTAAGAAAATACTTAACCAAAGCAAGACCAAAAACCAGCAGGGAAACTCCAAATCCTGTAGCTCTATATCCAAAGTCAAAGGACTTACATGACTCCACCCTTCCAACTTTACTGAGTGTAACACAGCCCCTCCCCTCCGTCAAGCTGGTTCCTTGCCCTACATGCAGCTCTTCTTGGAAGTATTCCATGGCCCTAACATCTCCAATATATTAAGATCTCAAACACAATCCAGATTTCACTTTCAAAGTTTTGTACAATGGCCTCTTGAGACCTCCATGCAAGGACTTTACTGCCAGACTGGCCTTAGCAGATTTTCTTAACTTTTAAGGAAGATCCCACAACCCTTTACTCCCGTATCTTTCATGACTCTAAGGCCAGAACCACATGGTCAGTGCTGCCAAGTTCAGCTACATACTTAGGGTAGAGCATTATGTTTGCATAAACTTTCCTTTGTTGCTTCTTTTCTAGGAACAGATAATTCCTTTCACAAGTTGCAGGATTGGCTGGGTGGGGTCTCACATAAGGATATCATACTCTTTAGTCCATTTCTCCATCTTTCTCAGCACAAACCTTGGCTCCAACATTCAATTTCTGATGCTCTTTTTCTCCTAAAACTGTGTGTTTTATATTTTTGAGCTTTTGTTTTGTTTTGTTTTGTTTTAGAAATGCATGCCTTGTTTCTTTTATTTCATTGGTGTTTTGCTTGTATGTATATCTATGTTGGATCCTGAAGTTACAGACAGTTGTGAGCTGCCATGGTGGTGCTGGGAATTGAACCCAAGTCCTCTGAAAGAGCAGTCAGTGCTCTTAACCACTGAGCCATCTCTCCAACCCGTGTTTTATATTTCTTGTTGCACTCCTTGTTCTTTTTCTTTGCAGGCCTACATCACTAATAACCTTGTCAATATTAGGCTGTCTTGAAATCTCTGCTACTGAAATTAGTTCAAAGATTTTCAATTCAGCCTAGAGATTTTTAAGACAAGGGCAAAAAGCAGTGGCATTCTTTGCCAGTTTATCACAAGAGTGATCTCTAGCCCAGTTGCTAATATTATTCCCCTATTGAAACCTCTTGAGTTCAGATTCAATTGTTCACATAGATCTCAGAAATAATGTTTTTTAAGCTCCTACTATGCTAGTTTATTAAAAACTATCTAGAGCATTCAAATACTTTCCTAGTCCAAAGTCCCAAGGTCTTGCCTATTTCTCCCCAAAGCAGCATAGTCAGCACTGTCACAGCAGTAGCCCACATCCTGGTTCCACCTGCCTTACTTCACTGCTGCTGCGAAGAGGAACCATGACTTCTATAAGGCTACTTATAGAAGAAACAGTTTTGCTGTGGAATAATGCTATTGTACACTGTAAAGATTTGTCAGTCATATTGATTTAATAAAATACTGATTGGCCAGTAGCCAGACAGGAAGTATAGGGAGGGTGACCAGACAAGAAGAATGTGGTTGTGGTTTTTCAGGCTACTTACTGCTGAACTGGGGCACTAATAATCCTATGGGGGCCTAAACAAAATTTAGAATTATGATTAAGTCATGACTGGAGTATCCTGTGAGGCTTGATCATCTCAGCCAGCAGTCTTGAGGCTGTTCTGGATGTAGAACTCAGACATCTGAGCCATCTGCTCCTATCAGAGATTTCTCAGGGGTTCTTCCTTGATCAAACCTTATTTTTCTTAGCCGAGAATAAATCCATAGCCTTTCATTTTCTGTGGAAACAAAAGAAAAACCTCTTCTCCAGAGTAACATACTTTTGATTTCAATTTGAAGTTAAGGTATTTTCAAAATACCTATCTTGGATTAATTCAGCAGCATTTATAAACAAATATCTTTTAGCAGCTGTTGCTCCTTCCCCAGCATTCAAACAATTGAAAGAGAACATAGTAACACAGAATCCAGACTGTCTGTGTATTTTTCATCTTTACATAGCTTGATTTTAACCTCTATTTCTTTTATTTTTATTGTTAATTTTTGGCTTTTTGAGGCAGGGTTTCTCTATGTGATGGAGGAAGGTCATTGAGCAATAAAAAAAAAACTGCTTGGCTGGCCCTGATAGGTTAAAGCATAGGTGGGAGGAGAAAACAGAATAGGATGCTGGGCGGAAGAGGAAGTGAGGTCAGATTCTGCTCTGCTCCCGGAGAGACTCGACAGCTCTGCTCTCTGGAGCAGAGACGCCATGCTAAACTCTCCTGGGTAGACTCGACAGCTCTGCTCTGGAGCAGAGACGCCATGCTCTGCTCTCCCGATAGCTCTGCTCTCTGAGGCACACACGATGAAGCTCCAACCCAACATGGACATAGGTTAGAATCTTCCCGGTAAGCACACCTTGGGGTGCTTACACACATTACTAGAAATGGGCTGGTCCAGATGCGAGAGTTAGCCGAGAAGAGGATAGAAATGGGCCAAGCGGTGTTTAACTGAATACAGTTTGTGTGTTGTTATTTCGGGCATGAGCTAGCAGGTGGCTGGGGTGCTGGGGACGCAGCCCCGCCGCCCTTATTTCAACAGATGGCTGCCCAACGTGAGGATAACTGAATCCACTAAAATCCTGAGAAAGCTTGGGAAAGAGTAAAGCATGCATGTCTTTTTGGTAGCAATAATTTTTCTTGTCTACTCTGCTTGCTAGAGGCAAGCAAGCGCTCTCATCTAAGAGAGGCTTCCTGACTCAGCTTTAGCTGCAAAACCCTGCAGCTCATTAAGAGGTCCTGCCACGAAACACTTAAACAGTGTGGACAAAAAGCTGAACGCATGCTTTTTGGTTTTCAGCCATAGCAGGAAAAAAGCTGCGCCGTTTAAAAACTGCTGGCTTTCTGGGCCGTCCTGCCAGGGCAAACTCTGACTGAGGCAGGAGGGCCGACTACCGAGAGAGGACTTGAGTGTTGTCTGTTGTAGCTCGCTTGCTGGCAGGGACCTTGAAATGCCATAGAG
>NW_026068056.1:2215331-2361849 GCF_014885135.2 Alexandromys fortis
CCCCCCCCCCCCCCCGCCTCTGCCTCCCAAGTGTAGGGATTACAGGTGTGTGTCACCACACCCAACTACTCTTTCTTTATGTTAAGGACTTTATCCTTTTTTCTCCCAAACCTACATATATTTTTTAACACACTGTAAACCATTTAGAAGTTTTCTTCATCTGAGTCTATCTTTACTGTATATCTCTCTTTTCCTGATCACATGAGTATTTAATTTGCTAAGCAATATGGCTAGGATTAAAGCTGTGGCTTTGACAGCTAGATACAGCCCATTCCTTAGCTTTCTGAGATTCCAGTCTCATGGTGGCAGTACTGGCCAGAGCCATGTTTATTGTCACAACTCTATAGCATTTCAAGGTCTGGGCCGCCACCAAGAAGCATGCTGTAGGCTATAGGCTATTCATAAACACCACTTAAGAGTTTTGTGGCAGAACCTCTTAAAAGGGCTGCAAAGTTTTTGCAGCTAAAGCTGAGTCAGGAAGCCTCTCTAAAATGAGAGCACTTGCCTCTAGCTAGCAGAGCCCACCCAAGAAACTGCTGTTATCAATAAGCCATGCTTAACTCTATTATTTTATGTCTAGAATTACTTCCCATGCTCTCTCAGGCTTTATGTGAATGCAGTTGTCCACATGTTGGGTGCCATTCTGTTGACCAAGGTTTTCTGTCCCACCTGGCCTTTAGCCGTTCAGCCCCAAAGAAATGTGCAGAGGTCTATATTAGTTATAAACTGATTGACCCATTATTAACTCTTATAACAAAAGAACAAATAATTCAATCAAAAAGTGACACATGATCTAAACAGATACTTATCATTTAAAAAAAAAAAAGAGGAGAAACACAAATGGCCAATATATATATATATTGGATTTTTGAGACAGGGTTTCTCTATAGCTTTTGGTTCCTGTCCTGAAACTAGCCTTTATTTTTAAATGCTCAACATCCTTAGCTATCAGGAACATGCAAATCAAGACTCCACTGAGGCTCCATTTTATGTCGGTTAAAATGGCTATTATCCAAAATGCTGATGAAGATGTGAACAAAAAGAAACTGGAATGCGTGTGAATCAATACAGCCACTATGAAAATGGAGATTCAAAAAAAACTAAAAACAAAACTGTATCTGACTCAGTTATGCCAGTCCTGAATATATATGCCAAGAAAGTGAAATCTGCATTCCTGTGTTTACTATGATACCATTCAAAATAGCTTAGATGCCTACTGACAGATGACTGAACCAAAGAAATATGGCATTATAAACAGTGGAGAATTGCTCAGCTTGGAAAAATAATAAAACTGTGTGATTTACAAGAAAATAGAAGGAAATGAACTGATCCGACATCCTCAGGACCTTCAACTTCCATCCACCCAGGCTCTTTTCACAACCCCAGAGGAGAAGGGCAATGAACAGGGCCATTACTCACGTCCTCAGGTGGGACAGACTCCTTGATGCCAATGAGTTTCTAGATGTGGGTGGCAATGCCCACCTCCAGCTGGGGACACAAAAATCAGGGAGACCAAGAGAGACCGAGTGAGCCAGTGAAGAATTCGTTTTAAGTGAAGACAGATAAGAAAGAGAAATATTACAAGTTTTTCCAAAGGAGAAAACTAATCTTATTAAAGACCTAAAAGTAGAAGAGGGAATATTAGAGAAGGATAAAAGAGTGGCCAAGGAGTGTATAAGAGACGAGGACAGCGAAAGAAAAGGGAAGAAGTAGGCACAATCAAGTCAGGATATATGAGTACATAGAAAGCTCACAGTAAAATCCAATTGGTATAATTAATATGCATTAAATAGTTGTGATTGGAACTGGAGAGATGACTCAACAGTTAAGAGCAAAGACTGCTCTTCCAGAGGTCCTGAGTTCAATTCCCAACAACCACATGGTGGCTCATAACCATCTATAATAGAATCTGGTACCCTTTTCTGGCATGCAGGTATACATGCAGAACACTTATAAATAAATAAAAATTGTTGAAAAAATTATATAACCCCAAAAATAAAATAAATAAATGATATAACCCACAAGGAAGACATAATTGTCATGAATCATCATGTACCAAAAAAGTATAGTTCCAAAATACTTTTTTAATTGAATATATAGAGATAAATAGAACAGCTTTTTGGCATTGTAGAGGAGGAGTGTGCAGGGGCTATTACAAGAGAATGTTTGTTGTTGTTTTTTGTTTGTTTGGTTGTTGGTTTGGTTGGTTGGTTGGTTGGTTGGTTGGTTGGTTGGTTGGTTTGGTTGGTTGGTTGGTTGGTTTGGTTTGGTTGGTTGGTTGGTTGGTTGGTTGGTGGGTAGGTTGGTTTTTTGAGACAGGGTTTCTTTGTGTAGCCTTGGCTGTCCTGGAGTTAGCACTATAGAGCAGGCTGGCCCGGAATTCACAAAGATTCACCTGCCTCTGCCTCTGGAGTGCTGGAATTAAAGTTGTGCACTGCCACCACCCTGCCTGCAAGAGAATTTTTTTCACCACACTGAAAACCTGAAGTATGGACACCACCTTAAGAAATTTGTAAAGCAAATGCATGTGTAGAAGAGGAAGATCTTGACAGAGATATGAGTATTTGGATGATGATGGGCCCATTTCTCCTATTGAAGATTCATAACAGACTATGAGGAGGGAATACATCCCTGAATATAAATAATGTGATATCAAATTGGTAGAGACCAATTTATGGATAAGTTTGAAATTCCCAAAGAAGAGAAAAGTCAATATATAACAAGAGAAGAGTAAGAAAGAAGCTGCAGTCTTTAAAAAAGCGTCTAAGGCCAAAAATACTGGGCAGAGGACAGAAAGCCCTGGAAAGGAGATGAACATGTGAATATCAAAGGCTTGTCTTGAAAATGAATGAGGTCAGAGTTGAAGACACCTATGAATAGAGTTTGTTTCAATGTAACTCTGGCATATCCTGCACATAGACCCATAGTATTCTGAATGTGACAGGAATGAATATGGTCTGAACTCATTCTTTAGAGGCATGGGTTGTCAGCAAGTGAGAGGCAAACCTACACTAACATGGTTCCTAAAGTAAATTGAAGAAATTGATTTAAAGACTCTTCAATGGAGAACTTTGAAGTTTTCATGAATATGTCTGTCTTTAATGCATAGAGAAATAAAAGAATTATGGTCTGATAGCACAACTGAATTAAGCATTGGCTCTTTGAAAAAGGTCTACCTTCAAAAATCTTGAATTTCAGTGACCTTGATGGACAGTGACGAAATCACATATGAAATCCCTTAAATAAAAATGTATTAACTTTACAAAAAAAGATAAATAAAACACTATTTTAGCTGGGTGACATTAATTCATCATGAAAGAAAAAGTAAACCTAAACCAAATAAACAAGAAAAAATATTAATTTGTAATTTAAAAGATCCTAAAATTGGGGCTAGAGATATGGCTCAACAGTTAAGAGAACTAGTTGCTTTTCCAAAGGACCCAGGTTCAATTTCCAGCACCCACTTGGCAGTTCACAACTGTCTGTAACTCCAGTACCAAGAGATCCGGCATCCTCACACATATATTCAGGCAAAACCCCAATTATATAAAAGTAAATAAAACTTTAAAAAACTAAAGAACCTAAAATTAAAGTCCTTCCTCAACAGCTAAAGAATACCAATCTACAAAGTATCAATAACTAACATACTTAATAATGAGAAATGCAACACTTGTCTAAGATCTATACAGCAAGACAAGAGCACCTTTTCTCATATCCTACAACACAGTACTAGGAATCCTAGTTAGTGCAAGAAGAAAAAGGACTTTAATAAGTAAAATCGCCTTTGTACACAGGTATCTCTATTAGTTATACAGAAAAATCTGAATGAATACACACAAAAACCTAGATCTTAATAAATATTTCTAGCAAGAGTGGAGGATGCAAGGTTAATATACTGAAGTCAATCACTTTCCTATATGTCAGAATAGAAAAGTGAAATTTTTGTTTTGGTTTGATCTCAATTTTAGTTTTGGGGTTTTGCTGTTGTTTGTTTTTGTTTTGAGATAGGGTCTCACTATATAGCCCTGACTGGACTAGAACTCAGCAGATAGCCTTGAAACAACACAGATCTGCCTGCCTCTACCTGTGGAAATGCTGGGATTAAATATGTGTACCAGCATCCCCCACAAAAAAAAAGGCAGTGGTGGCGCATGCCTTTAATACCACCACTAGGATGGCAGAGGCAGACTCACTCTCTGTGAGTTCGAGGCCAGCCTGGTCTACAGAGTTAGTTCTAGGACAGTTGAACAGTCAAGGATAGACAAAGAAACTCTGTCTTGAAAAATAAATAAATAAAAAGGTGTGTGCTACCAGCAGCCCAGGGACAAGTGAAATTTAAAGTCAAAACCATCACACACCATTTACACTAGCATGCAAATATATGTGTGTGTGTGTGTGGGAATTTTAACCAAATATCTAACAAAATATATTCAAAATATTCATAAGAAAAATTATAAAACTCTGATGAAAGACATCTAAAAATAACAACTTTAATTAATGGGAGATAGGATAGCCCATGTTCATGAACAAGAAGATGTTAATTCTTCATATTTGATCTACAAGCTGAATGCAATTCCAATCAAAATCCAAGCAAGTTACTTTGTAGACAGAAACAAATTGATTCTAAAGTTTATGTGAAGAGACAAAACCCAAAATAATCAGCACAAATTTTAATAAAAATTACTTTTGTAAAGTAAGAATAAAACTTAAATAATCAAAATTGTATAGTATTAATTAAATATTGACCAATGGAACAAAATAGGAACACTAGAAATATAACCATATAATACAGTTAACTGATCATTCACAATGCCCAAAGATAATACAATGAGGAAAATAATATATGTTGTTGAACCAACTAGACATCCACCCATATGCAAAAAACAAGGAGTAATACTTACAAATTTCACAAAACAAGCACTTCAGCCTATTACCACATACACATTGCAACATATCCACCTATGCTCACTGGGATTCCAAAGACAGCCCTAAGAACTTGAGGGGCATGCTTGTGCTACGGTACCAGCCACGTCTCAGGTTTATGACTCTGCCAGATTAAATCCAAGCTGACAGAACTTTCAGGAGCTAACAGATATCCACCACCAGATACACCACACCCAGAATGAGCAAACCTGCCACTTCTCTGGGCTAGCAATGTAGTTCAGTGGTAGAGGACCTATGTTTGGTGCCCAGTAGCAATGGGACAACTCACAACACCTTGTAACTCCAGTTCCAGAGGATCTGGTGCCCTCTTCTGGCCTCCATGGGCAGCAGATGCATACATGATATACAGACATAAATGAGGACAAAACAAATATATATATATATATACACATATATATAATAGGAATTTAAAAAAAAAGGTGAAAATTAACCTATAACCTTAGAAGCCAGAGCAGCAGCTACTCTTGGAGGAAACAAAAGTTACAGCTGTGGGGGAAAGCTGGGCCTCTGGCACGGTAATAAAACTGTTTATGCATCTGAAACCATGATTAGTCGGGTATGTTTAGTAAAAAAAAAAAAAAAAAAGTATCAAAAAAACGAAAAAAAAAAAATAGCCGAGTGGTTGTGGCACATGCCTTTAATCCCAGCACTCGGGAGAAAGGGGCAGGCAGGTCTCTGTGAGTTTGAGGCCAGTCTGGTCTTCAGAGTGAGTTCCAGGACAAGCTCCAAAGTTACTGGGAAACCTGTCTCTAACCCCTTCCCCAACAAAAGAAGAAAAGAATAAAGAAATGTATCAAGAGCATACTTAAAATTATATATTTCTTCCTAGTGGCATAAATGTTGTGGGAGTAACCAACCACTTTCTGGTTGGATTTAAGGCCCACTCCACGAAAGGAAACCCATACCTGGCACCGCTCCTGGAGACAAGAACCTGTGCTAGGTGGATCATAGGCCCTAGAGAGAGCCTACTACTATAACACTGCTAAATAGACATCTTATTAAACTGCTTCCTTATAACTTATTGTTATATCCACAGATTGGTGAGTCTTTCGACCGGCATCAGAGAGGCTTTCTGTGTATATAATGTTAACAGAGGGCAAGGTGCAGAGAATGAGACCAAGAAATGAACGCTCAGACCTACATAGGACTTCCATATCACTCTCCCTCTTCTTCAGGCTTAAAACAACTGTGGAAGAGGGGACAAAAAGAGTACAAGAGCCAGGGACAGTAGATGGCCATAAGAACGCAGTATTTTCCAGTTACAACAGGATAGTTGTACAATTAACTGAGGTCAGTTGTGAAACACACACACGAAATCTGGGCAAGCTCAATGCAGACAAAATCTCAGTATGGAGCCGGGAGATGGGCATGAAGACTGGTCCCTAACTGCTAAGGGGGGAGGGGAGTCAGTTTTCTTTAAGGGTGTGGTACCTGATAAGTCAACCACACTCCAATGAACGTCCACACACCTAAGACTATAAGGGCAGCACAAATGGCTTTTTAAAAATGGCACAAAGTTGAGAAGACGGGCCTAGGCCTGGGAGAAGTTGGCGAGGGGTGAATATGATCAAAATACACTCTATAAATTACTCAAAGAATTAATAAAAATAAAACCAAATGTAGCATACCTAATTCTATCAGCGCAGATTTATACATCTCCTTTTACTGCCATATAATCAATTTTCAAAGTCAGTAACTGCACAAGCTGGACTACTGTGAACCAGAATTTACTCACCTCAAACCAAAGATGTGACTGAACAGGGAAAGTGAGCTAAACGTGGGGCGGATGCAAACTTGTAACTTGGGCATACGTTCCAGAGATATGAGACACAAACAAACCCGCTTATACACTGTCGAGTACCATGAAAGGTGCTCATCAAAGGAAAACTTAGGGAGTCAGGTTGGCATCCAGACCTGCTAGAAGCAGAGGATGAAGCGGGCCCATCCTTTCCAGAGCAACTGCTTCCGTGCCCTGTGGGCTTCTGCTCTCAGCCTTCCCAGGAGAGACCTGTCTTCCCTCCTCTGCAAGTTTTTAGCTGTCCTGGCTAACGGAGCAGAGGGAGGGATGTGTGTGGGAGGCCAGAGTCACAGCCGGACTGGAAGCTTGGAAAGCCGGGCAGTCTGCACCACCTACACCTTAGCCACAGCCAGCTCAGTCCAGGTACCATACCTGACTAGAGGAAAAGCGACAGCCACTCATCACCCTCCACCCTCCATCAGCAGATGCCGGATAACCTCAGGTGAAGAAGATGGTGAAGCAGGTGGTGAAAGGAGCAGATGGGGGGCATGAAGACATGGGAAGGGTACAAGTGTAGGTGATCGGGACAAGTGACAGGAGGGGAGGACACAGGTGATGGAAGGGCTGCAAGTGACAAGAGGTGGGCACAGGGGACTGGACAGAGATGACCGGAGAGAGGGTGCAGGGAAGGAGAGGCGACACAAGTGGCTGGAGGGGCTGCAGTGGAGGCGGACTTAGGTGACAGGAGGGGCAGGAAGTGCAGGTGTAAGGATGAAACACAGGTGAAGAGAGGACAGAGCGGACGGGAGGGAGCGCCGGTGGCGCGAGGGAGACCTACGAAAGGAGAAGGCAGCGGGTGACAGGAGAGGGACGTAGGTGAGGCGGTGGGGAACAGGTGACCGGGTCGCAGGTGACAGAGGACGTAAGTGACGCGGGGCGTCAGAGTCGGTCTGCAGCAGACCCGGTGGGGCGCTGGAAAGCCATTGTGGCCGGGAGGTCCGGGAAGAAGCTAGGGGACCGTGCTGGTCTGGACCAGGGGAACCGCCCGGCCACGCACCGTGGACTCTCGCACTTGACTGTGGAAGTGCTGCTCCCGCGCCGACACCTCGTCCTGCCCTTCCATCCTCCTTCATGCCCGCCGCAGGGCCGCCCGCGTCCGCGCGCTCCGCCGCACCATTGCCCGCGGGCGCCGGGGCTGCACAGCCGCTCGTCGCCGGACAGGAACTCCACCTAGACCGCAGCGGGCACGGAAAACGCCGCCTCAGCCGCCGCCTCAGCTCCTGGAGAAGTGGCTCGGGCTGCGGGAGGCGGGGAACGACCACTACCTGGGCGGGGCTTGAGGCCGGGGCGGGACTTGTGCGTCACTCGGAGGGCGCCGTACGTCAGAGACGCGCGCCTTGCGCCTGGGGCTCTGGACCGAGGGTCGCAAGGTGCGAGGGGGCGTGGCTGGAATGGGGGCGGAGTTTGTAGGACCCAGGACGTGCTGAGGCAGGCCCGAAATCTTGTAGCTGGGCCTGCAGTGTTGGGGTCCAGTCTTGCTGTCCGTTGTCCAGGGCTGGGAATAAGGGCGGTGCCGAGGATCCAGGCAGGGAGGGGTCTAGAGGCAGAACCCTTGGTGGGGGCAGGATTCGGAGGCGTGGTTAGATCCAGGTACAGGTGCATCTCTTCCCCGTTTTCGCTTGCTGAAGCTTTTGGATGACCCTCAGGCTGATCAACCCTGCTCTCCGCTTCTAAGCTCAGCACTAGGCTCGCCTAGCCTGAAATCCTGGGCCAAGACGGACTGGGGTCTACTATAGAAATTTTCTCCCAAACAGATGCAAAACTGGAAAGCGGTTGCAGAGTAGCACCCTAGGCACAAGCTAGAAGCCCAGCTCCTCTGCGGAGATAAAAGAGCCACTGCCTTTCTGGAGGGCAGAGATAGGGCGGTCCCCAGCCCTGCAGATGACCAGGGAAGCTCAAGTTCATGAGCCTCTGTAGGCTTCAACGCGCTTATCTGGAGAACTGCAAAATATCCCAACACTGTAATTTCTCTCCATCCTGCAGTTCTTTTGTCTTTAATTTAAAGGTTTGTTTGGGTTGGGTTTGTTTGTTTGTTTTTGAGACAGGTTTCTCTAAGTAGTCCTGGCTGTCCTGGAACTCACTCCATAGAACAGGCTAGCCTCGAACTCAGAGATCCACCTGCCTCTGCATCCTGGGATAAAAGGCTTGTGTGACTGCCACCACCCAGGTTTTAAAGGAATATTCGTAATTGTGTTTCCAGGTTCATTTGGTAGGAGATCTTGGAGTACCTGAGGCATGCTCCCAGCCTGTGTTCCAGAGACAGCAGGCTGATCATCCAGTAACAACTTCCAGCTGGTAGAATTCACACCAGTTCACCTTTAATATGTCTTTAAATATCTAAAGAACTAGTAGACTAGAATCCTGGTCTATTTTTCTGGACACCCATAGTCTGAGAGCTAGGTTAAATACCCAATTGAACTGATGTAGATGATCTCTGGGTGAATCTGTCCAAATGAAAGGATAAACACATCAGCTTTCAAAGTGTGTGTCAGTGGGCATCTGTTCCAGAAAGTGAAAGCGTACAATAGTTCACATCCTTCCAATTGGATACTGTAACCAATTAAACCTTTACATTTCTATTACGGAGCTATTCATGGAGGCTTACCCGCCTTTTATTTGGTAGTTTTGCTATCTTTGCCACTTCTGAAACGTATCCCAGGAAGGTCAGCTTCAAAAATAGACACAAACCCCCACTCCCGCATCAGACACCTTGGCCCACCCATCTGCCCTATGGCTTTGCCTTTCTTCCAGTGAGAACCAGTCACCCTTAAGTCTGGCCCTGATCCTGTGATATGCTCCATCCAATAGGAAACTCAAAATTATGACACTATTGGGGAAAGGCCTGTGCCTTAGCGCTTGTCCTTCCTGTGTCTCCTAGCAACTCCTGTGGTCAGTAAAAAGAAGCCTGAGGCAAGCGGGAGTTAGGCAGCCCACTACTGAAGAGATGCTAGGCCACTAAAGCATGTGGCTCTGGCAGGCCTTATCCTTCTCCCTATTCCCTCTGCCTTGCTAAAAACTGTTAGACTACATTCCTAAAGCTAGCCACCAAGGTCTTATTCATTCGCTTATTTAGCCACTTCCTCCCCGGGCTGATTACCAGAGTCCGGCAATCAGAATTCCCCTTTGGTTTGCCTAATCAACATGCCCAGTTAAAATCGCCCTGACATGAGGTTTCTCCCTTTACTTTTATTAAACCGCCATTTGCCTATGTGCCACATCTGTCTCCTCTCGATCCTTTGTCCCTCCAGGATAAATATCCCTGCCCCTTTCCCTTGTCCACTTCCCTTTCTCCCTTATCCTCCATCTCCTTTACCATGCAGACACTTTAACTTTTCTTCCCCATTTAATAAAGGATTCCTCTGTGAAAACAGGCGTTTGGATGTTTGTACCCAATCTGGGGTCTGAAAGGGAGCCCCCACTGTGCGGAAGTCCTCTTCAATTGCTTCTTCTACTCTTAATGAATACCCTTTTCCCACATCCCTCTTCAAGATTAATCTTAGGTAAAAATAAGTCAGACATGGATAAGTGTGCCTTGTTTTTTTTACTCATTTGTGGATCATGAGTTTTCTATTGATACCTAAAATATTATATACACACGACAAGTAAGAAAAAGCAAGATCATCTGGAGGGAGGAAGGGGACTAGCAGGAGGGAAAGGAGAAAGGATAAGGAGTGCCTGAGAGTGCAAACGATAAAAGTATATGTGAAAGAAAACACCATCGTGATACCTATGATGATGTGCAATGAACATACACCAGTTAAAAATGAATGGGACCAGTAAGTTCCAGACATTTGTTGCTAAGCCTGATGTCCTGAATTCCATCCCCAGGCCTCATGTGGTGGAGAAGAGAACCAACTCCCTCAAATTGTCCTTTGACCTCCACGTGTAACCTGTGGCCCATGAGCATATACACACACAAATAAATAATGTAATTTTTGAATTTAGAAAAATATTAATATTCTTAATATTGTTGTCTTGTAAGATTGTTTGGGCCACTATAAGGGCTTCGAGTTTTACTCTGGAAGGTGTTGGCAAGCATCCTGGGATGTGTACAGTTGTCACATGACCTTCCCATGTTTGGAGACTAGACAGCAAGTAAGGGTAAAGCCATGAGACTCGCTATGATAGTTTGCACCCCAGGTGGAGGGAGTCCAAATGAAAAGAGGTGTGCAGACTAAATGTGTGTTGAGAGTCTGTAGCAAGAATTCCTATCACACGGGATAGGAGTAGAGAGAAGAAGGCTCAAGAGATCCATAACTCTTAGAAGGGCAGAGTTGTAACACCTAAGAAGAAATGGCTTTGGTAAAGTAAGTGAGGTGAGCTGTGAACCGAGCTTCCTAAAATGAGGGAGTGATACTCCCTAGTTATCAACACGTACTGGATACTAAGCTTTATATCAGAAGAGCATGACCAACAAGTATAAAAGATGTTTCATTTAACTTAATATTTGGAATGCATTACTGAAACCTAAATAATGCAACTCATCAAACTCACATGGAAAAAATATAAAAATATCTGACAGTGTGAGGATGTTGTCAAGAATGTGTGGGTCCCCAGTGGAATCGCATCAAAGACCCTGGTATCAATCTACACAGCTACAAACACCTGATTTTTGACAAAAAAGCTAAAAATATTTTTAAAAGCATATTCAACAAATGGTGCTGGAATAACTGAATATCAATATATAGAAGAATGCAAATAGATCCATATTTATTGCCATGCATCAAACTCAACTCCAAATAGACCAAAGACCTCAACATAAAAGCAACCACACTGAACCTCATAGAAGAGAAAGTGGGAAGTACACTTGAATGCATAGGCACAGGAGATCACTTCCTAAATATAACCCCAGTAGTACAGACACTGAGAGAAACAATTAATAAATGGGACCTCCTTAAACCTAGAAGCTTCTGTAAAGCAAAGGGCACGATCAATAAGGCGAAACGGCAGCCTACAGAATAGAAAAAGATCTTCACCAACCCCATATTGTTGTAATGAGGAGCAGCGGGGCTGAGTCCCCAGCACCCCGGCTGCCTGGCTAGCTTATGCCCCAAAATAACAACACACAAACAGTATTCGTTTAAACACTGCCTGGCCCATTAGTTTCAACCTCTTAACCCATTTCTAATAATCTATGTAGCACCACGAGGTGCGCTTACCGGGAAGATTCTAGCCTACGTCCATCCTGGGTCGGAGCTTCATCGCTCACGTCTGCCCAGGAGACAGGAGCCTGGCATCTCTGAGCTCACTTCCTCTTCCTCCCAGCATTCTGTTCTGTTTACTCCTCCCACATATGTTTTAACCTATCAGGGCCAAGCAGTTTCTTTATTGCTTAACCAATGAAATCAACAGATTGATATATGACACTCCCACATCACCACATCGGACAGAGGACTGATCTCCAAAATATACAAAAGACTCAAAAAAGAACCAATAACACAATTTAAAAAAAAAAATGGGGTACAGACCTAAACAGAGAATTCTCAACAGACAAATACCAAAGGGCTGAAAGACACTTAAGAAAATGCTCAACATCATTAGCCATCAGAGAAATACAAATCAAAACAACTCTGAGATTCCATCTGACACCTGTCTGAATAGCTAAGATCAAAAACATGATGACAGCTTATGCTGGAGAGGATGTAGGGTAAGGGGGACACTCCTCCATTGCTGGTAGGAGTGCAAACTTGTACAGCCACTTTGGATATCAGTATGGCAATTTCTCAGAGAATTAGGAAACAATCTACCTCAAGGCTTAGCAATACTGCTGTTGGGTATATACCCAAAGGATGCTCAATCATACCACAAGGACATGTGCTCAACTATGTTCATAGCAGCATTGTTTGTCACAGCCAGAACCTGGAAACAACCTAAATGCCCCTCAACCAAGGAATGGATAAAGATAATGTAGTACATTTACACAATGGAGTACCACACAGCAGTAAGAAAATGACATCTTGAAATTTGCAGAATAGATCTAGAAAAAGCCATGTTGAGTGAGGTAACCCAGACCCAGAAAGACAAATATAATATGTAATCATTCGTAAGTGGCTTTTAGGCATAAAGCAAAGAAAAACTAGCCTACAGGCCACAACTGCAGAGAAACTAGACAATAAAGAGGACCCTAAGAGAGACATAGATGGATCTACATAGAAAGGAGAAAAAGACAAGATCTCCTGAGTAAACTGAAAGTGTAGGGGTCACAGGAGAAGATAGAAGAGGAGAGAGGAGGAAGGGAGGGGAGTGGGGAACTGTATAGCTTAGTAAAAACATTTAAAAAAAAGAATGTGTGGGTCCCATATATGGCCCTTGGCAGCAGCCCTGCCCAGACATTACCATGTCTACATCTGTCTACTCCAAACTGCCTTTATTTCTTCCTTTCTGCCTTTTCCCACAGCACATGGACCATTCTGCTTCTCTTTCTCTCCCATTTCTTCACCGCACATTTGCTCATCATGATGGGATCCATCTGCCTGGCACCACAAGGTGCCGAGAGGGCCCGTGAATGTCTTCACACCAGCCACACCCTTGAGGGCCTAGGCTGGCCTATGGATGGCTCACCCCCACCTGAGAAGAACTGCATGAGTGGCTTGGGGGTGGCCTAATTTGTTTTCCTGGTGGTAGCCATTCTGATCCAGATGAGGTAGAATCAAAGAAGTTTTCATTTCTGTTTCTTTGACAGACAAAAGTTTGGGGATTTTTGCCACTTGTGTTTCATCTTTCTAATTAAAACTGTCTTTTCAAAAGAAAAAGTGTGGATCCAAGAAATTCTCTTGGGTTCCAGGTGAACCAATACAGTGTCTCCAGAGCATAATGTAGCCTTGTCTTGTAAAGCTGGAACCAATCAGTGAGCAACCACACTCCTGTCCATCCATGTAGAGAAGCTCCTGCTCACGTATGTGCCCCAGGAGAGGTGGACAGGAAGCGGCATGGGCAATTCCAGAGTGAGTAGAAGTCGCCCACAGCCCAGCTGCCCACCCACAGGGCAGCAGAGAAATGACTTGTACAGGGAACTATAATGCGCTGAAGCCAAAATCCACAAACAAGGGCCACAAGTGACAATGCAGATGGAGCTCTAAAACAAAGTGCTGAGCAAAAGAGCCACAGGAAAATAGGTGTGAGTCCACTTACATAGATCAGAGCAATGCAAAACATAGAAATACATCCTTTGATGAGGCAAATGTGCAGTAGAACCAGAAGAAAAAGGAAGGATAAAAACCTGAAGGGGGCGTGGTCAGGGGCGGGACTGGTAAGAGGTGTTTGTGGCTGCGAAAACTTGAGGGTGATGCCACAGATTTTAAATTGGGGTTGGCTTTTTCACTACTCTGTTAGATTGCTACTCTCTATACCATATACATTATGTATAATGCACAGAATGTTCCTGCTAAATATTTTAATAAAGCAATTTCTTTTTTCCCTTTTATTGAAAATAGATTTTTTTTGCCTCACCTCATATATCATGATTATAGTCTCCCCTCTATTCCTCCTAATTCTTCCCCACATCCTTCTCTGATCCATTCCCTTTCTGTATCATTAGAGACAAACAGGTGCCTGGCAGTAGTTATTTTTTTCCAGTTGATTATTTCCCCGTTTGCCTGTAATCCTAGCACTCAGGAAGCAGAAGCAGGTGGATCTCTGTAAGTTTGAAGCCAACCAGGTCTACAAAGTCAATTCCAGGACATCCAGGGCTATACAGAGAGATCCCGTCTCATAAAACAAAACAATGCCTGGAGAGATGTCTCTGTGGTTAAGAGCACTGACTGCTCTTCCAGAGGACCTGGGTTCAATTCCAAGCACCCAGATGGTAGTTCAAAACTGTAACTCCAGATCCAGGAATTCCAACACCTTCACGCATGTAAGCAAAAGACCAATTCACATAAAGTAAAAATAAATAAATATTCTAAAGTCCTTTAAAAAAGAAAAAGAAAGCAAAAACCAGGCTTCTAATGAATAATAATAAAAGTATAATAAGTTAAAACAAAAACTAATACATTGGAATAGTGCGGCGAACTCCCTGACCAGCAGGAAGGAACAGCCACCAGATGAGGATTCTTCCCAAATCACGCTTTATTGGAGCCTCTTGGTTATAGGGAGAGCAGAAAGCTAGGAGCCCAGAGCTCTGAGCTGCAGCTGCTTATATAGGGAGTCTGCCTAGCAACCTTTGATACTTTGATACTTTAACTGCTTTTTTGGAGACCCACCGGCCGGAAAGCAAGCAGGGGAACATCCCTGTCAATTACAGACCACAAGGAAGTTCCCCTGATGGTCAGGGGGAGTGTGGGCAGCTAGATCACAACAACTCACCCTGTTTTCTGGTGGAAGAACTGCATCCTTAATATGGAGTTATTTATCAAGCGAGGCCAGGGCCAAATGCCATCTTGTAATGGCAGCCACTCAAATCGGCTCCCAGCAGAATAGGACAAAACAAACAAGCAGAATGAAAAGAGCCCAAGAGAAGGCCCAAGAAACAGAGACCCACTCTTTCTCACACTCAGGAATCCCATAAAAACACTAAGTAGATGCCATCATATCTATGTAAAGGATCCATGTAAAAAGAGAGATAATATATATGTATATGTGATATATATATGATATATATATGATTAAAAAAAAGCTTTAAAAGTCCTGCCACATTATGAAACAAGGAACCTCCAAAGATGCATTGAGTTCATTTTCTGTTGGCCATCTGTGGGGCATACAGCCTACTTTTAAGAGTAGTTTGTTTCCCCAGTGAGATTCCCTCGGAGACAAGTAAATTTTCATTTGCACATTGTTAGCAATAGGAAAGAGCTTCTGGGTTAGGAATGGGGCATATGCCCACTTCTCCTTTCGGGTACAGAATGCTATGTAGGGCAGACCTGTGTGTGCCCAGCACATGCTGCCCACTCTCTGAGTTCATATGTTCACTGATCTTATTGACTTAGAGGGCCTTGTTTTCTTGGTGTCCTCCATCCCCTGTGGCTCTTACATTCTTCCAACCTCCTCTTCCACAGGGCTTTCTGAACCCTGAGGGGGAGAATCTGATGGAGATATTCCATTCAGGACTGAGCATTCCAAGGTCTCTCACCCTCTTCATAAAGTCTGGCTGTGGTCTCTGTGTTTGTTCTCAGCTGCAGGAGGAAGCGTCTCTGCTCATGGCTGAGTAAAGTGCCGTTCTACAAGTAAAGCAGAATGTCATTAGGGTCATTTTACTGCTACTTTTTTAAAGATCAGTAGTATTTTGTTTTACCCTCGATCCCTGGGTATCTACTCTCAGGTTCTGAGTCACCCAAGCAATGTAGGGAATGGGTTCCATCTCAAGGAGTGAGCCTTAAGTCAAATTAGATTCTGTTTACTCCCACAAGCTACCATTGCATGAGCACATCCTGCAGCCAAGTCACCATTGTAGACCAAAAGCTTTGTGGCCGGGTTGGTGTTTACATTTTTTCTTGGTAACATGCTAGGACCTTTCTGTACCGAAGACAGTAGGAGGAGGAGTGAAGGCTCTATCTTCATCCCTGCTCAAGTTCTGTGTGTTCAATGAGTTTGTCAGTGTTTTCAGCAATGAAATTGTTAATTTATGGAGAGTAATTTATAGTTTTGGCAACAGCCTGGGTTGTTTGTGGAGGTTCCCATGGGATTCTTTTGACCAACATCTCAATGAAATCCTGGTACTAGATGCTTCATTGGTGGCAAGAGATGGCCAGTTGTGGCTCTGTCTCCGTTATTTGGTGATTTCATTTAAATTACCTTCATATATGTATATATTTTAGGAAACTTCTACTGTATTAAGTTTCCATACTACCCCTTAAGTGGCCCTTAATTTTAGTTGTCTTTCCCCATATCCTCTTCATTTCACTCTTCTCTCCCAGTCTCTATGTGTTCCTCCTTTTCTAGTCTCTGTCCCCATCCATACATAACTTTATTAGTTAGGGTTCTCTCAAGGAATAATATCTCATTGTCTAAACATCCCATATTTTCATTATCCACTCATCAGTTGATGAACATCTAGGATATTTCCAATTTCTGGTTATTGTGAATAGAGCAGAAATGAATATGGATGAGCAGAGTATATTCCTATGGTGGTGTGGATAATAATGACCACTATAGGACTGGATCTTTAAATGCTTAGTCATCAGGGAGTGGTACTGCTTGAGAAGGAATAGGAGGTGTGGCCTTGTTGGAGGAAGTATGTCTCTGGAGGTGTGCTTTCAGGGTTCAAAAGACCAAGCAAGGCTCAGTGTGTCTCTCTTCCTGCTGCCTGTAGATCTAGATATAGAACTCTGAGCTACTTCTCCAGCACCATGTCTGCTGCATGCTGATGTGGGATTCCCCTGTGTATTCTGTGAATACCATTGGTTAATAAAGAAACTTTCTTGGCCTGTAATAAGGCAAAAGAGTAGAGCTAGGCAGGGAAAACTAAACTGAATGCTGTAAGAAGGAAGGCAGAGTTTGGAGACACCATGTAGCCGCCCAGAACAGACAAGCCAGGACCTTGCCGGTAAGCCACAGCCATGTAGTGATACACAGATTAATAGAGATGGGTTAATTCTAGATTAAGAGTTAGCTAGCAATATGCTTAAGCTATTGGCCAAACTATTAATATAGTTTCTGTGTGGTTATTTTGGGAGTCTGGGTGGCCAGGAAATAAACAAGCAGCCTTATTCTACAGCACGCTGCCATGCTTCCCACCATGATAACAATGAACTAAGCCTCTGAAACTGTAAGAAAGCCCCAATTAAGCTCTTTCTTTTATGAGTTGTCATGGTCATGATGTCTCTTCACAGCAATAGAACCCTGACTAAGACAGAAGTTGGTACCAGGAGTGGTATACATTCCTGACCATACTGGGAGCATATGCTTCTCTGTTTCCCACAGGAGGGAAAGTTTCAATTCATAAGAAATGACTGCCCAACCAAGAGCATGGTGCCGGAGAGGGTCTCATCTGGCTTCCAGTCATGTCAGAAAGCACAAGAACAAGTGGTGCATGCAGAAGAGTGAGGGAAGAAACGAGAACACTGAGCTCGCTGTTATAACAAGCCGTTGCCATCCAAGTCATCCCCGCCCTTGGAAATAGTCCACACCCTTAAAAAGGCATTAAGGAACACAGCTGAGCACTACCCTGTGACTCTACCTCTTGCCACAAGGCAGTCACATTTCAACATGAGCCTAGAGAGGACAAATCATATTCAAAGTGTATCACAGGCTAATTTGGAAGATTTGTATTCACACATGTTTCTCTTGAACAGGAAGAACATAGCGGACCTTGGTTGTTTGGTGCCAAACCTGAGGATCACCCCAATTTCCACACTTTCCCATAGGACTATGGACTATGTCATTTTAATTTCAACCATTGCTCCCCACCCCCTGCCATTCCTATGTAGTCCAAAACACCGCATTCTAGTGAATCTCTGGGTCCTCTCTTCTTAGCTCTTCCCACCCCCATCCATTCTGAGTGATAAATAAATCAATCAGGTGGGCTTTCCTCATGGCTTCCCATCTCAGTCTTACATCTAACCCTAACCAACACCTGCAGAGACCCCACACCAACACTGTTCACCTCCCCAACTTAGCAAGCTCCCCACCTTTACTCTGGCCACACCCCCTTCCCAGGGTGCACTCCATCAAGAGATGTACTTCAAAGGGTTCACCAAGACTAGCCCCTTAGAGAAGATGGCAGATCTAGTAGCTGATTCGGTGCCTGAGCCTAAGCCAGTACTTTATTCTCTGCAAAACAGCACCACTGAAGTCACTGGCACATGGATCTGTTTCTGTTTGTACAGTGTAGCCGTAACAGAGATTCATTTGCTTTTTTTCAATCCCAAACGCAATCCAGGGCCTGACACAAAACCACAGCTCAATGAGCCTTTGTTGAATAAAGAAATAATTAAATAAGCAAATGATGAGGTTAACCTGGGTTACATAGTTAGACCACCAATTGCACATACAATGTGGGACACACACACACACACATGAGCACGTGCATATACATAAAAAATGTAGATAAAATAAAACCTTGCCTCACCATGCATGACACACAGAAAAACTACCGGGCCCCGCCCATTTTCTCCCCTCCTAAATTCCTTGGCAGCATTAGTGTGCTTAAGCTGAGTATGTACACCAGAAAACAAAACAAGCAGACACCCTCACCATCCCATGAGATTGAGAAGTAACAAATGAATGTATCCCTGTGTTCTGGAGAAGCAGGCCCAGTGGGACTGGAGAGAGACAGGTACAGAAGGAGACAATAAGAATTTGGGTCCCAAGATTTTAGTGGGCAAGCTGAAGACCTATAGGAGCCAAAGATGAAAGTTCTAGACTGGAAACTGGCAGGTCACCCAGAACTGACATTGGAGTTTGAGGACAAAGTCAAGAGTCCAATGTCCCAAGTCAGAGGTCAGTTCTCCTTTGTACATGGAAACACTGAGGCCTCAACTGATTGAGGCCCCACATGAGGCAGAGATGTCTACTTTGGTTGGTCCAGCAACCAAATGTTCATTTTGTCCGAAAACATCCTCAGAGACTCCCACAGAATAGTGTCTGGCCAGCTGTCTGGACCCAGTCACGTGTACATATCTAAAGAAGAAATGCCACTTGTGACTCCACATCAGGATGGGGACTGTTAGCCTCTCATGCTGCTATCCCCTTAGCCACTGCCTATGGAAGGTTTCTGTACATTGTAACCTAAGATACCTGTGCTAGCCAGACATGATGGTGCACATCTTTAATCCCAGAACTCAGGAGGCAGAGGCAGGCAGATCTCTGTGAGTTTAAGCCAGCTTGGTCTACAGAGAACAGACAGAATACATAATGAGTCATTGTCTCAAAACACCAAAAACAAAAACAAAACAAAACACACACAAAAAGAAAAGAAAAAAACAGCATTAAGTCCTCTGAATAGTTACAGAGGTGCAATTGGGTTTTTATGAACTGAGCAATTAGTACAGTTTCTAAAGGAAACATCAGAAATAGACACTAAGTCTACTGAAGATGGCCTGAGTCATTCTTATCAAGACATATTAAAATCACTCCTATATCTTTCTCTTAATGCATCTTAACTCTTTTTTTTTTCTTCCAACTTCAGCATACGCAAAACAGGAAGGAAAAAAAATAGAGGGAGGTTGGGAACAATCAATGAAATAAACCAGTCCTGAAATGGAGGAGCACGAATGTCCATGGAACCAGAGGAATGGAAGAAGCAGAGGCAGCCAGGCCTCCGAGTCTGGCTGCAGCTCAGATGCAGAGGAGTGCGCAGCCTTTCAGGGGGACAGGTGCTTCCATTCTTCCCGCTATATCCCAGTCCCGTAGCGGAAAGACTAGCAACCACTGCTTCCTTATGCGACCCAGGACCACCTACTCAGGGGTCACATCACCCAGAGGAGGCCAGAAAACCCCAAGTCATGAAGACTTTATATAGTTTGGGGCCCAGCATCCATGTAACCCCTGGGCATGGTCCTCCAATGCCGGTAACCCCAGCACTGAGGAAAGGTAGTGACCGAAGAATTTCTGGGGTTTGCTGGTGATGAGCCTGCTGTAAAAGCAGAGCTCATAAGCTCCAAGTTAGGGATGAGACCCTGCCACAAGGAAATCAAACTGAGGGTGATTGAGAAGGATATCTGACGCCCTCCTCAGGCCTCCACATGTGTATACAGGCACTTACACTCACATACATGCACACTCACACACAAGAAAAAACATTAAGTCAAAGTAATTGTCTTAAAGAATATTGAAAGAAAAAGTCTGCAAGAGTTTCTCAATCAGAAGTTTGGTTTTTGTTTTGTTTTGATTTGGATTGGATTTTTGAGACATAGTTTCTCTGTGAAGCCCTGACTGCCTTGGAACTCACCAGGCTGGCCTCAAACTCATAGACCCACCCGCCTCTGCCTCCCAAGCACTGGAGTTAAAGGTGTGTGCCACCACCACTCAGCTCAGAAGTTTTTATCACAAGCCTAAAAAAGTAAATTTGTACCAATTGAAACAGAAAAGGGACTTATTAAAAGAATTAGAAGAATATCATGCTGGAGAGAGGGCTCAGCAGTTAAGAGTGCTCACTGCTCTATCAGAAGACCCAAGTTCCAATCTCAACACCTACATCTGAAGGCTCACAAATGCCTGTAACTCCAGCTGCAAGGGATCTGACTGTGCTTCTGACCTCCATGGACAGCTGCACACACACGCCTTCACACACACACACACACACACACACACACACAAATAAACAAATATATAATTAATAAATAAATAAAATACAAACAAATCTCTTTTTTAAAAGAGAATTCCCTCATTCCTTTACCTCACAATTAACTTAAGATAGTGTCTGCAAAAATGTCAGTATAAGGACTTCCAAAATGCCCCTCCTCTGTTGAGGCAATGAGAACACAGGCAGAAGTTGTCAGAATCAATGTCATCGGCTCTCTGGATTCAGTCAAAGGTTCACAGCAGTCTGGAGAACATGGATCCAAGAAAAGAAGCTGAACCTTAGTGTAAAGAACAAGCTCTGTGGGAGATGGAAACCTAGTGTGTGTCTTCACTACCCTGGCTTAGGGGATGACTTCCAAAACACCACAGTTAACACACAAACAACAAACAGCAAAAGGTGAATCAGACCTCCCAACCCAAACACTTGCTCACTGAAGACAGGAAAAGACCGGCAACAAAGAGGGTTCAATAGGAACTTAATTTCATCCTGACAGAAACACAAATGCATTGCACTAGAAGCAACTGTAGATTTGCACATGTGTGCATGTGCCCCTGGACACATGCTTCTCTTCTGTCTGTCAGCTGAGAAGGGCCCAGAAGCATTGACTCTCTGGTAGCAATGAGCAGATTCAGCACCAAGATCTTTGTTTCTAACACTGATAACAGGCACTAAGAGCGTATGGCATAGAAATAATAGAAATGAGGCCTAGCTACATAGTCAAGCCACACGGGCACACAGGCAAGGCTCCTTTGTTGGATCTCTGCTTGAGCCAGCTGACTCAAGTCAAATGAAGTCATCACTGACGGGCAGTAACCAACTGCTCACTAAAGGAGAAAACAGGCTTTTGTTGACTTTTCTGGGGTTGTGTCTTAGGGTTTCTATTGCTGTGAAGAGACACCATGACCATGGCAACTCTTAATTAGGAAAACATTTCATTGGGGCTGGCTTACAGGTTCAGAGGTTTAGTCCATTATCATCATGCAGACAGACATGGTGCTGGAGAAGGAGCACAGAGTTCAACAACTGGGTCAGCAGGCAACAGAGTGAGCCACTGGGCTTGGCTTGAACTTCTAACACTTCAAAGCTGACCCCCCCCCCAGTGACACACTTCCTTCAACAAGGCCACACCTACCCCAACAAGGTCACATCTCCTAATAGTGTCATTCCCTGTGGGGTCATTTTCATTCAAACCATGACAGGTGGGCTCAAGGTTGTTCATTAGTCATGCTTTTAGTTTTGTCTTGTTTGGGCACAAATACACTTGTACTCAATGGACTAATGGGCAGTCAATGTCATTCAGGAATTATAGCAATACATCTGCCATCACATCTTGTGATGTGGGATTCCCCTCTGTATGCTGTGAATATGTTCTATTACCATTGGTTAATAAAGAAGCTATTTCAGCCAATGGCTTAGCAGAGTAAAGCCAGGCAGGAAATGAGAACAGAGATAGGGAGAGAAAGAGTAGGCAGAGTTAAGGAATCACCATGTAGCTGCCGAAGAAGAAAGACACCGCTGGAATCTTACCAGTAGACCACAATCCCACAGAAATGGGTTAATTTAAGATTAAAGAGCTAACAAGAAATATGCCTGAGTCATCAGTCTAATAGTATTGTGATTAATATAGTTTCTGTGTGATTATTCGGTTCTGGGCGACTGGGGAATGAACGAGCAAACTCTGTTTACAATCTTGCATTGATTCCCTGGCCATATGATAGGAGTGATGGTACTCGAGCTGCTGAGAAAGCCCAAGGGAACAGGCCATGTTGGAATATTTCCTAACATGAGCACTTTGCCGAAGCCAAAATCCCAATCAAGCCAAATCACAAGATGCCGAATTAAAGGATATCCAGGTTTTAATGGGATTCCTGTGCTCTCGGGTGCCCCCCCCCGTGGGGGGAATCAGGAAGCCACCAATGTGACCATGGGGGAGTTTAAATAGACTGGGGGAGTGGTCAAGGTTTGGCAAGCTGCCTTGACACTCCTCCAGAAAGAGATCAAGGTTTGGTGAGCATAGGGTCGGGGCCTCCAAAGATGGAGGACAGAGACCAGGACCTACAGGCCAAGTCCCCTGTGTTACCATATTGGATAAAACTCTTCTTAGATGATGGACATTTCTGCATGCAGAGCTGGTTACAGTCTAAGTAAAAAGCTGAGACAGGAAAAGGGACAGAGGTTGTTCTTGAAAGCATCTTCCACAAAATATCAGACCAGGACTCTCCAGCATGGTCAAGGTCACTGAAAAGAGAAGTCAGAGATATTGTCCCAGGGCTCAGGTTAACAGTGTATCTAAATTGGCTCATTGGCTGTGACATGTAAACCATAGTCGGATGTTGACATTGGGGAGACTGGATGTGAGGAAAATGGGAACTCTTTGTTCTATCTTTGCAATTTTTTATATAAATCTAAAACTACTCTAAAGTTACAAGTTAATTTTATTTAAAGAGGAATTAGACTGCCACATGGATGGATGGCATGTTTCTGGGAAGCTGAACAAGAATAAAGGAGAGCCGATACAAACTACACAACCAACTCACACGGAGTCACACAGCTCACTCACTCCCACCTTCTCTGACACTGGTCACCCCTGCTTCATTCTGGACCCAGAATATAGCTGTTGCTTACTATGATGGGCTGGGCTGTTCATGTCTACTTAGCAGAGCCTGGGTCCTTTACTGCAAAGAAAGTATTAGGTATTGTGAGCTGCTACCATGAGCTGGGGGGAGTCCTCACTGTGCCTGATGGGGTGTCTCATAACAGAGAGGGACGTTTCAGACACTGTCCACTCATAAACAGTTCAAAGCGCTCTGAAGATGCAGCACAGTCCAGGTATGAAATCTAAACTGTAAAGAAATGAACTTTAGAACTCAGTAGGTGGTAAGCAGGCAGTAGAACGTCAAGTGTCCATTGGCACTGGCTCCTAAGAGCTAGAGTCTAATTCCTAGGAATTTTGCAAGCTGATTGATGACACAGCCATTACTCTAAAATTAAACTTCAAAACTTACACACTTAAATTTTGTATTCAAATGATAATAAATACTTAAAAATCTATCAATTCCTAATTATCTTATTATGCTGTGTTCAGTCCTTGCCTGATCATCCTCTGTATGTGAATGTGTTCTGACCTCCTCATCTTCCAAGGACATCTATCCCAAGGGATCACTGACAACTCTGATGATTTTATTTAAACTTAGCTCTGTAAAGATCCTGTCAGCCAGGCAGTGGTGGCGCACACCTTTAATCCCAGCACTCAGGAGGCAGAGTTTGCAGGTAGCCTGGTCTACAGAGTGAGTTCCAGTACAGGTAGGGCTACACAGGGGAAAAAAGAGGGACTGTCTCCAAAGTCAGTGCCATTCTGATGTTTGGGACTTGGGGGACACAAATCAGCCTGAACCAGTAAGAGCTGTCTTCTGCTTCACTCCTCCCTCAGGAAGTAGACAGCAAGTTCAACCAGACAAGGGGAGAGGCAAGAAGCGTGAGAGACTTCAGGAGGGAAGAGGTGGCATATCAGGGAGAGAATCGGGAATGAACGAGGAATCACATCCCCTGTGGTTTCTAGACAGCACTGGGGTACCAATTCTTCAGTCCTCCTCAATGGCAGCATGGGCGCCTGCCCCAGCTCCAAGCCCCATTAGCTAAACATAGTGTCATGCCATACTCTGCTGTGTGCTGGGTAAGGTTAAATGAACTGAGATTTTGATCATAAGCAGATTAGTTAAGATCCTGGTCTCGACAGCATAGAGTCTGAATGCCAGCTTCACTTCTGGGTACCTGACCGTGGTCAAAGACATATCAGCTCTATGCTTCTTGTTTCCTCATCAGTAAAATGGAGGGCAGGGGGACTAGAGATATTCACCAGGTATGGTTGTCATAAGCCATCAGGTATAAGGATTTTTGTAAAACTCATCTCTTGGTCATCATCTGAAACACTGGGATCTGAGGAGAGAGCGTACTGACATTTGCAATGTTGCATAGATGTATAGGTACATGTCAATATCATAACACTCACAGTTTTCCAGGAAGAAAAGGATGCTGAAAGTCTAACATGGTGGTGAATGTCTGCGGTGCATGTCTGCAATCCTGTAACTCAGAAGGCTAACAAGAATAGAAGGTTTGAGGAACCTAGACTAGCATGGGTTATATATCAAGACTGTCTCTAAAGACAAGAGCAAGAATGCTTAGGCTGGAAGAAAGGAGCTTTAATTTGGGGCAGAGATTTGCCTCTGAGGCAGCCACCAGAGCTGAGGTTGACAAGAAATAATCAGAGGAAATGAACGGACCCAGAACTTGAGTTGGCTCAGGGAATCATGGATAGTGTATGTGCATACACCGTAATTTCAGCCATGGATAGCTTATGTGCACACACCGTAATTTTAGGCATGGATAGCGTATGTGCACACACCATAATTTCAGCCTCTACAACTTCCACATCTACCACCTTTGATGTCAGTCTCTGATTTTTAGAAGGGTTTTATGTTAAGGCTAATAGTGCAAGTTTCAATGACTGGCTCTCACTGAGGTGTAATGAGGGACAAAGGTCACAGACAGTGGCATGTGTGTAATCCTTATGAAGCAGGTCTGAGCCTGGAGGGTCACCTGGATGAAATAGCAAGTTCAAGACCAGCCAGACAAGGGAAAACCTGTCTCTGAAAAAAGAAAAGAATGATGTATGATCAAGATTCCGCTAGAAGAAGAGGCAAAGAGGCATGACCAGAAAACATGTCATCAGTTTGGTGCCATGAACCCCTTTTGTGATTGGCTTGGTTTAGTGTCTGAAGTGTTAGCTGGTGTGGAAAACACGGTACTGTATGAGAGGGTCTCTGGGAAAGCAAAACCTCTCTGGGTGAGAGATTTGTTCAGGTGTCATATGATTCTCTCTCAGCTCTGGACAGCATAGACATCCAAATGCCTGATCCTGTGAGATTCATCCCAACCATGGCAAGGGCTGGCTGGGCTCCTGGGGCACACAGTGAATGGTAGGAAGTCAGCTAACAGGATGAGGAAAAAAAACTGGACAACTTCGTGCATGATCTAGGAGAAAAACAGGATGCTTAAGGGCCAGATGGGCAGAGTCAGACAAAGGACAGGATGTTTTCCTGTGGTCCTTTAGACCCAGGTCGGGTTAGAAGCACTGGAGGAGCTGATCACCTTACCTCCGTCTGGAACCCACGGGACAGAGTGAGTTCAGGCGTGCCCATCCGCAGAGTCCTCGCATATGCCTTGGGAGAAGGCACTTCAAGGCCAAGTTCTGAAACTCTCTGGTTGGAAAACACTCTAACTGGACCGTTGGCTCGTAAATGCCACAGGAAGGAGACCACGGCTGTGAGATGGGTGAGCAGCTCCTGCTTCACGCTAGCTTTTGAAGTGTACTTCCGGAGAAGAAAGATGGAAGCCACGTTTGAGTGTGGTACCTTTCTCCCCTCCCCCAGGGATCTGCCACTTTCGAGCACTGAGCAGTAAAGTTTACTGAGGGTAAAGTTCCTCTGGAATTCCCTGCACATATATAAGCACACTGGAGCTTGCCGTTGTGGTCGCAAGCTTGCCTAATGATACACCTTGGTTCTTTCCCCATGAACAATGCCCAGATCTTATTCTTTTTCAAGTCTGAGCAGTAGCTCACCGGCTAGTGTGGTTGTACTTACTTAAACAGTCTCAGGTTACGCTCAGTTCTTGTTGGCTTTGATCCCATTAGGCAATTCCCAGGCATACTTCACTCCACTCTTCACACATTTGTGCAAACTTTGGAGAGTCTCTTGGGGTGAGGCTGGGTATCCGGGTAGCTCCTGGAAACCCAGTCCCTGGGTTCCTCCCCAAGGAGCATTCCAAAAAAATAGACAGAAAGGACCAGACCACGCTGGACAAGAATAGTACATAGGATTTTTTTTTCAGCCTCACTGGCCCCTGGCTGGGTGAAGCGAAACAGTACTTATAGGAGCCTCAGAGAATTTTCCAGACTAAACAGGCCTCATGCAGTTTCCCTGAGGCAGCCAGCCCAAAGCCTACCTGTCTAATCCAGGAGCATCTACTAAGCATGAAGTCAGACACCTGGGAAGGCTGGAATCATCTGGAATTGGCCTTTAACTCAGGCAAAGGAAGAGGTTCCTGCCCCGTAGGAAAACATGGATTGAATCCCTGGGGTCCCAGGTCTGATGTTGACCTGCCCAGGGTCCATGCCTGAGCTCCAGCTCAGAGCTAAGCTGAGGGAGGAAGAGGAAGCAGGGGGCCAGGGCATAAATCCACTGAGAATCTTCCTGCTCCAGGCTCAAGGTTTACTGATTGTTCCAAATGTTTACTTCACAGGCAAACTTAGTGTCATTTTTCTCTCCCTTAACCCCTGCCGTTAAGCCCTGATGGCATGATAGAAATTGAGCTGGAAAATGGCATGGTTGTAATGTCTGAGCCTTCCTGACCAAAGACAAGGCTGTCTTTAAATGAGCCAACATCTCTTTGTCAGTTCTTGGCTCTGAGGTTATAAGCTAAACCACCGAACAGAAATATGTGACGGAATTTCCTGATACAGGCTTCTTCCCACGATAAAGCCATCTCTACCACAGGGTCAGGGCACACAGCACAGCAACTTCTCTCCTCACACAGTCTTGGTTCACTGTGGAGAACCAGTTCCCAGCTGTTGGGGAAACTCAGCACCAAGCAAGCACCAGTCTGGAGCCTAGGAGAAGGGCCCCAGAGACTCCCTGAGGCAGCATACAAACCTTGATGGAAAACTCCATGTCAGCTTTGTGCCCACATGCACATGCATTCCAACACACCTGCTGCTCCAGTTCTCCATCCCTGCACCTGTAAACCAAGTCTCCAGTGAGTGCACTACAACCCCTGTGTTCAGACTCCCTGGACTGTGCCCATCACACAGACCTTTAAAAGGATCAGACTGTAAAACTCTAGGATAACTCTGAAGCCATATCTGACAACTCTGAGGCCATTTATGAGGCCTCTCAGCAGTAGTGATCCCCCCTCCTAGGAACCAAGGACCTAACAACTTCACATGCACATACTGGAATGTTGGGGATTTTCCATCTCCCTATGTCCTTGTGGATGTTCTCCAGATAGAACTCAGTTATTGGAATTGGGGCAAGATAACCCTTAGACTCAGTTCCTCGGCCTTGGTCAGGGGATATTGACTCAGTTCCTTGGATACGGTTAGGATGACTCGCAGATGTTTGCCCCTTACCCCGCCTGATCTAGCAGTCACTCTCTCGCCGTGGCTCAAACCAGTCATTGCTAGTAGCCCTTTAAATCAGCCAATCCTAATAGTTGGAAAACAACCCCCAGACTCCCCCCTTGTTTCTGTGGCTTTTTGCTTTAAAAGTAGCCTGTACCAGCTATTTTGGGTCTTTCTGGCTTTTCAAATGTTGAAAGACCCTGTCATGACAGAATTAATTAAATCCTCTTGCTTTTACATCAACTGTGGTGTGAGAGTGTTCTCTTGGGAGACTCCTCTTTGGTGATTGGACTTCAGGGTCCAACAAGACTAGCCCCACATGCTTCACACAATACGTTGCTTGAAATGGACTACAAATGCTACCAAAAAAAGTGTAAAAATGCCATCAGAGAGCAGACATAATGAACACTTCCCAGTTGTAGGTGGGGACGTGGTAAAATTTACAACTAGAAAAACAGAAAAATTATTTCCTCTGGACAGAGATGAATCATTTTACAGGTGTTTGCTTTCTAGGATGCTGTTTGAGACATCAAGACAAACACACAAAACTAAACAGAAGAGTAGATGAGAGCCTTGTGTTGTAGTTGTTGACACTGCTTGTACTCTTGTGTATGTGGATTGTCTTCTCTGGTGACTTACTCTTGGTTGTCAACTTGACTACATCTGGAATTAACTAAAACCCAAGAGGCTGGGAACACGTGTGAAGGGTTTTTTTTTCTTACTTAAATCATTTGAAGATGGAAGACCCGCTTTTAAAACAGAGCTTCTGAGGTGGGAAGATCCACCTTTAATCTGTGCCACACCTTCTGCTGGCAGCCTATTTAAACAACAAGAAGGAAGGAAACTTGCTCTCTCTGCCTCCTGGCTCTCGCTCTCGCTGGCAAGTCCATTCCTTCACTGGCATTAAAGTCCACTTCAGCAAGATTCCAGCTGAAGATCAGCTGAGATATCAAGCTTCATGGACTAAGCAACCCTGAATGCTTGGACCTCCTTTGGTAGACAGCCATTGTTGAATTAGCTGGACCACAGCCTGGACAGCATTCTAATATATATTATGACATATATATGTATGTTCAATCAGTTCTGTTCCTCTAGAGAATCCTGATTAATATATTTTTAGTATAATTTTATGATGGAAGAAGGTCATTGGCTAATAAAGAAACTGGCTTGGCCCATTTTATTGGTTAGAACATAGGTGGGTGGAGTAAACAGAATAGGATACTGGGCGGAAGAGGAAGTGAGGTCAGACTCTGCTCTGCTCCCGGACAGACCTGACAGCTCTGCTCTCTGGAGCAGAGACGCCATGCTCAGCTCTCCTGGGTAGACTTGACAACTCTGCTCTCTGGAGCAGAGACACCAGGCTCCGCTCTCCCAGGCAGCTCCGACCCAGGATGGACGGAGGCTAGAATCTTCCCAGTAAGCGCACCTTGGGGTGCTTATACACATCATTAGAAATGGGCTAGTCCAGGTGCGAGAATTAGCCTGTAAGGGCTAGAGTTCATGGGCCAAGCAGTGTTTAAATGAATACAGTTTGTGTGTTGTTATTTTGGGCATGAGCTAGCAGGCGGCCGGGGTGCTGGGGACGCAGCCCCGCCGCTCCTATTTCAACAATTTTAGAAACTGAGGTCCCAGAGAGGAAATAAAAGACCAAACCTGTCTTGAAGACCTACTGATTAGAGATTCATGACTATTGAGGATTAGAATGTTATAGATCGAAATTACCTAGGGTTATTTCTAGTCCCCTTAATAACCACCCATTGCCCACTCCTATGTCTGACCTAACATCCTTGTGATGAGCAAAACCTGTAAAATGCATTCTTAGCAGTTTATACTATCTTCCCCCCACCCAAATTCTACAAATACTAGGATTGTCATCAGATAGACTCTGAAACCTAGGGCAGAATCCTTCTGCTTTGCTGTGGCCCACCTACCTATGCTCTCTACCAATTTATTTGGTAAATGCCTTGATTGTGACTTCCTTTTTCTATAACTAATAAAATCTCATGATTCCACTTCCTCTGTGGAACATGTCTTTCAGGGCAACCTGACTGTGTTCCCAGGCCATGGCCACTAAGATTTGGCTCTAGAATAAGATCTCTCTCTCCTTCCCTTTGAGGCAGGAGGTCTGTTTTGCACAGACAGCTTCAAATCTTGCAAGGCAAGGACCACAGCTTGTAATTTCTTTGCAGTGCCTAACAGAGCTCTCACGGGGGCCCCTAGGAAACTCTTGCTGACAGTATATTCAAGATTTAAAACCTCTAATGGACTCAGCAATAAGTGGTTCGTGTGCACATTGCTGTAACAAGTCTTTGAATGAAGCTAAATACTGTCTATAGTTCTACACTTAAAAATTCAGCACAGTGTGAGGAAGGACACCCAGCAACTCTGAATTATAGCAACAGGAGGATAGGAATTCAAGACTAGCCTTGGATACCTTTCAGGTTGAACTTCAAGGCCAACCTGGACTACATAAAACCCTATCTTAAAGGATAAAAAAGAAAAATCTATGTAAAAGCTAGCCAAACAAGTGCTTTGTATAACACCAATTTTGAAAATTGCTTTTAGTAACTTGTGTCTAGGGTGACCCTGTGAGCCCACACACGCAGCGTTAGGAGGCGGTAACAAAAGGTGGGTCCCTCCCTGAATAAGAAGGCAATCTAGCTAAAATTTCTTGCCACTACTCCATTCCTTAATAGATCTAGAAAGGGAGCAGCCTTTCTTGTGCAGCCCTTGGTGTCGCTGAAGGGCAGTGACAACACACTATAGGCCATGAGCGCCACTAGGGGGCGCTAGCGCCACATGCAGCACTGGATATCCTCCAAGACCCTGCTGTGCTCTGTCTTTTCCTGAAAGGGTTCCAAGTTTGCAGGCTAAGGCCCATCGTGAATCAAGAGTATTGGAAGAATCTGAACCAAAGCTAATGTTGCTTGTCTCACTTATCTTTACATTTAATCCTTCCTAATCTGCCTTAGTTGGGACCAACCTGGGGGCAGGAGGTAGTCTTCAGGGTAATCAGCTGACCTCAATCCAAGGGAATAAGAATTCTGTATCAGGCATAAATCACAGTGGTTTTCTGCAGAAGGAGCTTTAAAACAAAAGCCCACCCTCTTATTTTATTTCCCAGACTAGATCCAGAAATTTTAGTCAATCGTCATATTTAACTTTGATGTGTTTTCTTGCAAATTTCGACAATGCACATACTTAGGTTCCCAATAACCCAACAAGCGAGCGAGGACTGAGAGGGCTTTTACTGATAAGGAAACTGAAAGGCAACTGAGTTAAATACGATGCCCAGGGAAGCACAGCTGGCAAACTGCAGAGCTAGGTATAAATTGTACCCAGGCTGAGCAGGTAACTCTCTCATCTACCCTCCAGTTCTAGCTTGGTGACGACAGGCAGACAGACCAGTCTAACACCAGAACAACCCTGAATACCAAACTGTGTGTACAATGGACTGGACTTGTCTCGGTGGTTTATAGCACTTGCTGCTATTGCAGAGGACCCAGGGTCCAGTTCCAGCATCCACCTGTTACAATCATCTATATAATTCCATTTCCAGGAGACCTGTTCACCTCTTCTGGCCTCCTCAGGTACTGCGTGCATTTGGTGCACATACATACACATGGGCAAACACTCATGAACATAAACTGCGTGAGAGAGAAAAGAGAGAGTTAATGATATTGACATTCTTATGGGGACAGCCCTAAATATGGCTATGGGTATAGATACGAGCAAACAAAGACATAATTATAACTGTGGATATAGACACTGTCTATACAGAGATATATACTTACTGTTTTGAATGTAGCTATAACTATGAATTGACAGATGTGACACAGGGAAGGATACAAACACCCCTTCATGCTGACCACTCTGACACTGTAATCCACAGCTGAGCTGACCACTCTGACACTGTAATCCACAGCTGACCACTCTGACACTGTAATCCACAGCTGACCACTCTGACACTGTAATCCACAGCTGACCACTCTGACACTGTAATCCACAGCTGAGCTGACCACTCTGACACTGTAATCCACAGCTGATGGCTTCTTCAGCCCGTGCAAGTTCCAGCTTAGGGGACATGATGTCTGACCTAACCCAGAAATAGTGTCTGTGAAGTTAAGAGTGATGATCGCTGAACCTGTTTTGTTTTTGTTGTTGTTGTTGTTGTTTTAGAAGGGTCTCATAAAGTAGCTTTGGCTAGCCTGAAACTCAATACTTAGACTAGGATGGCCTTGAACTCACAGAGATCCACCTGCCTATTCCCCTCCCCAAGGGAGTGATAAAATTAAAGGTATGCACCATAACAACTAGCCAAGTCAACATTTTAAAAAGGAAATTCAAATATTCTTTTTTTTTTCCTGTCTCCAAAGTCTGCTTTTTCTCTGATTAGAAAATGTGAGGACTTCCTGGGTAGTCTGGGATATTAATTTATAGACAATCTGTATGTGTCCTTCTATACATGAGAATAAAAGCTAAAACTCAAAAAAGCTCAAAAATGTTATTATATGTTTTTCCTATTATAAAACAAATTCTAATTTGGAGTTACAATACACTTCCAGCCGTGGTAGATTTTAAGATAATTATGTGTTTGTGTCTTTAGTAACGTAGCTGCTATCAACTCATTACATTAAGGGTTTGCTTGTGAATTCAATATTATTTGCAGATTTATAGTCCTTTCAAATAAAAGGGGTTTTCTTTCTTCCTTTTTTTTCCAGAAGTACTTTCGATTTCCTCTGTCTGGAGATTCACTAGCCATCAATAACCCCCCTCCCGAGATCCTCTCAGATAAATCCAGCTTGACGTTCCTATAATGCTCAGGGCAGAGGAGGGCTCTGAGCAGAAGAATTAATCCCTGCATGAATTATATCGGGCCAGCACGTGAGAAAGCATTCATCTGACAATTTATGAATTTCGAATGCTCCTAAAACACACTTTGGTATTCTGAAGAGAGAGTAGGTGTGTTCACTGAGCTGACAGCCCGGATAGATGTTTATTGAGCACTGAAAATAGCTCATCTCAAAAACCCAGCTGCAATCATGACTGTGGTCAACCCGCGGTGTTTATTCCTCACATCTTCAAAGTGTATGGCTCTGTCACCCAGGAAAAGGGGTTCCTTGTTTGGTTTCTCAGTGTAAAAACTGTGCTCTGGCGTCCACTGTAACCTCAGATGTGGCCTAAGGCTATGCCTGTGCCCCATCTTTAGGAAGCTAGAAAACACTGTGTGCAGAAGTCAGCTAGAGGACACACTGTGTGCAGAAGTCAGCTAGAGGTACTGGGCTGTGTCCCAGCATAGTCATGGTTGTTCTGTTACCTTGCTACCTTACAGCTGGCTTTTTATCAAGTCACCTAACAGTGCAGTGACTAAGCAAGTAACAATTTTGTGTGAAAGGTACTGAGGACAATGAGAGATGGCATCTGGGCTAAATGATACATATTAATTACAAGGTATTAGTTCAGGAGATAGCTTCATTTTCTGTCCTGTGACTTTATCGGTAACTTAGAGTTTAATTTTTTTTTTTCCATTTGCTTGAGACAGGAGTAGCCTAGGCTGGCTAAGAACTCTCTATATAGTCTTGAATTGCTAATCTTTCTGCCTTTCCCTCCTGAGTGCTGGGATGGCAGACATGTACCACTTCACCCTGTTTATGCATTGCTGAGGACCAACCCCAGGGCCTTTAAAATGAATAATTATTTTGGGCTGCAGAGATGGCTCAGCAGTTAGGAGAATCTGAGTTCAATTCCCAGCACCCACAGAGCAGTTCACAACCATCCAGAACTCCAGCTCCAGAGGATCCAGTGCCCACTTCTGACCTTGGTGGGCACCCGGCATGTACAAGGCACACAGACATAATTCAAGCAAAACACTCATACACATAAAAATGAAATAAATAAATCTAAAAAATTAATATATATATAACTATTTCAATCCAATCTTTGAGAACTTCATACATGCATACAACGTATTTTGATCTTATTAACCCTAACTCCCCCAGATCTAACCTCCATGTCTCCCCACATTGTGTCCTCTTTTTTTTTTTAAACCCACCAAATCCAATTTGTGCTGTCCATGTTTTTATTCATAGCTAAGGGGTTGAAGCCCGAGCAACCCACCTGGGACCACACCCTTAAGGAAAACTGACTCTCCCTCCTGCAGAAGCCGGCTGCTCCAAGCTCCTAAACTAGGGATGGAAGGTCGTGAGCGGCTCCCTACCCCAGGGTGGAATGTTGACTGACTCAGTCTTCTGTAGATCTTGTGTAGGCAACCGCACCTGCTGTGAGCTCACCTGGGCAACCACACCTGCTGTGAGCTCACCTGGGCAACAACAGTTTTGTCACACCTGGCCTGCATGGAAGACTCTGTTTAGCTCAGGTCCTCCTGACTTCTTACTCTTACAACCTTTCTGCTCTCTCTTCCAAGACGGTCCTTGGGCCCTGGGAAGGAGGTATTGATATGGATGTCCCATGTCTGGCTGAGCACTCTACAGACTCTTATTCTCTGCAGTTTGACCTGTTGTGAGTTTCTGCATCAGCCACCGCCAACTACACAAAGCGACTTCCCTGAGCAGGTCCGAGAACTGCAATGATCTGTGGGTAGAGAGATATGGATTTAGAGGAAATTTGATGCTATGTCTATTTAGCAGAATAATAGTAATAGGTCAGTCACCACTAGGGCCTGTCAGGTCCGCTGCCACAGGTTCTTAGCCAGATCTACAGTGTCATGCATGCTCTTCCTCCCTTGGAGTGCCTTATATACAATCAGAAAGTAATTGGTTATCTCCGTGTGTCTGCATCTATGAGCATGCTTTGTCTGGCTGTTATTGTAGCACTGAGGGTACACAGGTAGGTAAGAGTGTTGGTGACTTTTCCTCTCTGAAGCCCACATAACACCCTCTGGCGTTATGGATGCTATCCAGAAGGATGGAATCTCTTTTTTCAGTACCAACTTGATTTCTCCATAGCCTGTGATCAAGGTGTGTAGTGTCCCTTTCAGGAGAGTACTACCACTGAGTTCTGGTGTCCCACCAGGAGCAATGGCAATAGGCTGTATTATTTTGGGTCTTTTGGTACCCATACCTGACCAATAGCTTGAGGGAAGGTATCTCATCCCTTGAGCCCAGAGCTCATACTTGCTAAGCATGTACTCCACCATCTGAGCTACATCTCCAGTAGCTGTTTAGCCTCTTTGCTAGTTTTAAGAGTTAAATATTGAGAACTGGGTATGGTGGCACATGCCTTTGATCCCACCCAGCACAGGAAAAGGTAGGCAGATCTCTGAGTTCAAGGCCAGCTTGCTCCACAGAGTGAGTTCGAGGACAGCCAGGGCTACACAGGAAAACCCTATCTTGCAAGCAAAACAAACAGAAAAGGAGTTAAAGATTGAGATCTCAAGCCTGTCCCAATGTCAGCCTTCAGATGAGAGAGAGAGAGAGAGAGAGAGAGAGAGAGAGAGAGAGACAGAGAGAGAGAGACAGAGAGAGACAGAGAGAGAGACAGAGAGAGAGACAGAGAGAGAGACAGAGAGAGAGACAGAGAGAGAGAGAACATGTCTGGGTTGTTGAGGACCCTGGGAGGAGAGTCCACAGCCAACTTTGGTAAAGGTGTTAGCATTGCGCTCCCTGACTCCACTCCTCTTCAACATGCACCTGTTCTAACAATGTCTGTGCACTTATCATCATAGGAGTCCTGGTGGGTAGTATTATAGAATTTAGTTGAGATTTTAGTTGTGAAAAGCAGGCAAATAAATAAGAAACATTAAGTAAGGGGTGACGTCTTTTACAGCCGCCATATCTGTTTCTACAGTTGGGACATAAGATAATAAAAATTTGAAAACAAAAACAAAACCTGCCATTCCTCTTCTTAGAGATTTGTTCCAGAAGCATTATGATTCTCATGGGAATAAGTTGGGTTAATTTTCAGTATTAAGTGGGACAAGCTTTGTTCTGAAAGAACAAATGTTGTATTCTAATGGAATTCAAGTGCTGATGACTCCTCCTAGGCATTTGAGAACACTAAAGAGCAGACTGGGGCGGTGAACAGCTTTGGTCCTGGACGATAATTAAATGCCTAATGTTGTAAAACTTCCAATCTTCTGACTCATTAACAAGAATAAATAGTATCAGGCTCACAGACTAGTGCAGGGAAAGGTTCAGGGCCACTCATGGCAAACCAAAGGAGACCCAAGGCTTGACAAGCTCAACTGCTTCCTCAAACTTCACCTTCCTCTTCTCTTCTCAGAAAGCAAGTGAGAGAAAGTGATAATAAGATTCAGCACATACTGCACGAGCAACCTGTGTCTTTGTGGAGGACTTGAATCAGGAAGCAATTCAGAGCTACCAGATCCAGACAAGAAGCTCCCTGCTTCATCCCTGACATGGCAGGAGGACCCAGGAGATACGCAGTCATAGCTGAGTCTGGGCTCCAGGCCCAGTTCACTTCTTTCTATGTTTCTACATTCTATGTTCAGAGATAGACAATGGCCCACAGACACCAAACCCCTCCCAGTCTCCCAGCTTTCTAACATTGTAGCCAAAATGACCAGGATGCAATAAAAACACGACCTGTCATGTCAAGAGCCAAGAGCCTCACAGGCTGAAGAGGGAATATGGATCAGACAGTGCCAATGTCAAGACCCATCAGGGGTCAGGTTTACTGGGCAAAAAACTGAACTTGCCATGAATAAAAATGCTTTAGAGACTGGAGGTGCAGTTCAGTGGTAAAGTAATTGCTTAGTGCATCTCAGGCCCTGCTTTGATCCCAAGAACTAAAAAATAAGTTAATAAACCAATAAAAAGTTTCTGTGAATAATTCTAAGTTCCCTAGAAACAAGTGAAAAACTAGAAACTCTAGTAAAGAAAATGAGATTATCATTTGAAGAAGAAGAGGTGGAGGAAGAAGGAGAAAGAGGAGGAGGAAGAGGAAGAGGAGGAGGAGGAGGAGGAGGAAGAAGAAGAAGAAGAAGAAGAAGAAGAAGAAGAAGAAGAAGAAGAAGAAGAAGAAGAAGAAGAAGAAGAAGAAGAAGAAGCAAACATCATAAAAACTGAAAATACAGTAACCAACACAGGAAACTTCCTAGTCAGGCTCAGTGTTGATGGCAGAAGAGAAGTTTGGGGACTAGAATCCATGCCTAACCAAGAGCCTCAAGACACTGGGGACTGGAGACAGGCAGATCTTCAGAACTAGTGAGACAATGACAAAAGACCCAGTATTATGATCATCAGAGTCCCAGGCAAGAACAGCATATGTATATTCAAGTAATAACGTCAGGATACTTACTAATTTAGTTTTAAAAAGATAAACTGACAGATTCAAGACACAAAACACATTCCAGCAGAACAAGCCCTAGAAATCCAACAGAGTGCAGTGCAACTCAGGAAACAAAGGCAGAGAACCTTGATATGGGATTTCCTTCTGTATGTGTGTTGCTTTTATTAGTTAATGAATAAAGAAGCTGCTTGGGCCTATGACAGGGCATAACAGAGCTCGGCAGGGAAACTAAACTGAATGTTGGGAGAAAGAAGGCAAAGTCAGAGAAGCCATGTAGCTGCTGACAGAGACAGATGTTCCTGAACCACACTGGTAGGTTACGAGTCTCATGGTAAAATATAAGCTAATGGAAATGGGTTAATTTAAGATGTAAGAGCTATCCAGTAAGAAGCTAGAGCTAATAGGCCAAGCCAATTATTTAATTAATACAGTTTCTGTGTGGTTATTTTGAGTCTGGACAGACAGGAACAAACAAATGGCCTCTGCCAACAGAACCTCTCAAGGTCAGAGCAGGTACAACACTTTCTGTGAGTGGGACTGCTGTTTCCACATGACATCACTCATTGGAGGAAGCCTCCTCCCCAAGGCTTAGGGACCATCTCAAAAGAGAATGCAGAGGATAGAGAGGATCTAGGTAAAACAGTGTCTCAAGGACATGTTAGCGACTCTCAAGACGCACAGCAGCTACAGTGCCTACACTGAGGTCAAGCCAGGCAACATTCCAGCACAGGGTGAGGAGGAACCACCCCTAGTTGAGGAGCTACGGATAGTTGGTGACTTCTAGGGGAAGGAGATTTAGTGACCTCTGTGGTATGGCCTCTTGTTGGTCAACCACATTGTAGAGAATGGCCTCACTCCCAAGCCTATATGGGCAGCACTAATTGGACTCAGTGGGTTATGGGAGGATAAAAAGAAAAAAGAGGACGCGAAGTTACAAAGAGGCTGTTGAGGGCTTTGGGGAGGAGTCAAAGCAGGGAATGGGAGGTAAGTATGATCAAAATACATTTTATGCATTATGAAATTCTCAAATAATAAGCAAACAATTATACACACACACACTCATACATACACACACCAAAGTGCGTGTGATGGCCCATGCATACCATCCTTGGAAGACTGAAGCAGGAGGACTGTTTCAAGTTTTAGGCTAGCGCAGGACTAGGGGATAAGCCTCTCACAAAAAAGAAAAAAAATCAAAACAACCTCCCTACCCTGAAAAAACAGTAAAGTAAACTTGGTGCACACATGTAGCCCAACTCTCAGTAGGCAAGATGACAGATTCCCAGCCAGCCTGAGGCACACAGTAAGGCCTTATCTCAAAAGTTAATTAATTAATGATTAAAGATAAGAAGAAAAATGAAAGAATGCGTCTCAGAACTACCATTAAAGAACGGCTAAAGGGAGTTCCTTGAGCATCAGGGAAGTGAGAGACTGAAGGCCTGGGTGGAAGCTGCTGCTGGTAGATTTGGATGCCGTGGCCCCCACCAGGACCTGCACATCCTGAGCCTGCATCCTCTGGCATGGTGTCACCTGGCACACTGAGTCGCCCAACTCCGTTTCCCAGAATTCCTTCCCTTTAGGCCTTTGGTGGTGCAGTCTTATGTCCAGCATTTTCGGGGCGTTTACATTTTCTATTGGGACCAGCACACAGGAGCTAGAAGCTAGTTGTAGCAGGGACCCACCCCTGGGTGTCTTCATGGGCATGGACATGAAAGCCCTGAGACCAGCTTTGCGCCTCTGGCGCGGATTTCTGAATCGATGAAGCAAAGTACCGGACCAGACATTGAAAAAGCTGAGCCGCTAATGAATCTGGCTTTGTGAGGAGTGTGTGGAGGAGCCATACAGAGCCAGTGTGTTGGCTCTACCAGTAGAGAAGCAGGCAGCCAGCCCCAGAGGGAGCATTGGGCTTCAGGAGAACTCAACCAGAAAGACAGACTGGAGGAAGCAGGAGTAGAGGGGACTCCTCACTTGCCTCCCTTGGGTAATTCCGAATACAGGACAACACATCTGGTTAGCACAGAGCCTGCTGCCCTCCGGGACCACTCCAGGCCCCATCCACCTGCTCCTCTAGCTTGAACGCTTATTGTCACACCCACTCTGTTTCTGTCGGTACATGAAAGAAGTAATATCACAAGTGGAACTCTAAACAAGAGCAGTTTAGCCAGGCAGTGGTGTTGCACGCCGTTAATTCCAGCACTTGGATGGCAGAGGCACGCGAATTGCTGAGTTCAAGACCAGCCTGGCCTATGGAGAAAGTTCTAGAACAGCCAGAACTACACAAAGAAACTCTGTCTCAAAAAAAAAAAAAGGCAGTTTAGGAAAAATTTAGAACATTCCAAACCACTTAGGCTGTCCTGGAAAACTGGAAAAGGCGGTTGTAGAAAGGCCAGTGTCAATGCCAATATTGCAATTAGACCATATTTCAAAATATCATCTGCATGTGATTGTGAGCTGCATATTAACTGAGGAATCGTTATAATTCTACCATAATTTACTACTTTACCAAAATAAACCAGTAAGATAAATAAATACTGCTGCCTCTGCCCAGTTGACTAATATGACCTGAGCAGAAGTAAAATATTAGAGCGGGAGATGTCAAGATTAAGCTGGATTAGTGGCAGAATCTCAGGGTCCTGTTTTGATATAATTAAATATATGATTTAATGTGGTGTTAGTTCCGAATCATCGTAAAAGGTTTTGTAAAATAATAACATAGAAATGAAGACATCCTCACCCAGGCTGCAGAGGAATAAAGGTTGTCATATTTCTGCGCTCTGCTGGCAGGGCAATCCATTCCCATCAATCTCACATGCTGCCAAGGGACACAGGAATGTTTTCCTTCCAGTCACTCATGGTCATTATTTAATGGAGGGTAGCAGCCACCGTCTTCATTAATATATTAACCTATGGCTCAAAGAGGCCTTGCAGTAAACCAACTGACAACTCCTCGTGACAGGTTTATGTCACAGGGCTTGGAGACATTAACCATCAGAAACAATGGCCTCTGGGAGAAGTCCAGTGTTCTCACTCCAAGGAAGACAGCTAGCCAGCAGAGAGAGAGGTATCCCAGCATCCCAGCTCACCATAATGACTTCAGTTCTAATCCAGAAGAGCTAGTTAAAAACACTCCTGATTTGGAGCTGGAAAGACAGCTCAGCAGTATAGAGCACTGACTGCCCAAGCAGAAGACCCAGGTCTGATTCTAAGCACCTACATAGTGGCTCACAACAGGTTATAACACCTGTAACAGTTCTAGGACATGCAATGCCCTCTTCTGGCCTCCATGAGTCTCAGTATGCATGCAATCCTGCAATCCCAGCACTTGGGAGGTGGTAACCAAAGGATCAGGAGTTCAAGGCCAGTTTGGTCACACAACAAGTTTAAGACCATCCTGGGCTAGGTGAAACATTGTCTCGGAAAAAAAAAAAAAAAAACAGAACTGTGTAGTAGATTCTTTGCAGCTTCAAACATTATAGGTCCATAGAGCCAAAGACAGGAGGCAGTGGATATTGTTATGTGGGAAAAGGAGACTGCATAATAAACCCATTTGTCCAGCTCTCAGGAATGAGAGGCTCCCCAGGTGGACACCTGACATACCCACCCCAAAGCACTGCACACTAAAACTTCCTAAGCACTTCTTTAAAAAAAAAAAAGATATAAAAGGATAAAACATTTGTGTATGTGTGTGTATATGTGCATTCACATGCATGCATATGCATGCATGCATGCCACAGTTCATGTGTGGAGGTCAGAGGACAACATATGGGAGCTGCTTCTCTGCTTCTTTCATTTGATACCTGGAGCCTAACGCGGTTGTCAGGGTTGGTGTAGATGCCACTATCCGCTGAGCCTTCTCGCCAGTCCTAGCAGAGTTCTGAAGCCCCAGCTGTGTCGTATTAAGGTTGCAGACACAGACATTCGTGCTGCCAGCGTGCAGAGCCCGTCTGTGGATTCTGTTTCCTTTCCTTCCCCACTCCCCGTTTTGGGCAGGAGGAGGGGTTTGAGGGATAGGTTCTTTATTGCAAAAGTTGCACTATGAGGCTCTCTTTTCCTCCAACTGCCTCCAAAATTGAGTTTAGGTTGTTTTGAGACAGCCTCATGTAGCCCAGGCTCACCACAAATTTCTCTATGTAGCCAACAATGACATTTGAACTCCTGGCCTTCTTGAATCTATCTCCCAAGAGCTGGGATTATGGGTATTCACCACCAGGCCCAGTTTGTGCTAGCAGTGAGCCCTGGGCTTCATGCAGGCTGGACAAGCACCTACCGACAGAGCTGTACCACCAGGCCCTGATTCTGCTTCTTTATTTCCGAATAACTCACAGGAGCCGGCCCTTCACATCACTGGCCCAGAAAGAAACCAACCATGGGTACAGTCCTCTACCTCTGCAACAAAGCAGATGCTGTACACTCAGCAGTCTAGAACGGGCCCCAAATGGCCAATGTGGGTGCCCAAGAAGCCTGGCCACCCAGCTGATACACATGAGACCCTACACTCATTTTTGTTTGTGTTTGTTTGTTTGTTCATTGGTTTGTTTTTGGAATCAAGGTTTCTCTATGTAGTGCTGGTCATTCTGAAACTGGTTCTGTAGACCAGGCTGGCCTTGAACTCAGAGCTCCACCTGCCTCTGCCTCCTGAGTGCTGGGATTAAAGATGTGTGCCACCACTGTCCGTCAACCCTACACTCCTGACAGAGCACTCTGCAGCCCTCTGCTGGTATCTCTGTAGGCTTTACTCATGGCAGTGCTCTCCAGATCCAGCCCGGGTTGATATCACTCTATACAGTTGGAAACGCTTGAACTCTGGCTTCACACAGCATTGTGCTTGACGTCTTGTGTTTGACGATGACTGTGAGGCAGGAAATAATAAAACACAGCTTAGCAACTGGGACTCCACTTGGATTGGGCTATGCACACCCTCTTCTAATAATCCACCTGGGAGCCCAGCTCTGTTACCTGGATGTGCTGTGCACATGCACCCTCTCCCACCTATGCACCTAGGAATCTCAGCAAGCTCAGATGCTGAGCTACATACATACTGCATGGGCTACATACACACCACACCCTGGACAATGGGATAAATTTCTGCTCTCCTAATAACCATCAAACTTGGACACTTTCTATTCAAATGTATACTCAGTATATGCAGGCCAATCTAGTCTGTGCTGGTTTTAGGAACATGTGTCCTTAAGTGAACTTTTAAGGAGCCTTCCCTATTTATGACCTTATTCCTATGCATTACTGAGTGTGCATAGGATTAGTATCAGATGCATTATGTGAAGGAGTGCGGTAGAAATATGACTGTTACCTAACCTATCAATCAAAACAGAACCACCCTCACTACACTCTTAGTAACTAAAGGCTCTCCTCTTCCAGGAAGAGGAGGAAGCCTCAAACAGTACCCAGGGTCCTTGAGTATCTTCACTACCAGGGCCCATTGTCTTCTTGTGGTATAATCTGCCCTTTCTATCGCTTTGCTTTGGAACATTTTCTTGGCCTCTTTTGCAAATCTGTGTAAGTTTTTATTTAACTTCTTTGGATGAGAGACAAAGAACCTGAAAACACCTGGCCCAGACCCCAGCCACCAATAACAGCAGAACTAGACCCTCTCACCCCTCTGTTCTCACCAGAACCACTGAGCACAGGGCTGAGAGAGATGGAGCCTTCCCTGGTCCCTCGACCTGTGCTGATGGTTCCACTCCACGGCATGGGTACAGCACAGGGCAGTGCATCCGTCCAGTGGCACACGAGTGCCTGCTCACATAGGTGTTGTCAGGAGCACATGAGAATGCTCTCCACTGCTGGGGACATGGGAAAGTTCCCTGATTAACTGGGGCCTTTACCCTCATCTGTGTCACTGTCTCAGAGGGAAGAAAGCAACGATTTGAGGGGAGGGCCTTTCCATGCTCTACTCAGGGCATACTCTGCCTCCCTCATCTGCAGTCCCCAGCTCCTCAGGGCTTTGGCAGTCTTTCCATCTGCATGCTCTTGCTCTCCCTCTTGCTCAGGCTCTCCCTGTCTGCTGAAGGTTTCAGGTCCAGCCGGACTATTCTCTAAGACACAGGTCTCACCTCCCATCCATGTGCCACATCTGGCCAGTTAATTCGTACCGCGGCACCACGGAGCACACATTCAACAGAGACCCAGGAGCACACTCTACCTCCAAAACCCTAAGCTGGCTGCAAGGGGCTGAGAGAGGTCTTCCTGCTCAGAGGCCTAATCTCCTTTCCTTTCGGCTGGAGCTAGATCCCCAGAGCTCCTGGCTCAACCTGCAGACAATTCCCCCAGAAGAGTCACCTCCTCCCCAGAAACTGCTTGTTGGAGAGGGGCCATGAGAGTCTTAAGCAGAGCTCTGAGCTTCCTGATTCTTGTGAAGAGGGACTGTTTCCATGCAGAACAGCTACACAAGTCTGCATAGTTAGAATTGTTGTGTTTTTGTGTTTTCTGTTTCTACATTGTCGAGTTTGCTTTCTGTGCCTGTGATAAACACCACAACCAAAAGCAACTTGGGGAGGAAAGGGCTTATTTCATTTTACATCTTACAATCCCTCATGAAGGAAAATCAGGACAGAAAGGAAAATCAGGACAGAAACTCAAGGCAAGAACTGAGGGGCAGGAACTGAAGTAGACGTCTTGGAGGGATGTTGTTTATCAGCTCCTTTTTTTTTTTTTTTTCGAGACAGGGGTTTCTCTGTGGCTTTGGAGCCTGTTCTGTGGCTTTGGAGCCTGTCCTGGAGCTAGCTCGGTAGACCAGGCTGGTCTCGAACTCACAGAGATCCGCCTGCCTCTGCCTCCCGAGTGCTGGGATTAAAGGCGTGCCCCACCATCGCCCGGCTATCAGCTCCTTCTTCATAGCTAGCTCTGCCTTTCTTCTCCAACCCAGGACCACCTGCCCAGGAGAGGCACCACCCACAATGCACTAGGCCCTCCCATACCAGTTGTTAATCAAGAAAATGCCCCACAGACTTGCCCACAGGCTAATCTGAGGGAGGCAATTCCTAATTGTCTTAGTTAGGGTTACTGTTGCTATAATGAAAGGCCATGACCAAATTACTTGTGGAGGAAAGGGTTTATTTGGCTGATGCTGCCACATCACTGTTCAGCATCAAAGACATTCAGGACAGGAACTCAGACAGGGCTGGAACCTGGAGTCGGGAGCTAACCACTGCTTTCTTAACGCATCTCAACACAGCTTTGCTAGCTTGCCTTCTTATAGAAGCCAGGACCACCAGCCCAGCTGTGGCGTTACCCACAATGGCCTGAGTCCTCCCCCATCAATCACTAATTAGGAAAATGCCCTTAAAGGCCTCCCTACAGCCTGATCTAATGGAGGCATTTTCTCAATCGAGGTTCCCTCCTCTCAGACAACCACAGCTTGGGTCAAGTTGATATTAAACAAACCAACACACCACCACACTTGGGGAGGGTTCTTAAAACGTTTTGAACTTTCTTGGTCTTTCTGCGTCCCCACCTGTCTCCAGGAAGAAATGTTTCGGTGTGTAACAGCTGTACAACAGTGTACACAATTAGGATCACTGGGGTTTCTGTTCCTATACTTTACTATATAATATTCCTCTCTATCTCTGGTAGTTTCTATAATGTTACTATGCAATGTTCCTCCTGTCTTCTTTGCTCTGAAGCCTACTTTATTGGCTATTAGCCATGCATGTTTTCCTTTAATGCTACATCAGACATAGCTTTGCAAACTTTTCCTCTCAAACTACCCGTTTCGGAGAGCTGACGTGCTTTCCTTCAAGCATGCGTGGCTGGCTCGTGTTCTCTCAATCTCCTCTGTTCATGTCTGTCCTTGACAGTATTTAGTGTAACTTTCGGCACAAGTGTTCCCACACGTGTCGTTTCATTTTTTGTTTTGTTTGCTATATTTTCATCTGTTTCTTCCTTGCCTTCCTGGGGGCTACCTGAAGCTGTTTGAAAATTCTTTTGTTGGGGCTGTACAAATATCTCAAAAAGTAAGCTTGCCTGCTACCAAGCATGCTGACTTGAATTCAGTCTCTGAGACTCTCATGGCCAAAGGAACGAATTTACTCTCACAAATTGTCCTCTGACTTCTGTAAGTGCACTGTGGCACAATCCCCCAACCCAAATACATAGACAGACAGACAGACAGATGTAATAAACAAAGCATAGGAAATCCCCCTTGTGAGCTTTCCATGGTATCCTGTGTCTTCTTAGTGTAGCTCTCTTTGCTCATGGCTCCTCTAGCCTCTTGCTGTCGCCTCTGAAGCTCCAGGGATGCAGTGGTCAGATCTCATGCTTCCTGAAGCTGTTCTTTCCAGCTCCTGGTCCATTTTCTCTGCCAGTGCTTCTCTGTCGTCTCCACCCCTCTCTTCTGGCTCGGTGACTCTCCCTCTGTCTCTTTCGTTCGGCAGATGAGCTCATTCGCTGAGCTTTTCCCTTTCATTATTTCATTTTTCAGTTCTGAAAGTCTCATTTGGTTCATCTTTGTATTTTACTTTTATTTTCTGGGATTTTTATTTCACTAGCTGAGGCATTTTTATGGTAACTATGTCAAAATCTGTGTTGGATTTTTTTTTTGATTTTTCGAGACAGGGTTTCTCTGTAGCTTTTGGTTCCTGTCCTGGAACTAGCTCTTGTAGACCAGGCTGGCCTCGAACTCCCAGAGATCCGCCTGCGTCTGCCTCCCGAGTGCTGGGATTAAAGGCGTGCGTCCAACGTTGTGTTGGACGTTTTAACATCTCTGCCAGATAGGTGTGATGTCCAGGTTTTCTACATGGTCTCCTCTGGCTCTACACAGCACAGACACTGGGAAGCTCCTGATGGCCTCATAGGGTAGATGTGTCCTAGTCTAGTCTTTGCTGACACTCAGCAGTCGGTTTTCCTGTGGAACTTGTCTTAAAAGAAGCAGTCTTCATCTAAAAGCTCACTGCAGTGTTGGACTTGATGGTGGCACACACCTTTAATCCCAGCACTCAAGAGTCAGAGACAGACAGATCTCTGTTAGTTCAAGGTCAGCCTGTTCTATGTAGTAAGTTCCAGGACAGCCCGAGCATTAGCTGACACTTGGCTGCTGCTCCTGATGCTCTTTGGCCAAAGGTTTCATGGCTTCCTAGGCTCCCCGGACAGCTCTGTGTCCTCAGCTGAGGGAGCCTCCTGTTTGTCTCATTTTGGAGGTCATAGAGAGGCTAAGATGCTGAAACTTTTAGGTGCCTGGGATGTGTAAAAAGTCTTGTAAGCCAGGTGGTGGTGGCACACGCCTTTAATCCCAGCACTCGGGAGGCAGAGGCAGGCGGATCTCTGTGAGTTCGAGGCCACCATGGTCTACAAGAGCTAGTTCCAGGACAGGAACCAAAAAAAGCTACAGAGAAACCCTGTCTCAAAAATAAAAAAAAAAAAAAAAAAAAAGTCTTGTAAACCAGGTCCCAGCACTTGGGAGGCAGAGGCAGGTGGATTTCTGTGAATTTGAGGCCAGCCTGGTCTACAAAGGGAGTTCCAGGACAACTAGAGCTGTAACACAGAGAAACCCTGTCTCGAAAAAACAAAAAACCGAACAGAAAAGAGTCTTGTGAAAACTTTTAACCATAGAATTTAATATCAGTAGTCCATCCCCACTCACTCTGCCTTTCTTTGTGACATTATGATGAAGGCAAAAAGTACATTAAGACTTGAATCTGTGTATAAATTGTAAAAATCCACCCTAGTTTCAGTCTGGGAGTTTGTATGCCAGACATATATAGGTTAATAAATGGGCTGGAAAGTTCTGGGGTAGAATAAACAACCGCTCTATGAAGTTCCCATGAGCACTTGCCAAGCACAGGCACATATCTGGAATTTCACTATTAAATCTACAATCTAATGGAAAGAATTTGTTTAGGGACTACTCATCGAAAAGTGGTGTCGTCCTCAACAGAGCGACACAGTAGAGCTGAGGTGCAAGTGTGTGAGAACTGGCCCCACTCCTTTGCTCATCTTTACAAGGGGTGAACTAGCCAGAACAATGCTGGAAAACTCACCCTAGCGGTGAAGATAGGGGGGAGCTGGTGGGAACCCTGCAAATATCCAAGCCCAGAACCAGCAGGGTTAAGTGTTGGTCCACCCTGACATCCACCCCATCTGTGATCTGCTGGAGCACAGGGCAGGAGGCAGGGAGTCCTCTTGACCCAGGGCTACAGTAGGCTCTCCACAACACAAGGCAGCAACAGGACGTCCAATAAGAGTCCCAGTGAGGACGATAGCATAGCAGAGACCAGAGGTCTCAAACCAGACCAGTGACTCTTTGTGATGAATGATTGCACATAAAGATGTACGGATAAAAGGGGTTACTTCGCAACTCGTTGGGTCACACTGCAGCCTCCATGACAAGATTTTACTCTTTTTCCCTTTTTTATCTTAAATTTTATTTTATTTGGTGGGTTGCAGAGGCAGGGAGTAAATGCGAGTGGATGGGAGGTGTGTGGGATCAGGATTCATGATGTGAAAGACAGGACAAATAAAAAACAAAACTAAAAAAAAAGGAGAGAAAGAAAACTGGTGCAGTGACTCACCTTGTTTTCCAGGATGGGATTCTGAAGGCCACCAGCAGGCGGCCCCCTAGGACTGACATGCTGCAGACTTTTGCTGCTGTGAGGGTTAAAATCTGATCCCGTAGTTGCGTCCTGGGTAGATTTCTATTGCTGTGATAAACACTGACCAAAAGCAATTTGGGAATGAAAGGATTTTTCAGTTTTTAGTTCATAGTCCATTACGAAGGGAATTCAGGATAAGACTCAAGGTAGGAGCTGAAGCAGAAGTTATGGAGAAACACTAATTGCTGACTTGCTCCTCATGGCTTGTTCAGTTTGTTTCTTAGAGAACTCAGAACCATTTGTCCAGATATGGTACTGCCCACAGTGGGCTGGGTGTTCTCCTAGCAATCAAGAAAACACCCACACAGTCTTGCCTACAGGCCAATGTGATGGAGGCAAATCCTCAATTGAGATTCTTTCTTCTCACATGGCTTGTGTCAGATACATACACACACACACACACACACACACACACATACAAAGTTGGGATCATGCTTGGTTCATGGCAAACACACAATAAGCATTTGCTATTCTTGTGGGTCTATATTAGCATCTGTGTACGTGTGTGTGTGTCCCTGTGTAGGCCAGAGGTCAATGCCACGTCTTCAATTGCTTCCACCTTTTTAAAGTGGTTTTCCTTTTATTGTATTTGATGTGTGTTTTGCCTGAATGTATGTTTGTGTACCACGTTTGTGCCTGTGCCTATGGAGATCAAAAGGGGGCACTGAATCCCCTGGGACTGGAGTTATAGCCAGTGTTGTGCCATCATGTGGGTGCAGCCTGTGTGTGCTCTTAACTGCTGAACCATTTCTCCAGAACCCCCCTCTTATCATATTACAAATTTCTTGGCATCTATTTATTTGTGGAGATGGGACATGCATGCGCCATAGTGTTCATGTGGAGGTCAGAGGATAACTGGAAGGATTGGTTCTCTCTTTCTACCTATGGGTCCCCAGATACAAAAAAAACAGGTAAACAGACTTAGCAACAAGGGCTTCACCTGCTAAACAGTCTCATTGACCCTCTTCATCTTATTTTTGTTGTGGTTTTAATGTTTTATTTTTAAATCATTTATTCTTTGAGGAATTTAACATATGCATACAATATATTTTTATTTTATCCAGCCCCGCTCCTTCCATCCAGTTCCTCCCAGACCCCATCACCATGCCCCCTCCCAAGTTCATTCCTTCTTTTTTTTTCTTTTTTTCTTCTTTTTTAATCCACTGATTTTTTTTTCTGACTTAAATTTTGAGTAAATTATTACTGAACCTAGAACTCAGTTCATTGGCTATACCGGCTAGCTGTAGAGCCCAGGGACGCTCCTGCCTCCATCTCTCCAGCGCTAGGATTAGAGCACATCCTGCTCCCACCAATGTCTTCTGTGTGGTATGGCAAGCATTTTGCCAAGTGAGCTATCTCCCCGGATCCAGTATTTGCTGTTTTTAAGGCTGACACAAAGAAGTTCAATTCTCCACAAGTTCTTTATGTGTTAAATATTGTTGGTACAGGGAGATCCACAAGCACAAGGCATGAAAGTGAAAGGAGGGCTCTGAGAAAGAAGAGGCCCATGGGAGCTGAGAGGGAAGTGTTACATGTTCAGAACCAGAGCTACAAGTGGTGTGTCTTCTCATCCCTATAATCAATCTGAACTATAGGCGTCAGGGGCAGGAAGATCTCTGTAAATTCAAGCCCAGTTTAGTCTACGTAACATAGTCCAGACCAGCCAGAACTACATAGTGAGACCTTGTCTCACAAAACAAAACAGAACTGGGGCTGCAGACCAGGGCTGCATTAACGTCACATGATACAACACAGGTAAGCATTGCCAGACACACAGGTGTCATGGAACATTTAGTTTTCAATTAGTTTTTGGCTGTTGCACATTCAGGAACTTTTACAGTTACCAAATGTGTCACAATGCCTATATTTGGTTATATAATCCAGCCCAGGCTTGTGACCCATAGTTCAGGAAGTTGTGTGCTTGATAATATAAAAACACAAGAGAAAATAGGGGGAAAATAAAAAGATAAAGCACTAACGGGAAAGGTTCTGCATATGAAATCCCACCAGAATCGAGGCAACCTTCCGCTGCCCAGATGGGTAAGGACCAGTCAGTCCATGCTGGGAACAAAGGTTCCTCAAGAACTTTGGTAATTGGGTGAGATTGATAACGACAATGGAAGCCACGCATTAATAATAAAGGGATCAGCGACACAAACAAATATATTTACAAGTCGCTGACTCAAGCTGAGGTCTACAAGGACCCAGATGTATCACCGCTTTCAAATTTATTTATGAATCCATGTCCTAATGTGATAAACAGTTGGCTTATAAACTACAGCTACTGAAAACCACCACATGTAACTCCGGCTGCTTCTCCCCGTATTCACTGTGGGAGAGATGTCAGCAAGGCCACTGGTCCAGGACAACTCCTTACTCATCTGATGAATGGATGAGTGTCAAAGGATGAGCAGCCTACAGCTAACTCCTAATAAACAACAGCTCAGTCGCCTGTGGACAAACGTGGTGAGAACACCAAAGTTCTACCCCAGGGCCAGCATGTCCCTCTTTAAGGCCAGTGTGACCACACTCTGCAGGCAAGTGCTGCCCAAGGCTCATGAAGGGAAATTGACCCCCCCCCCAAGCTTTCAGTTGAGCCTTTCCACAATTAACTCAGAGGAAAAGACAGAGGACTCAGGAGCCCCAAAGGGCTTCTTTCCACCTTTCCTCTCTCCTTCCTTCCTTCCTTCCTTCCTTCCTTCCTTCCTTCCTTCCTTCCTTCCTTCCCTCCCTCCGTCTTAGTTGTGGTGACTATTGTTCTGATAAAGCACTATGACCAAAAGCAAATTGCAGGGTGGGGGTAGAAGGGGTGGGAGGGGTGGGGGGGCAGAGGGAAGTGTTATTTCTCTCACATTTTCATATCATCAAAAGCTGGGTGGTGGTGGCGCACACCTTTAATCCCTGCACTGGGGAGTCAGAGGCAGGTGATCTCTCTGAGTTTGAAGCCAGTCTGGTCTACAGAGTGAGTTCCAGGACAGACTCCAAAACCACAAAGAAACCTTGTCTCAAAAAAAAAAAAAAAACAAACCAAAACAACAACAACAACAACAACAACAACAATGGCAGTGAGGAAGGAACTCAAGCAGGACAGGAACCTGGAGGCAGGAGCTGATGCATAGGCCATGGAGGGGTCCTGTTTACTGACTTGCTCCTCATGGCTTGCTCGGCCTGCTTTTTTATACAACCCAGGATTACCCTTCCACATCAATTAAGAAAATGCCTTTCAGCCAGAATTGGAGGTATTTTTTTCAACTGAGGCTCCCTCCTCTCTGTTGACTCTCCCCTTGTGTCGAGTTGCCATGAAACTGGCCAGGACACTTTCTTCCCTTCCCTTTTGTCCTTCCCTTCCCTTATTCACTCACTCAGCAAATGTCTGGCCAGCCCTAGTGTCCCATCAGTGAGGAGGGCTGCACCGCAGAATCACACAGCCAGACCAAGTCCCTCTCTGCAGACTGTGTCTTGGAGACAACCAGTGACAAAGAATCACAGCAGGATTGCTAGTGGGGAGCACGGGGAGCATGGGAGCACGGGGAGCACAGGAGCACGGGGAGCACGGGGAGCATGGGAGCACGGGGAGCACAGAGAGCACGGGGAGCACGGGGAGCACGGGGAGCACGAGGAGCACGGAGGAGCACAGAGAGCACGGGGAGCACGGGGGGCATGAGGAGCACGGGGAGCATGGGAGCACGGGGAGCACGAGGAGCACGGAGGAGCACAGAGAGCACGGGGAGCATGGGGAGCACGGGGAGCATGGGGAAGCACGGGGAGCACAGAGAGCACGGGGAGCACGGGGGAGCACGGGGAGCACGGGGAGCACGGGGAGCACAGGGAGCACAGAGAGCACGGGGAGCACGGGGGAGCACGGGGAGCACGGGGGAGCACGGGGAGCACGGGGGAGCACGGGGAGCAGGGGAGCATGGGATAGGGCACCATCTGGAGAGGACCAAAGCTGGGCAAGCCAGAGATTGGTCATGCCCTGCTTAACACAGGCTGGGGCTTCCAGGCTGAGGGGAATTCATCTTTCACTCCAATCCCACTTTATACTTGATTCTGTAGACTAGAGACGGGGGAGTGGACTAGGGAGGCAGGCTCTGTGGCCACAGTCTTCTGTTCCTCCTTCCTACAGGGTGCCTGCTCCCTCCTCTCCAGCAAAGTGATCCTCACTGTTTCCTGATACAAAGCAAACTCATAGCTACACTGCCAAAGACCTGCTTCAACAAAACTCCTACCTTCCAGGGTAGGAGCGTGAGGGTTAGGATTATTAAGCAAAAGGAGCAGAGATAGGAGAGAAATAAGAGACAGAAACACGGCGCAGCACTGGAAGGAACATTCAGTGAATACTGAATCCACCGCGTTAGTTTTCCACACGCTGACAAACTTCACTCCAGAAGGGGAGGCGGATGCGACAGTCTTCATTAACATGGTATAAGGAATAGACTTGAATGCTCCAACCTTTGGTCCAGGTGGAGCAAATCCACCTCTATACCCAAAATACTAATTAACCACACCCTAGGTCAGAATCTCTTGTTTGTAGCCTTACCTGTTGACACTTTAGGATGTGGGGAAAATCTCTCAGAAGAATACTCCAGCTTCCTCCATTATTCCCCACAATGTTCTTCGGATGCACCCTTACCCCATCCTCCTCCAAACCAACCTTCCCGTCCTCCTGCTCCTCCAAGAAATCAGTGAGGCACCACATAGCTAGCTTGACCCCACAAGATTAGAGCGATGTTTACAGTGATGCCCCATGATGTAAAGACAGTGAAAACAGGAACACGTGTTACAGGCTGTTCCCATGGCAACAGCCCAGGCAGCAGCGAAGGGCAGTTCCAGTGCTCCCTGACTTGCTCCTTTTCCTTTTCACTTCATTTAGATCTTGCCCATGAGATAAAGCAAACCATATCTGGGATGGGTCTTTTCCTCTCTCTCGGGCCTCTGGAGATGCCCCATAGACGAACAAAAAGGGTGCCTCCATGTCTCAGGTGGCTGGAAATCCAATGGAGTCACAGAGAAGAGTAACCATCATAGCTTGCCTTCTGTAACTGTGAAAAACACCATGACCATTTTGCCCTTGGAAGGAAATGGTTGATTTGGCTTACACTTTCACATCAAGCTCATCTTTGAGGGAAGTTGGAGCAAGAACTCAAAACAGGAGCCTGGAGGGAGGATCTAAAGCAGAAACAATAGAGGGATGTGTTTGTTGGCTCTCTCCCAGGCTCTGCTCAGCTACCATTCCTATGTGAACGATAAAGAAACTCTATATTATGCCAAACATCCACCCTGGTACCCACTAGCTGTTTGTCTCTGACTCCAGTCCTTGAAAGATAAGTCCCTATTAACACTGACTCAAAGATCCCCCATCCAAAAATATACAACCATGACTATCTATTTGTTATGATATGACTAACTGCTTTTTTTTTCCTTCTATAATGGTCCAGATGATCCAGCATTTCAGAGGACCTCTGTTGGAGTTTCCTCTGAGTTCTACATCCAGAACAGTTTCAAGACTGCTGGCTGAGATGATCAAGCCTTACAGAATACTTTAGTCAGGACTTGATCATAATTCTAAATCTTCTTTAGGTCCCCATAAGATTATCAGTGCTCCCAATCAGCAGGAAGTAGCCTGGAAAACCATGCTCACATTTCCAAAAAAATGGATTATGGATATTCATCTTTGTTTAGAGTGTTGGTTACAGTTGTTATGGATAATGGTCTGGAAAAAAAAGCTAAACAAAGGAGATTAAATTCAGAGTTCTTGTTTTTTTTTAAAAAAGGCGGGGGAATAATTGCAATGGTCTTGTATTGTCTTTAATAAAATGCTGATTGGCCAGTAGCCAGGCAGGAAGTATAGGCGGGACAACCAGGCAGGAAGTAGAGGCAAGGTGATGAGAACAGGAGAATGCCTGGAAGAGGAAAGGCTGAGTCTACAGTCGAGACGCAGATGCAGAGGACACAAGATGAGCATGCCTCACTGATAAAAGGAACCAAGCCACATGGCTAACATAGACAAGAATAATGGGCTAATTTAAGATGTAAGAGTTAATAAGAAGCCTGAGCTAACAGGCCAACCAGTTTATAATTAATGTAAACCTCTGTGTGTTTCTTTGGGACTGAACGGCTGCAGGACTGGGCAGGACAGAAGCTTCAGTCAACACTGTAACTTGCTTACACAGATACCCAAAGATTGTTTTGGGCAGCCTTACCCTCTTAACTGAACAGACCAGTTTTAGCTTGCTTGCATAGGTATTGAAAGTTTTCTTGTGGTTTTTGCCTTTAAGAAAAACCCTTCCCCATACCCTTTCTTCATGGCAATCTCAAATTCGTCTCAGAGATGGTTTGTTCTGCTAGTAGCTAATCAATAAGTCTTTTAATCATAACTGGATTGAATCTATGGTCTTTTCCCAGGGATCACAAACGCTGTAACACCTAGATGTCCTATACCTCCCCTGAACATTTGGGAGGAGTAATACCACCCATAGTGGGATGAACCCTCCTACACCAAAAATTAACCAAGAAAATGTCTCAGAAACTTGCCTACAGAGCAATCTGATAAGGCATTTTCTGGTAGATTCCCTCTACCCCGATGACCCCAGCTTGTGTCAAGTTTAACATTAACCATCACACAGAAACATCATCCTCTTCCAGATAGGCTTTGTCCTCCTGCTCTCATTAGCACCCACTCTCCATCCTCCTGGTCATTCCCCTGGGATCCCAGAGCATTCGATAACATCCACACTCTTTCCTGGACATCACTGGTGAAGACACTGAGGCTATATATTCAAACAGGAGCTGAGCCATTACTATAGTGATAACAGTGACCTTGTCAACTCATAGCTCTATAGATAGATATTCAGCATGAGCTGGGCAGTATTCTAAACTCCACACCTCACAGTTCACACTATGAAGTCAGCAATATCTTCACATTCATCAAACGATAAAGTCTTTGCTTCAGAAATCACTCTTCTTACAATGTGACCTTCAGGCTCTGCTCCTGAAAACATAAAATGCTATATAGTCAAATGTATTTGCCACAGCGTCATTTCTAATATACAAATGTCGGAAATAACTAGTCAGGTGCAGTGCTGTGGGCCTGGGGTCTTACTACTAGGGAGACTCAACTAGGAAGTGCTTGAGGCTGAGAGTTCAAGGCCAGCCTGTGCTACAGACTGAGACATCGTCTCAAAAGGAGAAAGAAAGAGGATACACAGAGAAACAGTATTGACTGCCTTCCTTTGGGTCCACATGCATGCATAGAAAAACAAGGATGTGTGGAAGTTAGAGCTAGGGTGAGTTCCGCAGTGCACCCCAAAACAAAGTGACCAGGTTTCAACTTTTTCTTTCCTTCCTTCCTTCCTTCCTTCCTTCCTTCCTTCCTTCCTTCCTTCCTTCCTTCCTTCCTCCCTCCCTCCCTCCCTCCCTCCCTCCCTCCCTCTCTCCCTCCTTCCTTCCCTCCCTTCCTGTCTAGACTTGCTCTGTAGTCCAGACTTGCCTCAAACACCGGCTGCAGTTTTCAAACTCTGTTAGTGTCTGTGACTCCGCCCTCCCACCAGCAGAGGGCACCGCCTTCCCATCCCATCTTTTTAGTCTCACAGAAGCGCTAGTTCGGTAGTTCCGCCCCTAGCGGAAGTCGTGCACTGGACATCCCGGAAGTTAGCCATATCTGCAGGCATGGGCGCTGCAAGCCGCGGTGGAGCGCATCCGCGCGCGTTCCGCCCGAAGCGTAGGGGCGGTCGCCGCGGTCCGGGTGGTGGGGAGGGGGCCCTGAAGCGAATGCGGTTGGCAGTGGAGAACTTCGTGCGGGCTACCTCCGAGAGCGAGGCCCTCGAGGGCTGCGAGGACCGCGGCGCTGTGCCACGCTCCCGGCCCGGCGGGCGAAAGAGCCGCAAGGAGCTTCGTAAGGAGAAGCGACACCTGAGGAAAGCGCGGCGCCTGCAGTGGACGGTGGACTCCGGGTCCGGGGACAGAAAGGGTAATGTCGGCCTTACCGGCGGCCGGGAAGCTCCACCGCCCTCTGACTCACGACCGACCCCTGCCACGGCCACAGCGAACTCCACCAAGGCCAAGGCTTCCTCCGCTAACCTTAAGGCCGCCGCGACCCAGGATAAGGTTAAGACTTCCTCTTCTCCGGCCACGGCGGTGTCACCTAAGGCCAAAGCTAAAGGTGGCCCCGGAAAACTCGGTCCCACCACCTCCGCCGCCCGGAAGCGGGCACTTCTAGCAGCCAACGAGGAGGAGGACCGAGAGATCCGAAAGCTGGAGCGATGCCTCGGCCTAAACAAGCGCAAGAAGAAGGGCAACGGCAGCTCGGTGCCGCTCAGCTTCGCGCGCGACGGACTAGATTACATTCTCGGGGCCCTGGAATGCGGGAGAGGCGGCGGCCTGTACGAAAGCAGCGGGGAGGAGGAGGAGGAAGCCAAAGCGGAGACTGAACAGGCACTGGAGAGTGACCTAGAGAACAGTTCCGAGGAAAGTGAGGAGGATTCAGACTCGGAGGATCAGGAGGATGTAAACTCGCACAGGGAGGAAGAAGCGGAGGGTGGGACGCTAGAAAATAAAGGGAGTAAGAGAGTCCGTTTTGCAGAGGCCGTTGAAAAGAGCGAAAGTTCTTCGGAAGACGACACAAAAAATGAGGTATGGCGCCAACAACGTGTAAGGCCCTGGGCTGTCATTTCAGACGGGGTGGGGGGCAGGGGACACAATGACAGCCACAGCCTGCCCGGGGAAAGGCCAACCCAGGCCGTTCCAGGCATTCGCTCAGTAGAACGTCTCTGTCGAGCAGCCGTGTCCTGTAATGATAGTTGCTCCAAATCCTCAAGAGGCGGGGTAGTATTTGAGTAAAGAGGAAAAATACTGAGTTTGTCGACTGTAAATTTTTTTGCGATTTCATTCCTGTCTTCAAGGAAAGGTACTGTGTTGAAAGTGGTGGAAAGTACATCCCACCTCGGTTGCGGGGCGAGGAAACAGTGGATGTCCACAAGAAAGAAGAGCTGGAAAGGCTCAAGAAACACGTTAAAGGCCTCATTAACAGGTAACCTTATACAATGAGGGCATATTATCAGTTAGCTATAGAAACCATCTAAAAAGCGAACGATGGGGCCAGGACTAGACAGTGTTTTGGATCCTTGTTCTTGTTGTGAGGTAACTGGACCACTCTTGAAGAGGGAGGATGCTCAGCTGTTTGGTATTGCCCTTTCCATGTTTGAAGACCTCCCACGGGTCATTCTGAGAAGCAGGAAGAAACAGGTCAGGGTTCTTTCTTTCTGTGTCATCCCAGGAACGACCAGCTGACGTTACCCTCCCTGTGAAAGTGAATTCACCTCGTGGTGAACAGGGTCCTCCGTCGCCATTCGCTTCGTCATTTTTTTAAAATATTTACTTATTTCTTTATTATGTATACAATATTCTGTCTGTGTGTATGCCTGCAGGCCAGAAGAGGGCACCAGATATCATTACAGATGGTTGTGAGCCACCATGTGGTTGCTGGGAATTGAACTCAGGACCTTTGGAAGAGCAGGCAGTGCTCTTAACCTCTGAGCCATCTCTCCAGCCCTCGCTTCATCATTTTCTGTTGTTCATTTTAAGAATAAACATCAGAGCGTTCATCAGAAGCCACATGGATGGGGATTTGTCAATTACCTTTCCCTATTGGCTGTCTAGACTTAACCCGTGGATCAGAATTGTTTGTCTAAAGCCCTTCTCTTCTTTCATGTCCCTCACTTGGCCTCATTCGGGCCCCTCTTCCAAGCCCTCTAAAGATGACCACTGTCCTGGCCTCTAGCACCTCATCTAATTTTGTCAGGTTTCAAATATGTATTGTCCTTTTGTTGCTTAACCTATTATTATAGATCACTGGGAGTTACAAAGACGGGGAGGTAGGGGGAGCAGTCCTTAGAGGGATCACCCCCAGCTTGTTATTACAGTTAAAAACAAAACAGAGAGAACTGGGGATGTGGCTAAGTTGATAGAGTATTCATCTAACATGCACAACACCTAAAGCCCTAGCTTGCCAGGCCACATAAGCCAGGCATAGTGGTACATGTCTGTAAAGTCTGTAATCCCAGAACTCTGCAGGTACGAGTAAGAGGATCAGAAGTTCAGGATCATCCTTGTCTAGACAGGTAGTTTGAAGCCAGTTTTGGATACATGAGACCCTGTCTCAAATGAAACAGACACAGCACCCACAAGTGTTCCAGGTCACATCTTTTTCACAGGAGAGAGGTTGAGACTGAGTCTGTGCAGTTTTGTTCCGTGAAGATTTGGGTGACTGCCACCATTATCAAGATGCATGGTTACTCTACCACAGAAGGTTCTCATGCCAGTCCTTGTCACACTTCCTTTGTGCTTTCTCTTTATTTTTTGTTAAAGCCCACATATCCTGTAATTCCATCACTACCTGTTGTTTTGACAGCTGGTTCAGTAGTAAGCACAGGTATCTGTGTCACATAAGAGATGAGTAAGTTCATGTTTTTGTTTTTAACTCAACACCTAGGCGTGATCATGCCTCTGGGGGATAGTAGATCAGGCCACCTGTGGGCATATGTACAGACGTAGAGAGGATCCTAGGGTATGATTCAGTGGCTATGCACCGCTAAAACATGGTTTCATTATTTCAGGATTCTAGAGTGTGTTAAGAGCAGTATGCACCAGGTTTTTGTGGCAAAGTTAGGGTGGTTTCTGGGTTATATATCCATAAAACAGAATGTATTAGTAACACTGCTCATACTTCACTGTAGGCTGAGCGAGCCAAACATGGCATCTATAAGTGGGCAGCTGGAGGAGCTATACATGACCCACAGCAGGAAGCACATGAATGACACCCTGACTGCTACCCTCATGGATGCCTGTGTCACTGCCTCAGCCATGCCCAGCAGACTGATGATGGAGCATGTCCTCTTAGTCAGCATCCTTCACCACACGGTTGGGATAGAGGTACACCTGTGCCATCTGGACTAGTATTCCACGTGGAGTCAGTGAGTTTGGGGAGCTCGGGACGGGAGAGATTGGCCTAACTACCTCAGAAGCGCTGTTCTGCAAGGTCTACATTGTCGTCTTGGGAATTGTGCTTCTGTAGTGCTCCCCCACCCCCAAGGGGGTGCTTGTTTTCACATGCCAATGCCCGAGTCCATTTTCTTGCTATTACAAAGTGTAATGGATGCCCTGGACAGCTTTCCTGGTGCCCCATAATCACGGTAATTGACACTGTTCTGTGGCTGCTGTGGTGCCTCCCCCATCCCACTCCACACTGGGACAGTTCAGCAGACTTAATCAAAGTGATTTGAGTGCAGACGGCATTTCTGTAAGTTATTTTAAAAGTCATAGATATGACCACCGCAGCACATCAGGAATTTACTTGATTTGAAAACCTGAAATTATCGGTCCTACTTACCATTTAAACCTTTGCTAATAGCGTGCAGGACAATGAGATGACTTGTTCAAGGGGAAGTCATTTAGTACTTTAGCTAATGGCATCCGCTCAAGCTTGTGCCAGATCTGCTGCCTTCTCAGGATGCTGGTTCCCATTGAACTGTGCTGAGAGAAACCTCCCAGGAACTCATGGAAGGGAAAAAATATGAAAGGGTCTTCTCCGCTACTGGGGCCTTCTGTCAATCAGTTAACATTCAGGCCTTTGCAGGTTTTGTGCTAAAATTCACATATCAGAATCAGTGTTGGCAGTGTGAGTTTTTTTCTTATTTCTACATTATACCAGTATCTTTAATTTAATAGAACATTAATAGAATTTAAATTTTAGGTGGTTACATAATTGGACCTAATTGTGTGCTGAAAACATGCCTCAGTTAGTGTCTCAGTGCTTCTTGTGATCCTGCTAACATTCTACGTGGGACTAATAGGAGAGGATGTGCTTCGGGCTCTCTTCAGTGAGAAGACCTGAGCTGGGAATCAAGTCTCAGGCCTTTATTTTGGGCCTCCAGAAATCAGTATTGCCAGTCTTTCTAGCTTTGTTGTTTTGCCGTCTAGCAGTCCTGTGTGTAGTTGCCCATTATACTCTGAGCTATATGTGAATCTCATCTGCCTTTGTACATCCACATGTCTTACCTGATGTGAATTTTAACAGAAATATGCACTGGGCCAACTGACATTGAAACAGGTTTTAACTAGCAGCCCACAACCTGCTCATCCCTGTGTAGTTCCTGGAGATCCAGAGCAAATGCTGGGAATCACACTCAGTGGTGCCTACCCTGCCAGTCTGCCCCACGTCACTATGAGCAGCCCTTTCTTTCCCATATATCACAGCTGCCTTACTCATCTCCCAGCTGGATATCCTGCAGGAGAAAGTAGTCACAAGATGATGCTACCAGCAGCGGGATTACTGCCATTTCTACCTTCACTGCCTTTGTTCAGAACCACCACAAGTTGAAATCCTGGCCTTCCCCAGCATACATACATATGTATTCATACACTTATAAATATGTAAATAGATGTTCCAGAACAGCAAAAGAACAGCACCATCGCGACCTTGCCCGGCTTCATCAGGCATCTGCTGGTTCTCAGCCTACTGCTGTCCCCTGGCTCTCACCCTTAAGTGTGTTCTGACACCAAACTCGGGTCATCAGGTGGGAAGCAACCTCCTTTATGCGGAGCCATCTTGCTATCACTTCTGAAAGGAATTTTTCTAGGGAGCCACAGTGACTCCAAGGGAAGCCACCAATTCTTTGATTATTCTAAAGACATGAAAGTATTTTTATAGAAAAGGTTTCTATGCTGAAGCAAGCACTCAGTACTATGTTTGTTATCTAGAATCTTCTCATCAGTATGTGAAGCCTGAGTTACTGAAGTCTGCATTCTTAGTTACCAGCGCCCCTGCTGGAGTTCTTGTCCCACCTGGATTTGTGTGTACTTTATGGGTATTTGTGCAGTTTGACAGGCAGGATCCCAGAACACCATGGGGACATTTCTTCCATCTCCTTCAGGTTGGTGCTTGCTTCCTTGAGGCTGTGGTGAAGAAGTTTGATGATGTCTATAAAGATGGAGGTGAGGGGAAAGAACTAGACAACCTGTTTACCATGATTGCACATTTGTACAACTTCCACGTGGTACAGTCTCTCCTCATCTTTGACATTTTGAAGAAGCTTGTTGGAACTTTTACGGAAAAAGACATTGAACTGATCCTGCTGATGCTGAAAAATGTGGGCTTTGCATTGAGAAAAGATGACGCCTTGTCACTTAAGGAGCTGATCACAGAAGCCCAGGCCAAGGCCAGTGGGGCAGGCAGCATGTTTCAGGACCAGAACAGGGTAGGAGTGCCACTTGACCTGCTGAGTGACCATGAAGCACGTAGAGCGTAAATGAGTAGCTGGCTGAATACTACTAGTTCATGCCCTACTGCTCCTTGTTCTCTTCTGCCTTACCTAGTACTCTGACTTTTTCTCTAGTCTGCAGACTGACCTTGGTTTTGAGGGATCTGCTTTCGTTTCCTTGGTTTTTTTGAGATGAAGTCTCACTATGTAACCCAAGCTGGCCTCAGGCTCATGATGTGGTGTGGGAAGTCATTCTGTACATGTGTTGTTCTTATTGGTTAATGAATAAAAAAGCTGCTTTGGGCCTGTAGCAAGGTAGAATAGAGCTAGGTGGGGAAAACTAAACTGAATTCTGGGAGAAAAAAGGTGGAGACGAGACACCATGTAGCCGCCAGAGGGAAAGAAGCAAGCTGCCGGCTGGAACCTTGCCAGTAGGCCATGAGCCTTGTGGTAAAATGTAAAATAATGGAAATGGGTTAATTCTAGATGTAAGAGCTAGCTAGAAATACGCTTAAGCTAGTGGCCAAACAGTATTGCAAATAATATAGTTTCTGAGTGATTATTTTGGGGCTGAGCAGCCTACAGTGATCGATACTCTTCTGAGTGCTGGGATTACGGGTGTGTACCATCACACCCTGTTTGAACCTTGTTTCTTCATTAAGAACTCATACATATTTTATGATTATAAATGGTTTGTTTGCCCTCTCAGAAGCTATTTCCCACGCTTGGGTGTCAGCGGCAGAGGCTTAATCTTGCCAGTTTCCTTTGTCAAGGCTCCCACCCCATCTGAGGGGTTAGGACAGCACCTGAGAAGCCCGGATGTGACCTGTTGAAGATCATCAGTGTGGGAACCTGGGGGCCTAACTAGGAAGGAGAAGATAAGGCCCAGGGAGCCAGGATTTTTTTTCTTGGTGGAGGGAAATCTGAGCAGATAGTATTGACAGCTGTTCTACTCTGATGGAGACTTTGATCCCAGTGTAGGAAAGATGAGAGATGACAGAGCAGGGGAAGGTTTCAGGAATCTCTAAACAAAAGTAGCGTGTGTGAGTGTGGTGGCAGTGGGTGTCACCTTGGGAATCAGAAGTAAATGACTTTTGGAGGAGCAGGGACATGGGATGGAAATTTGGGGTCACCCTGTAGGACATACAGGAGGAGATCTGAGGCTGGAAGGGAAGGTGACAGCTTCTGAATATTCAGCTTGGCATCTAGATAGTCTTTTTTTTTTTATTTACTTATTATGTATACAATATTGTTTGTGTGTATGCCTGCAAGCCAGAAGAGGGCATTATTACCTCATTACAGATGGTTGTGAGCCACCATGTGGTTGCTGGGAATTGAACTCAGGACCTTTAGAAGAGCAGGCAGTGCTCTTAACCTCCGAGCCATTTCTCCAGCCCCCATAGACAAAGGGTTTGCAAGGAAGGATTCTGGTCACGCTCACACCAGGGCTGGGGTTGTGGGAGTGCAGAAGAGAAGGCCTCCAGATAGTGAGACACGTCTATTTTAAGATACTCTATTGCTGAATGAACTGTTAGAGGTATCACAGACTGCCTTTAGACTATCAGTGTTCTCCATCAGTGGTGACCATGTGCTTCAGCCATGATGTGTTTTTCACCATGTGGAATCCTCAGTGGCTGTTAAATGATGCCTTCGGATGCTTTTCCTTTTCCTTTAAGGTGCGGTTCATGTTGGAGACAATGCTGGCCCTGAAGAACAATGACATGCGTAAAATCCCTGGCTATGATCCTCAGCCTGTGGAGAAACTAAGGAAGTTACAGAGAGCTCTGGTGAGTGACACCCTATTCTGGTTTGTCCTGAGTCTCCATGCCATCATGGACTCATTGTGAACAGTGGTTATGCTATGCCCAGCACAAGTCTTAAAAACTGTATATCTGTAGTGAGATTGTGGAACCTCCATGCACAGGAATCGTCAAGTTGGTTAAGTGCCCAGTATGAGTCTCCTGAGGTGTCCAACCTGTAGTCTTGCCATGCAGCATGAGATGATTACTGTAGGCATTCTAACATAGTCATTGTTGCAGTCCAGGTCACACACATTTGGATAATGGACCCATAGACTTCACAGACAGAACACTAAGAGTTGACGGCTCTTTCTGACATTTTCCCAAACAGACTAACTGTTCATTGCCATAGTCATACACCCAAACTGCCTTTTTCAAACAAAGCATAAGAAAAGTTCAGAGTGTGAGCCAGCCAAAGCTCTTCATGAAGCCTTTTCTTTTAATCAGGTACGCAATGCTGGCTCGGGTTCTGAGACTCAACTTCGAATCTCCTGGGATGGCATCTTAAATGCAGAACAGACTGGTCGCTGGTGGATTGTGGGGTCTGCATGGAGTGGGACCCCAATGATTGACAACAGTCATCAAACGCTCTTAGAGAAGCCGCCTGCAGGAACGGTATGAAGGCCCCAGTGGCTGCCTAGCCTGCTGTGTTACAAGTCTACTCTGCCTAAAGTAGCTCCCTGTTATTCCTGAGTATTCATGAAGTGTACCACACAGGCTTATCAGGATGCCTCAGAGAAATAGCTCCTGTCAGCGTATGAATAATTCAGTTTCTCTGTTCTAAGAATTTTTATAAGTTCCAATACCCATTGGGTAGTGGTGGCACACACCTTTAATCTCAGCACTCAGGAGGCAGAGACAGGTAGATCTCTGTGAATTTGCAGAGTCTGGTCTACACATTGAAACCCTCTCTTGAAAAACCAAAAATGAAAAAAAAAAGTTCCAAGACCCAATTTAAATAAAATCTAGAAATTGAGTGTAATGAGAAAGGGGTAAAGAGGAAACTCGCCTGAGAGGAGGAGCTGTTGTTGGAACTCGGGCACATGCTGTTCCCAGGAGGTGTAGGTTCCAGTCCCTACTGTGGATTCAAATTGTGACTCCGATTTCCTTTGTCTTTCCTTCCTGGGGACCTTGGTCTTACTTCCAGACTCTGGCAGCAGCTTGTATCTGGACTTGATCTTCATTTGATAAACAGATCTGATCCACAGAGCAAATCCACCTCCTGAGAAGGCTCCCACTGCGCTTTTCTTTCTCCCTTATGTGCTCAAATGTGTATGTTACACTTTAGAAATTCAAGTTCAGAAACCTGCTATGCTAAGGAACAGTGTCCTGTTTCTGAGGAAACGGCTTCCATCAGGATGATGGGAGGGTCTGGACACTGACTGCTTTCTTTTCAGATGAGCTCCAAGATCCTAGAACTTGCAAGGAAGCAGAGAATGAACACTGATGTCAGGAGGAACATATTCTGCACTATCATGACGAGTGAGGACTTCCTGGATGCTTTTGAGAAGCTGCTGAAGTAAGCATTGGTGTGAGCATTTTGATCTGTTATTTAGTAGACATACTGTACATAGATCTAGGTTCAGCTTTTGGCTAGTCTAAACCTCTCATCTGGGTTTCTGGGTTCCATGAGAAGCTCATGAGGCATTGGCCCGTACTAGTGCACCTTTGTAAGTAGTATCAGGTGAGAGCTTGATCGGCAGTGTTTAAGTGACCAGCCACCTGATTGTCGGGAATTATTATCTCTATCTTTCTGACTCGTAATATAAAGCTTACAATATAGTTCCTGTAATTAGTTGTAAATTTTACAAAGTGTGTCTAAACAGTTGAATGTTAAATCCTCCTTAATCTGGTTCAAACTTAGAAATAAGTGCAAGTCTGATGATTGGGTTTTCTGAACTGGGCCTTGTTGATATGGAAACCTTGAGCTTGCTTATGCTTCTGAGACCTTGCTGTTTGCTGAATGTAGGCCGCACTGAGTCCCTCAGTCAGTTTCTGTCTCTGAGAGACTTTGTTAAAGGAGGATTATCCTGTCCAGTCAAAGGGTCCAACTTGCCCATTGCTAGTCAGTTGTCAGAGCCTGCTCTAACAGAGTCTACCTGGAAGGGGGCACTGAGGCTAAAGAACTGTTAGATCGAGAGAAACTGAGACAGAAAACACAGGGTATATTCGGGAGACTGCCAGCTTACTCTGAACAGCCCTGAGTTTATTTCAGAGCCTGCTTATACACAAAAGCATAACAAAGCACACACAGACCTTCAGATTCCTGTTCTTGAGCGTTCTGTCTGGATGTGCCCTCAACTGGCATTCACCAGCCTGTGTTCGATAATGTACTCTTTCTCATTGGGCAAAATGCTCTTTCCCATGGACTTAATCAGATCTTTCTCACAGCCCTCAAGGATGCAGGCAGGGCAGGCAAGCTTGAACTCAGATTCAGATGACTTTTAAATCAGAATTGACTCCAAATGGAAACTGAGCCACCTGTGGGCTCCCACAGTCAAATTTTCTGTCTCTGTGATAGAATGCCTGAGAAAATCAACTTGAAGGAGGAAAAGTTATTTGGGCTTATAGTTTCTATCCATGGTTCCCTGACCCTGTTGCTCTGGGTAGTGGTGGGACAGTACATCATTGCAGAAATGTGGTAGAAAAGACCTGCTTATTTCGTGGAAACTGGGAAGCAGAAAGAAGATCTAGCTTCCCTGCATTCCCTTGAAGGGCACGTCCCCAGTGACCTAACTTCCCTCCCACTGGGCCTTCTCAAGGTTCCTTCACTTCCAGTAACACCACGGCTTAGGGACCAAGCCCTCAGCACATGACCTTTGGGAAATGTTCCAGTTCTGACTGATGTCCTTTATGCCAAGAAGTATATTTCCTTCACTGTTCTCTCATGGCCTAGTTAGCATTAACTGTCAACTTGGCACAGCCTAGAATCACCAGAAAAGAATCTCAGTAGAGTAACTGTCTGTAACAGGTTATCTGTGCATGTGTCCGTGAGGGACCGTCTTAACTGCTTCAAGACTCAGCCCACTGTGGGCAGCACCATTCCAAGCAGATGGTGCTGGGTTGAATAAGGAACTAGCCTAGGATGAGTAAGCCAGGGGGTAAGCCAGTAAGCAGCATTCCTCTGCGGTTCCTGCCCTGTTTCCTCAGTGACAGATTGTGACCTGTCTGTCACTGATAAACCCTCTCCTCAAGTCACTCTACATCACATTATTTTTATCAGAAAAACATAAGAAATCTAGAGCATTCTAGTTCATTTCAGTGTTTTCAAACTTTTAACATTGCTGGGCATGGTGGCACAACCTATGTTGTCCTATCACTTGTGAAGCTAAAACTGGTCAGTCTTACTTCCAGGTCAGCTAGGCTACAAAAGAAAAGGCCTATCAGACTTAACAGTGACTCCCTGCCCACCCCACTTGTATTCATGCTGGGATTGTAATTCAACAGTGTGAGGTCCTTGACTCCAGCATTCCAGCATTGCAGGGTTTTTGTTTTTGATCACTGTCTATTCTTGTACACATGTCACCCCAAGGATTGCTATAGTACAGCTGAAATGAAACTGGCTATTTGGGTGGCCCACATACACTTGAAAGGCATGCTGCTTCTGTTGGGTTTTGTTGCTTGGGAACAGTGTGGGGATAACATGGCAGCAGAGTTGCTGTTTTCTCCTAAGTCATACATAGAGCTTCTGCTTTTGTTTACAGCTCCTGGATTCAGAGGACAGTCAGCTAGGGCTAGGGACATGGTTCAGTGGGTAGAGGTCTTGTTTGGCATGTACAAGGCTGTGGGTTCAACTCCTAATGCCCTCCAAAAGAAAGAAGATAATTATCTTTAATTGCCAGAAACCCCAAGGCTGTATGTTCTTCCACTGATGGGTAGACTGACTGTGGGTCCTCTAGGTACATGGGTTGCTTGTCAGTCAGTTCTGCAGAAGACAGGGCAGCAAGGCTCATACAGCAAGGATGGGTCTTAAATATTCTGTGCCTGGGACAAGAGCCAGACTTGGACAACTACTTCATGACTGTTGACATGTTGACACAGCAGAACTAGAGGCACAGAAAACACATCTGTAGTGGCCTGTGTTTCAGGGAGAATGCCCTGCTGCAAAGGGAGGAAGGAGGTAGAGGGACTGTAGAATTGTGTTTTCACTGGAGTGGTTGCTGTTTGACCCTGTGGGCCTGTCCACACTCACAGGATTGTACACAGGAAAGAATGCATTTTGTTGTGAGTTTTACCTGGGAGAAGGGTGTTTGGGAGGTTTGAGGCAGGTCTCCTTGTATAGGTCAAGCTGGTCTTAAGCTCAGATCTCCCCACCTCCGCTTCCCAAGTGTTGGGTTATTGTTATACAGCACCAGAGCTGTTACCTTAAGTTATACAGAAAAACAAACAAAAACAAAAAAGTACCTGGCGAAAGCCTTTAGTCCTGGTGCTCAGGAAGCTGAGGCAGGTGGGTCTCTGAGTTCAAGGCCAACTTGAACTTGGTCTTCGGGGTAAGTTCCAGGACAGCCAGGGCTACACAGGGTTTGACGGAGTTTCTCTGTCTCAGAACAAAACAAAAAAAGTCAAAGTGTCTGGTGAATTGGGTCAACATTTAAGAGTACTTGCTACTACTCTTCCACAGAACCCAGGTTTGATTACTAGTGCCCACATGGCAGTTCACAAACATCTGTACTCCAGCCTAGGGCCTCAGATGCCTGCTTTTGATCCATATGGGCAGTAGACATGTAGGTGATGCACAGACATACGTGCAAGCAAAACACTCATACACATAGAAAATTTAAAAACATAATTTAAAAGAAAAACAAAAAGTAAAGTGATTACCTTAACCACCCCCGGCTTCATGGCATCACAGGAGAATCACCTGTGTTGTCTGCAACAACCAGTCCTTGGCTTTTACTACCGTACAGCTTGGGAGCTGTGCTGTGCTTCAACATTCTGTCACATCATAGGCACTGAGGCCCATTGGGGCTGGGAACAAACCTTGGTTGTGACCAGTATGTGACAGTATGTGACTGCCATCACCATCTTTACCGACTCCCTTTCCACTGGACTCCTCCGACAGGGAGGACTGATATTGCCCTAGAAATTGAAGTAGTATACATTCTTAGTCTGGTTGTTTTTAGGCTTGGGCTGAAGGACCAGCAGGAGAGAGAGATCGTTCACATTCTCATGGATTGCTGCCTGCAGGAAAAAACCTACAACCCTTTCTATGCTTTCCTGGCTAGCAAGTTCTGCAGCTATGAAAGGAGATTCCAGGTAATGTAGAAGACCACCAGTACATCTGCCTGGCTCATTATCCCACCATGGACCTTGTCCATGCCAGCAGCCAGGCCTGCCTGCACTGGAGAAGATAGAACAGTGGGGCAAGGTAACAAGAGTCCAGAACATCCCGAGGCAGCTTGTCTGCCACAGCTGGAAGATTGTGCCAGGCTGGCTGGACACCTCTCTAGTGTTTCAGGCCACTGCTATCTAATAACTGGTTGTTGCTAATAACATTTCTTCAAAGCCATGTGTTGACATGTGGGGCAAAACTACAACCAAAAGGAACTTTTCTGTGATGGTGTCAGGAAGTTGCTCTTAGTTGTGATTTGGGTTATTGACTATAGAGTACCTTTAAAGTATGTTCACGGTGAGTTGTTCCAGTGGTTTGCTGCATTTTAACTTTTTTCTTCTTTACTGTTAACTAGATGACTTTCCAGTTTAGCATATGGGACAAATTTCGGGACTTAGAAAATTTGCCAGCCACTAAATTCTCAAATCTGGTTCATCTGGTGGCACACTTGTTGAAGACAAAATCACTTCCACTTTCTATCCTAAAGGTCTGTATAATGCAAGAAATTAGTAAAATTCTTTCTGTTTGGTGTATTTTAAAATGCCTTTACTGAACCTCTGGAGTGTTTTTTTTTTTTCTTTCTTTCTTTTTTTGGGGGGATGGGGTTGTTGGTTTTGGTTTTTCAAGTCAGGGTTTCTCTGTGTATCCCTGGTGTCCTGGAACTCACTCTGTAGATCAGACTAGCCTCAAATTCAGAGATCCACCTGCCTCTGCCGCACCAACACCCCTAGCTATAAAATGTTTTCATTGTCATAGCCATCACAGAAAATATCTAATCAATACATAATATAAATTTACTTAGAAAATTAGTGTCAAGCTACAGGGTTTTCTTTTTTGTTTGTTTGTTTGGGGTTTTCTCCCCTTTGGTTTTATTTTATGTGTGTGGGCTTGCATGTGCTGGGTTCAGAAAGCAACTTTCAGGAATTGGTTATCTCTTTCCATCCCATGTGTTCTGAGAATCAGCTCAGTTCATCAGTGTTGTTGGCAAGTTCCTTACCTGCTGAGCCATCCCATCAGCCCCGTTACAGGCTGTTTAATAACCAAGCTCTAATTATACAATGCTGAACCGGTCACAGCTCCTTGTGTCACAATTTCCTTGTGACTGTGAGAAGTGGGCAGGAGCCAGCTGTGGATGATAGGGTTCTCTAGAGTAACAACATAGAGCAGAAATCTCTCGATATATAAAGGGGATTTATTAGAATGACTTACAGTTTGCAGTTCAGCTGATCCAACAATGACTGTGAGCAGAAAGTCCAAGAATCTAGTAGTTGCCCAGTCCATGCGGTTGGCTATCTCAGCTGATCTTCCAAAACAGTAGTCTCCAATGCCAGTGAAGGAATGGGCTTGCTAGCAAGGCCGGACAAGCAGGCAAAGAGCAAAAGCTTCCTTTTTCCATGTCCTTATATGGCTTCCAGCAGAAGCTGTGGCCCAGATTAAAGGTGTATCTTCCCACCTAAACTCTGGGTTAGAAGTGGATCTTCCCATTTCAAATTAAGCAGAAAGTTCCTCACAGGTGGGGTTTTAGTTCCAGGTGTAGTCAAGTTAACAGTTGAGAATAGACATCACAGGGCCCTAGACACATCCCTGACCCTGTTCCTGGGTTCTTGTCTGTGCCCTAGGCTCTTCTCAGGGGAGCCACACTACTGTGGTGCGTATCCTTGTTCCTAGCCATGCTTTTGTGCTTTCCCGTGCCTGCGTCTGTAAGCAGAGTGTATGTGGGCATAGCTCAAGTCTCTAGGCAGTGCCTAGTTACCTGCTGTACCCTGTATTTCTGCGGTTTTTTCTATCTTTGTTACGAGCATGGACAATTTTATTAGCATTTTAAAAAGGAAAAAGTACAGATAAGCTGTAAAAAGGAAAGATGACCATGCCGTTTAAGCAGGCATGGAAGTAGTCACAAAACAAAATAAGCAGCTTCAGGGTAAAACTGGAGGCTGTTTTTTTGTTTTGTTTTGTTTTTTGGTATTTCAAGACAGGGTTTCTCCGTGTAACAGCCTGGCTGTACTGGAACTCACCTTGTAGATCAGGCTGGCTTCAAACTCACATAGATCTGCCTGCCTCTGCCTCCCGAGTGCTGGAATTAAAGGCGTGTGCCACCACTGCAGGATTGGAGGCTTTGGAGAAAGAATAAAAAAGCCCAGAGTGTTAGGGGAAGCATGTTTGGAAGCTCCATTTAAGTTCAGCTTGATTTTGTTTTGCTGTCTGGGTCTTTGAGTAATGACTTCGGTGTGGAAATCCACTGTGTAAGTATAGCATGCTAATCCTACTGCTAAAATTGAGAAGCTTTGTGCAGTCGTGCTTTTCAGGGAAACACGTACATATGTGCATGCTAATTGGCCTCTCTGTGCAGAGTTGTAACTCAGGAGTGGCTGCTGCAGAGGACAGAGGCAATACCTGTTTCCCGTCTACTAAGTAAACCTAGCTTTGCCTTGTAGCTCACAGCCTGGGAGCCAGCCCATCTTGCCCAGCAGTGCTCTGTACTTGCCAGCAGTTGGTGTTGCAGAGAGCTTGTCACAAATCATGGTAACACTGAATCAGCAGGATGATGTTTTCCTATCTCCTGACCCTTAGGTAGTTGAGTTCAGTGAATTGGATAAACCCAGAGTCCACTTCCTACGGAAAGTGTTGACTGAGCTGTTGATGGAAACAGAAGAAGAAGACCTGGGTTTAATTTTCTCAAGGTACGTGCCCAGTATTTCCTGATAAGACATGGGAAAAGAGCAAACATTGCCATTTGAGCAAGCACGGAGGGTACTCCCATTTCACTCCTGTCGGCTTATAATGCCAGGGATGTGCCTAGCACATGATTTTAGACTGAGTTCTACATTACAGTATCTATGCACAGGATTGCCTAATGGAGAACAGTGGCATGTAACACATGCATATGTTAAACTGTTCCTTGGGTTTCATTTCATGTTCTTCCTATGAGGTGCCGACATTTCAGGCCTCTCTCTGTGCTAAGCATATGCTTCTACCACTGAGCCTCATCCCTAGCCCTCAAGAAGTTCAAGTGAAAGCTGGGCATTTCGGTTCACACCTGTAAGCCCAGAATTTAAGAAGCTGAGGCAGAAGTATTGCTATAAGCTCAAGGCCAGCCTGGTGAATTCAAAGCCAGGCCAGGACACAAAGTAAGACCCTGTCTCAAAAAAAAAAAAAAAAAACTGACCTTGATCTCACAGGTCTGTGCCTGCCTCTGCCTCACCAGTGCTGGAATTAAAGACTTGTACCACCACACCCAGAATCCTACTTTAAAAGCAACCAGTTACAGCAGCTCATGTCGGTAGTCCTAGCACCTCAGAGACTGAGGCAGAAGGGCTCCAAATTTAAAGCCCCCCATACTGCTTTATCCAGGTGTAGTGCCATTCCTGTGGTCACAACTTTTCTAGAGGCTGAGCAAAGGGGGGTGCTTTGAGTCCAGGAGTCTGAGACCAGCTTAGACAGTATAGCAAGGTTCTGCCTAAAAATAAATTCTCTTAAATAAGGGACAGGGTGGGGGTGTCTCAGTAGCAGAGTACTTGCCTATCTTATGGAAGACCTTGAGTTTTATCCCATCATCCAAAAAAACAAATGCCTGAAAGTAGGTTTTGCCTTGCTGCTTGAACTGTCAGGCACTGAGATCTGGAAGACCAGCCCCTCCCTGACCTATGTCTCCAATTCCCTTTCAGAGTGTCAGACAACCCAAAGCTGGGAATGTTGCAAGAAGGCCTGAAGCTCTTCATTAGCCACTTCTTACTGAAGCACACACAGACTCTCCAGAGTGCTGAAGAAGCCAATCTGCTGAGAGAGAGGGCAGGCCTTGCATCCAAGTCTTTACAGGGCAAAGCTATCCTAAGAATGTAGCCAAAGGACATGGAACGTGTAGCCAAAGAGATGATATGTGTGAACTCAAAAGCCTGTCCTGCCTCTGTAAGAGTGGGGAGTATTATGCCATGGTTTGTCACAGTTTAAATACTATATTTTCAGACTTTTTTGAACCCAGGGTTGTACTGGGATTTTGTTTGTTTGTTTGTTTGTTTTAGTTTTTCGAGACAGGGTTTCTCTGTGTAGCTTTGGGTCCTGTCCTGACACTAGCTCTTGTAGACCAGGCTGGCCTCAAACTCACAGAAATCTGTCTGCCTCTGCCTCCCGAGTGCTGGGATTAAAGGCGTGCGCCACCACCGCCCGGCTGGTTGTATTGTATATTTTAAATGTATTTGTATGTATATAGCAGATCAAAGGGAAAGGGGAGAGAAGACGGGGACATTAAGCCCTGTGAGTTCAAGGCCAGCCTGGTCTACACAGCAAGTTCCAGGACAGCCAAAGCAAATCATGAGACCCTGCCCAAAAAAGTTCAAAAGCTAAGTTCCCCTGGTGATTAGAATCTGATATCTCCCATTCATCAATCCCACCTTGGGGACTGTTTGATAAGACAACTTCAGATAGGTATTGGGTACCTGGTGATAACAGAGAGAGACAGGAACACTTGTGGTGGGTAAGTAAGAAGGAATAGCCTTGGATGTATGAATACTCTTATTTTACAGCCTTAAAGTTTGCTTCTCTTTCAAATGCTGTAGACTTGACTAGCTCTGATCTTCAGTTGTTGGAAAGCAACTAAATCAGAGCCCTTCCACCCAGCAGTGTTTTGTGTAGAGTGTGCATTCCAGGAAGGGAGGCACAGACCAGGAATGCTGCTCCTGGGTGAGTCACCTCTTCGGTTTGAGTTTTGAACAGCATGTCCCTGTAGCAGTGTGAGGTGACCATGTGTAGTCAAGAGATGTTCGTGCAGATCCCGGAGGATTGAGCTCTGAGGTGTTCAACAGTGTCTGCTGCTGTTCTTGTTGCTGTGGCACATGCTTAGCAAGAGCAGTGGAAGGAAGGGTTGCCTGGGTTCATACTGTGTAGACACAGTCTGTCACGGTGGAGTGCCATGCAGCAAGAACTCAAGGCAGCTGGTCACATTGCAACTGCGGTCAGGAAGCAGCAAGATGGACACGGGTGCTCAGCTCACTTTCTCCTTCTTACTAAGTCCAAGACCCCACCCATGGGAAGGTGCCACCCATGTTCAAGATGGGTCTCCTCCTAAATTAGCCCAATCAAGAAACTCACTTTGAACCTCCAGAGGTTTGCCTTCTAGGTGACTCTGAATCCTATCAAGTTGACAGTACATTTGGGGGCTGAGAGTACAGCTCTGTGGTAGAACATTTGCTTGAACCCTGGGCTCACTCCTTAGCTTCACTCAGAAAAGAATTTTTTTTCTAAGTTTTATTTGTGTGAGAGTGTGTGGATGCGTGTGTGAGTGTGTTTGGAGACCAAAAAAGGGATCTCTGGAGCTGGAATCCTAGGTAGTTGTCAGCTGCCAGTGTGGGTACTGGGAACCAAACTCCGGTCCTCTTAAAATAGCAAACACTCAACCACCAAGCCAGATCTCCAGCCCCAAATGAGTCTTTGTTGTTGTTGGTGGTGTGTGTGTGTGTGTGTGTGTGTGTGTGTGTGTTTTGTTTTGTTTGTTTTATGAGACGGAGTATCTCCAAGTAACCCTAGTCCTGGGACTCAATATATAGATTAGGCTAGCCTCTAACTCACAGAGATCTACCTGCCATCCCTAACCCTGCCCCAAGTGATGGGATTAAAGGTGTGTAACACTATGCCAGGCCCCAAATATGTACTTTTAAAATTGTATCATACCTGAGCGTTTGCCCTCCTGTCTCCCGGGCCTGCTGCCTCACAGCAGCCTCAGTCATTTCTCTCTCTCTCTCTCTCTCTCTCTCTCTCTCTCTCTCTCTCTCTCTCTCTCCCTCCCTCCCTCCCTCCACGTGTACTTCTTATCATAAAGATTAAGAACTGATGTAAAAGCTAGGCAGTGATAGCACACACCTTTAATCCCAACACTTGGTATGCAGAGGCAGGTGGATCACTGAGTTCAAAGCCAACCTGATCTACATAGTGACTTCCAGGACAGGCAGAACTACATAAAGAACCCTGTCTCAAACAACAAACTTACTATAAAACTATAACTCAAACAAACTATAAAACCACTTTTTTAAAATGGGGAATTTCATCTATAAAATAAAGATGTAAACTTTACTTTAAAATAAACCTCTTTTAAGCTGTTTTTTGTAGTGTGTCACCACCACTGAGTTCTGAGGCTGGCTTGAGTCTATGTGAGAAGTTGGCTTGGGTCCCATAGGAAAGAGTTGCTTCTGCCATCCCAGAAACTGCTGATACAGGGCTGTAAGATTATTCATACCTAGTTCATCACCAGACTCTTCCCTTTATCATGTGGCTTTTCTGGCTATGGTCATACTCAACTGGAGGGAACTGCTGCGCATCACAAGGGGTGAGCCTTTTCTGACAACTCTCGCTTGGACAGTGTCTGGGTGGTTTTTTATTTCTTCTGTGTTTATTCTTTTTGTTTGTTTGTTTATTTGAGGCAGGGTTTCTCTGTGTAGTACTGGCTGTCCTGGAACTCTGTAGACCAGTCTGGCCGTAAGCTCAGAGATCTGCCTGCCTCTGCCTCCCAAGTGCTGGTCTTAATGGCGTGTGCCACCACTCCCGCCTGTTTATTCTTATTCTACAGTAAGAAGCAGCACCCTTCCCTCACTTGATATCACTACGAACTTCTAGATCCCCATATTACCTTAGTATAAGGCAAGGAGCTATGACCTGTTTTATCTGTGTGCAGTGATTTGCTTGCATGTATGTTGTGAGCTGCCATGTGAGCCCTGTGAACCTGGGTCCTCTAGCAGTGCTCTTATCCACATAGCCATCACTCCATGTTACTTTAAACTGCCTGTGTGATTGACATGCAAACCGTTTCAGTGTGTACAGTTTGATGAGTTTGGGCATAAGTATGCCCACATGAAACTGTCAGCACCATCAAGGTCATGAGCACATCCTCTGTTTTCCAAAGTCCATTCCCATCCCTTCATTTTACTGTGGCTTGGGTATGGTTGGTGAAGTCAGTGTCAGATGTGTTTAAGTACATGACCCAGCTGTTAGCTGTGGTAGCTGTGCAATAAAGCACGATGCCAGAACCCTTGAACCAACTGCCCCAGCCTTGACAAGCACTGTCCTACTCTGCTTTAGATCATGGAAAGGTGATGTCGTGTAGTGTCTGTGTCCGGCTTATTTCACTCTCCATGGTGCCGTCCGTGTGGTCACAAATGACAGGACTGTTCTGAGAAGGCTAAGTGTGTGTTGTGTGTTCAGGCCATGTTCCTTCTATCCATTCACCCCTTCATAGACACTCAGGCTCTTGTAGGTGCTGCTGCAGTGAACATGGGGTGCTGTGTCTCTGGCACTCAGACCTCAGTTCCAACAGTGGGCTTACTGCACTCTATGACATTTCTATTGTTAATTTTTTTTTGAGGAACTTCTCCCCTGTTTTGCATAATGGCTGTACAAATTTTCATCCCACACACACAGTACAAGGACTACCTTTTGTTCACACACTTCCGACACTTGTTGCGTTGTTTTAGCAGTAGCCATATAGATAGGGGGAGGCAATGCCTCACTATGGTTATGATTTGCATTCCCCTCCTGATGAGTGATGTGCAGCCTTTCCGCACTCCTGTTGGCCTTTTCTGTCTACTTTGGAGAAAAACGTATTCAGATCCTTAGCCTGTTTTTTTGTTTGTTTTATCAAGTTGTGAGGGTTTTGTTTGTTTTTTTTTTTCATTTAGTTGTATGAGTTCCTTATGCATTTTGCATATTAACCCCATATAAGATACAGGATTTGCAAATGCCTTCACCCATCCTGAAAGCAACCTTTCTACATTTTATTATTGTGTGTGTGTGTGTGTGTGTGTGTGCGCGCGCGCCGTGGCTTACACTTAGCGGTCAGAGGACAACTCAAAGGAGTTGGTTCCTCCTACTTGGAGGTAGGTACTGGGGATTGAACTCCGGTCACCTTGGAACAAGCCCCGAAGGCTGCCTTATACCTTATACTGTTGTTTCCTTGTGGAATCTTAATAGCTCCATGCTTAATAACTCCATCCACAGTCATTGCCAAGACCAGAGTCAAACAGCCTTTCCCTGTGTTTTCCTCCAGACCCACAGTGTCAGGCTTTGATCAGTTGGGAGTTGGTTTTTATGTATGGCTTAGGTGTCTAGTTCTTTAGCTTATGGATATCCAGTTTTCCCGCACTGTTATTGAAGACAATGATTTCCCTACTGTCAGTTCTCTGCACCCTGTGTAAATATTAGTTATTCGTGTTTTGATCCTCTTGTCTGACTGTTGTGCCAGGACCATTCTGCTCTAGTGACTGCCACTGTGATGTAGTCTGAAATCAGGAGAGTGAAATCCTCGCTTTGTTTTTCTTAAGATCACTTAGTTCTTTGTGGTCTAATGTGCTATAAATGAATTTTTGGTTTTGGTTTTGCCTTTTGCCTATTTCTGTGGGAGGAGTTGCCATTGGATTTTGATAGAGATTGCTTTCAGAGGTGGTGGGAATGTGGCACTTGAGAGTTTAGGACAGGGTTTTGTCTGATGTACATGTGTCCACCCCATTCCCTTCCACTGCTCTTTTTGAACTGACTTTGCACTTTCTGCTTCTGTGTCCTTAACTTAGTGAGTCCCTGGTGTGTAGCAACAGTTGGATCTTGGGAAAGTGGGAGGGGGTTCCCATCTACCCTGTCTTTTGGGGGAGAAGTTATACTTTTATATTATTATGGCATCTTCAGGGTTTTCTAGATAGCAAACCACTTGCATGCAGCTCAGGTTTCAGTTCCCGGAACTGTAAGCATAATAACAAGTAAAGTAGATTTTGCTAAGTAAGGCTGTTGCTGTTTGTCTGTTGTCTACTGCTCTAGGATCCCTGGCCCTTTCTTCCTCTGTTGCTGTTTTTATTTTTGTTCTGTTTTTTTGGTTTTTTGGGTTTTTTTTTTTTTGTAATATAATTTTTTATTGAAAAAAAATTTCCGCCTCCTCCCCGCCTCCCATTTCCCTCCCCCCACTTCTCTCCCCCTCCCTTTCCAATCTGAAGGGCAGTCAGGGTTGCCTGCCTTGTGGAAAGTCCAAAGTCCTCTCCCCTCCATCCTGGTCTAGGAAGGTGAACATCCAAACTGGCTAGGCTCCCACAAAGCCAGAACATGAAGTAGGATCAAAACCCAGTGCCATTGTCCTTGGCTTCTCAGCAGCCCTCATTGTCTGCCATATTCAGAGAGTCCGGTTTTATCCCATGCTTTTTCAGTCACAGTCCAGCTGGCCTTGGTGAGCTCCCAAGGGGTGTCTCCGTGGGTGGGTGCACCCCTTGTGGTCCTGACTTCTTTGTTCATATTCTCCCTCCTTCTGCTCCTCCTTGGGACATTGGGAGCTCAGTCTGGTGCTCCAGTGTGGGTCTCTGTCTTTATCTCCATCCATCTCCAGATGAAGGTTCTATGGTGATATGCAAGATATTCATCAGTATGGCTATAGGATAGGGTCATTTCAGGTTCCCTGTCCTCAGCTGCCCCAGGAACTAACTGGGGACATCGTCCTGGGCACCTGGGAGCCCCTCTAGCTCCAAGTCTCTTGCCAACCCTAAGATGGCTCCCTTAATTAAGATATGTGCTTCCCTGCTCCCGTATCCAACCTTCCTTTATCCCAATCATCCCGTTTCCCAAGTTTCCCCCAACCTCCCCTTCTCACTTTTCTCTCCCCATCTCCCCTTACCCCCACCCCACCCCCAAGATCCCAATTTTTGCCCGGAATCTTGTCTACTTCCCATAACCAGGAGGATAGCTATATGTTTTTCTTTGGGATCACCTTCTTATTTAGCTTCTTTAGGAAATAAAATTATAGACTCACTGACCTTTATTTATCTCTAGAAACCAATTACGAGCGAGTACATCCCATGTTCATCTTTTTGGGTCTGGGTTACCTCACTCAGGATAGTGTTTTCTATTTCCATCCATTTGCATGCAAAATTCGAGAAATCATTGTTTTTTACCGCTGAGTAGTATTCTAATGTGTATATATTCCACACTTTCTTCATCCATTCTTCCATTGAAGGACATCTAGGTTGTATCCAGGTTCTGGCTATTACAAATAATGCTGCTATGAACATAGTTGAACAAATGCCCTTGTCATATGATCGGGCATCTCTTGGGTATATTCCCAAGAGTGGCATTGCTGGGTCCAGGGGTAGGTTGATCCCGAATTTCCTGAGAAACCGCCACACTGCTTTCCAAAGTGGTTGCACAAGTTTGCATTCCCACCAGCAATGGATGAGTGTACCCCTTTCTCCACAACCTCTCCAGCAAAGGCTATCATTGGTGTTTTTGATTTTAGCCATTCTGACAGGTGTAAGATGGTATCTTAAAGTTCTCTTGATTTGCATTTCCCTGATCGCTAAGGTGGTTGAGCATAACCTTAAGTGTCTTTTGGCCATTTGAACTTCTTCTGTTGAGAATTCTCTGTTCAGATCAGTGCCCCATTTTTTAATTGGGTTAATTAGCATTTTAAAGTCTAGTTTCTTGAGTTCTTTATATATTTTGGAGATCAGACCTTTGTCTGTTGCAGGGTTGGTGAAGATCTTCTCCCAGTCAGTGGGTTGCCTATTTGTCTTAGTGACAGTGTCCTTTGCTTTGCAGAAGCTTCTCAGTTTCAGTAGGTCCCATTTATTCAATGTTGCCCTTAGTGTCTGTGCTGCTGGGGTTATACATAGGAAGCGATCGCCTGTGCCCATCTGTTGTAGGGTACTTCCCACTTTCTCTTCTATCAGGTTCAGTGTGTTCAGATTGATATTGAGGTCTTTGATCCATTTGGACTTGAGTTTTGTGCATGGTGATAGATAGGGATCTATTTTCATTCTTCTACAGGTTGACATCCAGTTGTGCCAGCACAATTTGTTGAAGATGCTTTCTTTCTTCCATTGTATACTTTTAGCTCCTTTATCGAAAATCAGGTGTTCATAGGTTTGTGGGCTAAAATCCGGGTCTTCTATACGATTCCATTGGTCAACTTCTCTGTTTTTATGCCAATACCAAGCTGTTTTCAATACTGAAGCTCTGTAATAGAGTTTGAAGTCAGAGATGGTAATGCCTCCCGAAATTCCTTTATTGTATAAGATTGTTTTGGCTATCCTGGGTTTTTTGTTTTTCCATATAAAGTTGATTATTGTCCTCTCAAGATCTGTGAAGAATTTTGATGGGACCTTGATGGGGATTGCATTGAATCTATAAATTGCCTTTGGTAGAATTGCCATTTTTACTATGTTGATCCTCCCAATCCAAGAGCAAGTGAGACCCTTCCATTTTCTGGTATCCTCTTCAATTTCTTTCTTCAATGCCTTAAAGTTCTTGTCAAATAGATCTTTCACTTCCTTGGTTAGAGTTACCCCAAGATATTTTATGCTGTTTATGGCTATCGTGAAAGGTGATGCTTCTCTGATTTCCCTCTCTGCTTCCATATCCTTTGTTCTGTTTTTTTATGAGTCTTTTGTACTGGTGTACTTTGATTCCTTTCTCTTTACCTGTTCCGTCTCCATTACAGGTTTTTTTCTTTGTAATTACCTCGAGGCTTGCATTAAAATCTGGTAGTTATAAGAGAGTGTTTTAAACTGACAGGACTTGACTCACATTTGGAAACTACACTGTCGCTTCTCCACAGCATACACATCCCTGGCATTTGGTTGTCACAGTTCACACCCCCTTGTTGTACCCACTAACAGTGTAATGTACTTGTAGTATTTTAGTACTTCTATCTTTTATGCTAGAGATAAAAATAATTTTAATACCCCCATTACAGTACACTCTTGTATTTTGAGTTTAAGGATGTCCATTAGCAATTTCTTCAAGGCAGGTCTAATAGGAATGAACTACTTTAGGGAATTCTTTACTTCCCCTTCATCTCTGAAGGACAGCCTTGCTGGAACAGGATGGGGTTATTTGGGATATTTATATGATAGTTTTAATTGTCAAATTGCTGCAATGGAGAATCACACAGAAAAGGACTCTCAAAGAGTAATTGTCTAAATCAGATTGGCCTGTGGGGTATGCCTATAGGGGATTGTCTTGATTACTCTCTAGTTGATGTGTGAGGACCTAGCCCACTGTGGGTGGCTTCTAGGGAAGTAGGCAGGAAATCCTAGATTGTATAAGAAAGAGTAAAGAAAGCTACCTGCATTTCAGGCAGCATTCATTTCTCTCTGCCCTTGATTGGTCATGAAGTGACTAGCCTCAAGTTCCTGTCCTGATTTCCCTGCTATGATGGGCTATAACCTGAAATTGTTAACTGAAATAAAGTCCTTATCTTAGGGTTTCTATTGCTGTGAAGAGACACCATGACCATAGAAACTCTTGTAAATGAAAACATTTGATTGGGGTGGGTGGCTTACAGTTTCAGAGGTTCCCTCCATTATCATCGTGGAGGGAAGCATGGTGGCATGTAGGCAGACATGGTGTTGGAGGAGTAGCTGACAGTCCTACATCTTGCTGGCAACAGGTAGTCTACTGTGTGACTTAGTGAAGCTTAAGCAAAAAAACTCAAAGCCCACCTCCACGGTGACACACTTCCACCAACAAAGCCATGCCTACTTCCAATAAGGCCACACCTCCTAATAGTGCTGCTCTCATTGGGGGGGCATTTTCTTTCAAACCACCAGAGTCCTCCCTTTTTTTTTTTTTCAGGGTGTTAGTTATATCACAGCAACAGAAATGAAATTAGAACCAAGAGGGTTTGGTTGTTGGTTGTTTTTTTTTTTTTTTTTTCTTTTTGGTACTTTTAGCATATTTTCCCAGTGTCCTGGCCTGCAGGGTTTCTTCCAGGAGCTCTCCCACAGTCTTACAGAGGGAAGGGTTTTCCTAGTACCTATTCTCTTTCCTCTTGGTGCTTCCAGAATTCTCTCTCCGACTCTCAACAGTTTGGCTTAAGTTACTTAGTTAAGACCTTTACTTCATGTTTGGAGTTCTTTGTCATTGTGACCTGGAAACTCACTTTCCCCCAGCTTTGAGGTTTCAGTTACTTCTCTGTATAGCCCTCTTCCCCACTCTCTGGGACCCCATGCTGTGTATTTTGATGTGTGTTCTGCCCTGAAGCCTATGATTCCTTAATCTGTTCATTCTCTTGTTTTTTTGTTCAGAATGTAGATAGTTTCCATATCTGCGAGAGCTTGCTGGGTCTTCTGTCTGACTTCGTGCCATGTCTTCATTGCATGCACTTATTGTAGGAGGCCACTTGTTTGTTCCTGGATGCTCAGCCCCAAAATAACCACACAAAGATTGTATTGATTAAATCACTGCTCGGCCTATTAGCTCTAGCTTCTTATTAGCTAGCTCTTACATCTTTAATTTAACCCATTTCTATTAATCTGTGTATCGCCACGTGGTCGTAGCTTACCAGCAAGGTTCTGTTCAGCGTCTGTCTCTAGCAGGGCTATATATGGCTTCTCTCCAAGTCTGCCTTCATTCTCCCTGCATTCAGTTTAGTTTTCCCCACTTACCTCTATTCTAACCTGTGCAGGCCCAAGACAGTTTCTTTATTCATTAACCAATAGAAGCAACACATACACAGAAGGACTTATGTTCTTCAGCTCCGAGTTTCCATGAAGGTTTCCCTTGAGGTTTCTTTCTCTTTATATGCCTTGCTTGGGTGTTGTTTTCCTTAATGCTCAGGTGTCCTAGAGTGTTCCCTTGCAGCTCTTTGGACTGTTTGAAGATCCTTTAATGCCTTGTCAGGTCATATGCAGCTCCTTGACTCTGGGGTTATGTCTCTGAGGTCAGGCTCTGGAGCTCACCTTTTTTCCTGCAGTGCTTGCTGTCAGTGTTCTCTCAAGAGGGCACTGAGCACTCATGCTCTGCACTCCTTCTCAGCACACCGTGTTCTGTGGTGAGGCAGAATGGCCCAACCCTGGGCAAAGCCTTACAATATTGGGGAACCCACTTCCTTTTGAGTGAAAGGGAGTGCCCACCACTGAGGGGGCATGACACATGCAAAGTGTTCTTTGCCATCTTGTATGTGTTCCTGGATGTTTTCCTCCACTGGGTCCTGACACCTCCCACAAAGTACTCCTGTCAGTGAGTAGTTGCAAAAATGGATATCCTGTTGAGGGTTAAGGCTAGAACCCCTTTTCTGCCATCTTAGCTCTAACTATGAATACGTCTCTGCTTGTGTTGTTGGCTTGCATCAGAAAAGAACCTTCAGTCAACTTCCCAGCTTTCTATGTACGTGCAATACTGTTGGCATTTGCCTGTTTTCTGGCAATAAGTGTTGTGGGTTCCCATACTTTCTCAGCTATTTCTCCAATAAGCTTTGTCCTCTCTGTGCCTTGTCCCCTTGGTTGGAGAATGATGTTTATAAATCAAGAAACAGGGTCCTGCTGAGTGGCTGAGCAGTTAAAAGTATTTGCTACTCTTGAGAAAACCTGGTTCACTTCCCAGCATCCACATTGTACATCTCACCTGTAACTCCACTTCCAGGGAATTCAGTGCCCTCTTCTGGCTTCCACAGGCACTTGTACACATATGGTACATATGCATACACTCCACAACACACATACACACATAAAATAAAGTAAATCTTTAGAATTGGTGTAAGAGAAGATAAAATGTCAAGCGCAAAAAAAGCAGGTCATGGTGGCACATGGCTTTAATCCCAGCACTCACAAGGCAGAGACAGGATCTCTCTAAGTTCCAGGCCAGTGCAGTCAGTCAACACAGTGAATTCCAGACCAGACAGGGCTACCTAGTGAGGCCTGTCTCAAAGCAGGAGGGAAGCTTGTCTTAGTCACTGTTCTATTGCTGTGAAGACCCATAACCAAGGCAACTCTTACAAAAGAAAGCATTTGACTGTGGGTTTCCTTACAACTTTAGAAGGTTTACCCCATCACCGTGGTGGTGAACATGGTGGCAAGCAGGTAGGCATGGTACTATAGTAACTGAAAACTACACCCTGACCCACAGACAGCAGACAGAGAGACACCGGGCCTGGCATGGGCTTTTGAAATCTCAAAGCAACACACCTCCTAGCCCTTCCGAACAGTTCAACTGGGAACTAAGCATGCAGATGTGTGAGCCATTGGGAGGCATTTGCACTCAAACCGTAAGAGTTGTAGGTACGAAAGTGTGCCACTCTTTTCTATGGTGATCTGTAGGTGTGTGTCTTAAGGTTTCTGTGGCTGTGCTGAAACAATGAACAAAAGCTATTTGGGGAGAAAAAAAGGTTATTTGGTTTACATATCCTGAATTTCAGTCCATTGAGGGAAGCCAAGGCAAGAACAGGATGGGGACCTCAAAGCAGGAGCTGATGCAGAGACCATGAAGGAATGCTACTTGCTAGCTTGCTCAGCCTGCTTTCTCTTTGCATCCAGGACCACCAGCCCAGGGGTGGCACCACCCACAATGAGTTGGGCTCTCCTGCTTCTATCACTAGTTAAGAAGATGCCCTCCAGTCTTGCCTACAGCACCATCTTTTGGAGACAATTTCTCAATTGAGATTTCCTCCTCTCAGTTGACTCTGATTTATGTAAATTGATATAAACTAGCCAGCACAGCAGGCCACTCATTTCTGAGACACCAGGTTTCCAGCTCATTGCCTTTGAAGAACAAGGAGAGAACACTGAATGCCGTGTGTAGCCTGTGTTAGGCGTGTACTAAACCAGCCTTCACACGATGACTCAGGTGCCCACCCGACACCCCAGCAATCCCCTCCCTTTCTTCTGTGTGGCAAACATGCACATATTTACTCAGTCACATAACCCAGAGAGTGGTCTTAGGTTAGCTGACTGAAAGACGTGTAGAGAGCTTCATGATTAGTTCAAGATGTGCTTGAGTCCTCTGGGATCAGTGCTGAGGGGGTAGAGCCAAACCACCTGATGTTGAGTTGGGAGGATTGGTTCTCATTTCCATGGTCTGAAATGTAGATAGCACCATTGTTTCTGTTTGTATTTTGCTTGAGCCCGCCCTCCATCCTTCTGATTTATGAATTGTAAATTACTTTTAGCAAACCATTATATTCATGAAGTTTTACTGTGTGCTGTGTCCTTCTGACATATTCCAGAACAAGGAACCTTTGAAATTCCAGATATTTCTGTTTATCAGTAAACCAGATGTGGGTCTCTGGTGTGCCACAGCTGTAAAAGTATGGCTTGTTGCCAGTGGTAGCAGCCATGTGCCTTTTTGTGGTTCTGATTACATGGAGATACATGTGCCAGGAACTGAGTGTTGAAGCCAGCTGGCTGTGGCTCTCAGGCCCTCACCTCACCTTGCATACAGACCTGCCTCTTTGCCATCTCAGTGGGCTGCTGAGATGGAGTGGGGTGCAGATGTTCTGGAGCCTGCTAGTTTTCCCCATTGTTCTCTTGGATTACTCTGAGAAATCAAATTAAGTTAGCCGTAGCCAGGCAGTGGTGGCTCATGCCTTTAATCCCAGGACTTGGAAGGCAGAGACAGGTGAATCTCTGTGAGTTCAAAACTAGCCTGGTCTATAGAGCGAGTTCTAGGACAGCCAAAGCTACAAAAAGAAACCCTGTGTGTGTTGGGGGGTGGGTACTGCCTGGCTTGACTGAGGTGCAGGACCCTAGTCCTTACAGTTTTTCTTATACCACCATTCTGCACTCCCTGCAAGCTTCTCCTGAGGCCATTGCCCATTCCTACGACCTTGGAGCTGTCCGCACACACCATAAGGCAGCTTGCTTCCTTTCTCTGGCCGGCCTGTGGCTAACTGGGCTGGGTCAGGATGGGCCCCAAGGCACCAGCCAGGTGTGTCCAGTGGGGCCAAGTCTCATAAAGTCAATCAAAGACTCTAGAGGATGGGTGGAAGGGAGGGCTGCATGGCAGAAACTGCAAAGAGAAATTGCACAAAATAGTGGCCAGAGCCATGAGACAGAATGAGGAACTCATCTGCTGGTGGCAGCTGCTCCATCAGTCTGGATGCCTGGGTATGCCACCTACACCTCACCTTCAGGTTCTGCTCACTAAGGGCTCCAGACCACAAGGCTCAAACCTACTTACTGTGGAGGCAGATGTGGGAGAATGGCCTGCCTGCCACTCTCACACCCCTGCTTCTCTTGAGAGGTTGGTGGTAAATTTTCTAACCCAGCAACAGCCATTGGAACTTCCCAAGGTCATCCTGCAAGTCAGGCCTGAGGCCGGATGTGGAGATACTTCCAGCCTCCTCTGCTACTACTTGCTTTCCAGCTAGATACCTGTACTGAAATCACAAGAGCCCCTGAAGAGATGGGGGCTGTTGGGGTGCCATGGTATCCGCTTAGCATCCACATTGCCTAAGAGGTTGCTGGGATGCACTTTGATCTTACTCTGGCTTTTCTCCACTGACTGCAGCACAACATAGCAGCGGATTAGAAAAGTACAGAGTGCTGGGTGGTAGTGGCGCATGCCTTTGATCCCAGCACTCGGGAGGCAGAGGCAGACAGATCTCTGAGTTTGAGGCTAGCCTAGTGTACAGAGTGAATTTCAGAACAGTCACGACTGTTACACAGAGAAACCCTGTGTCGAAAACCAATCAACAAAACAAAAAATGCGTAGAAAAGTGCAGAGTGAATGAGGCTACCACTGCAGGAGCCTAGCCAGTCCCTTCCCAGGGTGGCACCCTGTGACTTGACATCCTTCATGAGACTCTCTTTGTCAGTGCTCCACAGGCCCCACACTGCCACCCTGGGGTGTGCTCCCAATACACAAACCTCTGGAAACAAACCGCAGTACAGCAGTAGTGGACAGTTGTCAGAATTTGGAAGCTGAGGAGGAGAGGGGTGTGAAGAAAGGCTTGTTAGGTCTGAGGCGCACAGCATTTTCTAAGACCTGAAGAGTCTTTGGCAGGCAGGGCCAGGGAGAGCCCATTCCACCTCGGGAAGAGCCCGTGGGCCTCCAGCATCTAGGAACCTGGTGGAGAATAAAGTCATGAGGGAAGGTCCAGCAGCCGGACACAGATCACAAGGTTGTCTGGTAAAGTCAGATACATGGTGGGAGTGCAGGTTCTGGGATGGGAGGACTCAGCTGTGTGCTCTCCAGAGCCTCATTAGTACCCTGACCGGAAAAGATCCCTTATCTGCTGGAATGTGTGCAACCACAGAGGAGTTAAAGGTTCGTGTGAAGGCAGTCCTGGCAGGGCAGGGCACTTTGCCTTCCCTCACCTTTATATCTTGTGTCATGGGCTGTACTGGCACAATGGTGGGAGGGAGTTGGTTGTTTGGAAGTAGAGCTCATGGGAAGGGGACATTTATCTTGAGTAGAGCAGGATAATGGTGAGAAATTACGTTTGCATGAGATGATGAGAGGGGGCATTGGGCTCAGTGCTGAGATCCAGATTAAAGGGTGCACTCAGGCCTATGACTCTCATGCATGCCAAAGACAATGCAGCCTGTGTCCTGCTGGAAGGCAGCTTTGTCCATGCTGAGCGATTGTGGCCTTGGCACGTCCAGATGAGGATGTGACTGCCACCAGCCTTCCCTGGGTCCCCAGCTCATTTCACAACCATAATAGGTATAGTTTCTGAAGGCAACTGACTATCTCAGAGTAGGCTTTGCTCCTACCTCCTGCCCTGGGAATGAGATGTCAGTCACTCCTTGACAGCCTCCCTGTTGGCTGGCAATTACCCCAGCACCCGTGAGGGAGGATAGCAAAGACAGCAAGCTTGGCAGGGTGTCGGAGGGAAAATGACCAGTTTTTGAAGGGATTCTTGATGACTTGATAATGGGCTGTTTGTTTCATTTTACCTTCTCAGAAGTCTTTCCAAGCAAAGAGCAGTTCATTGCCTTTATTGATTATTTTTGGTTCTCTATTTGCTCACAGCCTGCAGAGCTAGCCATGTTCACTTTACATACGCTGGCACATACAGGTGCATATGCAAGTTTATATACATTTTGATGCTATTGTCTGAATGAGCAGCTGTCACCCTCCTCCACTCCTGATTTCCAGCCTGCCCCTTCCATGAACGCAGGCATTTCCTCCATACCCTCAACACCATCACCATCACAGCACTGGAGGCTGTGCACTGGAGTACCACACGTCCTAAGGGCTGCCAGGCATGCTGCTCCTGGCTAGCTAGTTCTATAGCCTCTTTCCCTACAAAGGATAAAATGGGACTCAAAAGTCATGTTTGCTGTTTATTTTTCTTCTATATAGAACACCCCTGCCACCCTGGGAATCTTTTAAAAAAATATTTGTTTTATGTGTATGAATGTTTTGCCTGCATGTATGTATGTATGTGCACTGTATGTGTGCCTGGTGCCTGCAGAGGTCAGAAGAGGGCACTGGATCCCCTGGAACTGGAGTTACAGTTATGAGCCACCATGTGGGTGCTGAGAATCAAATCCAGGTCCCGTGCGAGAGCAGCAAGTGCTCAGCCACTGGTCCATCTCTCCAGCCCCCACACTGAGAATCTTTAAGTCATCCCTGCATGCTTCCTTGTGTTCAGTGGGGGCTGTGGTCTCCATGAAAATCAGCTAAGGTCCTGTTCTTAGTTCCTTCTGCCGACCTTCGTCACTGTTCCTGTTGACAGAGGTGCCAGTAAGGTGATCACCAGTTCTGATTTGTCCATGGATTGGTGCGATTGTCCCAGAACATGAGAAAGTTCCACCAACCAGGTGGATTGGTCATCCTGCCACAGCAGACAGCACTTGGGAGAGCAAGTGACATCTGTGTGGACAAGATGGGAGATAGGAGAGCAGAACAAGAGCAAGCTGTCTGCTCACAGCTCCTGTGGGTTGCATGTGTCTCTCTGTCCACAGTGGCTCCTCTTTCCATCACTGCCCTACTGAGAGCCGACAGCCTGACACCCGACAGCTCATAGGTCCCAGGCACTTCAGTTTGTCTTTCAGAAGATTACCAGACTGGCAATCTTCATGGTGTGTGTGTGTGTGTGTGTGTGTGTGTGCGCGCGCGCGCGCAAGAGAGAGAGAGAGGGCAAGAACAACCTTGGGTGTCAGGAGCTCAGTACTTAGTTTTTGAGACACGGTCACTCACTGATTTACCTAGGCTGACTGGCCAGCAAGCCCCAGATCCTGTTTCTGCCTTCTTAGTCCTGGGCTAATATATGAACATGCACCATCACAGCTGCTTTTTATGTGGGTGCTGGGCATTGAACTCAGACCCTCACGCTTGCGTGGCAAGCGTGTTACCTGCTAAGCCGCTTCAGCTCTTCTACTTGATTCGTCATGAGTATCACTGAGTCTATGTTAGTATCTGTTTTACTTTTTTGAAATAGGTAAGTGAGGATGATCCTGCCTCCACCTCCCAATTGCTGGATTCCAGGCATAAACCACCATGCTAGGTTTATACAGTGCTGAGGATTAAACCCAGTGTCACGTGTGAGCACTTTACCAAACAAGCTACAGCCATAGTCCTAGTATCTGTTTCATAATCCTCAGAATCTGATGGATAATCCAGGGTGCTTTTTCTCACTCCAGGAAAATATTCCTAATAAGAGTAAGACAAAGCTCAGGATGCTGCCAAACATTTATGACAAGACCCAAGCACCCAGGTGAGCCTGGCTGCCAGCGTCTCAGTGAACAGGATTTGGAATGGTGTGTCAGAAAACTGGGACCAAAATCATTAATACTATTATTTCATTTTACATAGCCTTGGCAAAAACACCAATTTCCTAGAAAGATCCAAGCCCAAGCAGCTGTGCCCAAAGGTGTAATTACCAGGCAGGACTCAGAGGCCACAACGGCAAACCAGACTTCCTGTGTGTACGTTCTTATCCAGAGCGTGAGGCTATACTTGGGACATAAAACATTCAATTAACTCGTCAAAGACACAGTGTGATTAGTTGAGATTTATTTTGTCCTTGTCCTCCATCATTTGATTAGTGGATCTGGCCCCAGTGGATGAAAGCTGGTGGTGGTCCCCAGAACTCTGTGTATGATGAGGGTACGGCTGGAACCCCTCTGTCTTCTGCAGGCCTAGCAGGTGACAGGCCTGCCTTCCCATGTTAGCAGCAACAGGGCCCGCTGATAAACTAAGCTGTGGATAGGTGCTAACCTCGCCCTGGCACAAGAGTCTGGGCCTGAGGAAGACAGGGACCAGCCACCCCATGCCTTACCTTGTAGTCGAACTTCCTTTGGACTGCCAGCTCACAAATAACATGGAGATAGATTATGAAAGCTCAGCCTTAGCTTAGGCTTGTCCCACTAGCTCCTAGTACTTTAACCGTTTATCTTCATTTACATTCTGTCTTGTTGCCCATCACTTCAGCTTTCTGTACTGTTTCTGCTGCTTCCTTCTTGTCTGGCTGGTGACTCCGCCTTCTTCCCAGAGTTCTCTCTCTGCCCAAAAGTCCTGCCTAGACCTCCTACCTAGCTATTGGCCGTTCAGTTTTTTATTACACCAGTCCAGGCATAGCAATACATTTTCACACGGTGTACAAATATCCCACATTACCTGGGGAAAACGGCACCATGGCTCACTTTCCACAAACACAATACTCATTGCAGACGTGCTACACCACAGGTATCACTGTGTGTGGCCATTCGAAGGCCCTTCTGTGCTCTCAGAGAGGCACTGTTAAAATGGGTCAAATGACCCTTTCACAGGGGTCACGTAAGCACAAATATTTACATTATTATTCATAACAGTAGCAAGATTACAGTTATGAAGTAGCAACAAAATTAATTTTATGGTTGGGGGTCACCACAACATGAGGCACTGAATCAAAGGGTCACATCATTAAGAAGGTTGAGAGCCACTGTTCTGTTCAGAGAGAAGGTTCTGTTCAGGTCTGGGCTGCCTTGGAACCCAGACATATCCTTAGAGAGTCCTGGTATTATGTGGCCATCTGTCGCCATTAGGAACATCTCAATAGAGCTCCACCTCCAGGCCTGCTAGGAGCTGCTTTACCCAGAAACAAGGGGCCCAGTGACCCCCAGGATCATGTCCTTCAGAATTCCAGATCCTTCCTGGCCTAGCTGAGGCAGGTGAGGACCAGAACCTACAACAGCAGGCTCAAGAACAACTTCCCCCGTGTCAGACAGCTCTGGCAAAGGGGGTCTGGGCTGCACAGCAGGAGTTGGCACCAGTTCATCCTGGAGTCCAGGGGCAGACTTGCCCACTAGCACCTGTTCCTTTCAAGTCCATATCACCCAGTTCTGAAGTTCTTACGTCTCACGTGGCCTGGACAGATGGTAAGGAGCTCTGCTCACCCTCTCCCTGGCACCACCGTGGGAGAGTCCCAGGGTCGGAAGTCCGAGTGTCACTGTAGCCACAGTGGGAACCGCCCGCTGAGGCACTCCCCCCACTAATGGCATAATAAAGTGCTTTGTTACCTGCGAGGGAGAGGCCTGATAAAAGCAAAACACTATCACACTGTCTGCGATTAGAAGGCAGCCAGGCCCTGAGACGGAGCGACATACATGAGCAAATATAATTTATTTCTGTTCTCTGATTATGAAGGTCATGGTGGTTTAACCTGTGGGGAAGGCTGCAGACATTATCTGCTCCAATAGAACTGGGAAAGAAAACACCAGCAGTCATTAAAAGCAAATTACTTTGTTTTATGAAGATAGAGAGGAGAAGGCCTCCAAAACTCTAGATGTGGACTATTGGGGCACCATAGAAGGTAGACAACCGGGATACTGGGTACTGAGCTAGGATTTGGGCTCCACCTGCAGCTGGAGGGCAGGGAGAGGCTCCCCTAGGACTTCTAGGACCCTTGTCTCAAGGTTTTTCTGAAAGTTCAAAGATACCAAAAACATGCCGCTTGAGGATGTGATGTTTTCTGTTCCTGTGGAACCAAAGAGGAAGATTTCAGAGGTCTGTTCTTCTGGTCCTAAGAGTGGTTTAAAAGAACCAAAGAGTGGCACAGGGCCACTGAGATGGGCCACCAAAGTTTAGAGATGCTTACTTGTGCGAGTCTAATGGCCTCGGTTCCATCCCCGGAACCCCCATGAAAGTTGAAGGGGAGCCAGGTGTGGCACACACCTATAATTCCAGCACCCAGGAGACAGGTGGGACTACGCAGTAAGACCCTGTCTTTAAAAAAGGGGAGGGGTGGGCAGTGGTACCGCGTGCCTTTAATCCCAGCACATGGGAAGCAGAGGCGGGTGGATCTCTGTGAGTTCGAGGCCAGCCTGGTCTATAGAGCAAGTTCCAGGACAGGCTACAAAGCAACAGAGAAACCGTGTCTCAAAAAGCCAAAAGCAAACAAACATACAACAAAAGGTGGAAGGAGAAAACTGCCTCCACAAATTTGTCCTCAGACCTCCACATGTGTGCTATGGCACAAATACTTACACGCACACATAAATAATAAATGAAACATTAAAAAACAAAACAAAAACTGTGTGTGCGATGGCACAGCACTCGGGAGGCAGAGGCAGGTATTTCTGAGCTCCGAGGCTGACCAATGTGATCTCCAGAGCAAGTTCCAGAACAGATGGAGCTACACAGGGAAACCCTGTCCTGAAAAAACAAAGTTTTTTAAATTTATTTATTTGTTATGTATACAACATTCTGCCTCGATGTATGCCCGCACGCCAGAGGAGGGTGCCAGATCTCAGCACAGATGGTTGTGAGCCACCATGTGGTTGCTGGGAATTGAACTCAGGACCTCTGGAAGAGCAGCCAGTGCTCTTAACCTCTGAGCCATCTCTCCAGCCCGAAAAAACAAAGTTTTAAAATTTAAAAATTTTTTTAGAAAGATCCAAGCTCCTGAAATAGTACCACGGGAGTAGGGCAGAGGGTGCTTGGCTGCTCAGAGCATGAATTGGAGCCCTCAGAGGTGATGTTTGGGTGGTGAAAGTGGAGGTCCAGAGAAGAGAAATGCCATATGGCACCACTTACAGCCTTTAAAAGACAAACACATGCACATTTTACCACAATAGCTGAAGATCTAGATCAATTGCCTGTGACAGAATTTGTCTCTCAATATCCTTCTACCCAACATGCACGCTGCAGGGTTCCACCACGTCCGTGGCAAACCAAAAGGGGAAGCTCTGTTCTTGTCCCCAGAGATTCTGTGTGGTTGTGTGATGGATTCCAGCCAGTGGGGTGGGGAGAAGATCCTTTACTGAAATCCTGAGGAGCCTCACTCATCGGCCCTTCTCTCCCAGTGATGGCTAATGGGCTTCTCATTGCCAACTGGAACAGATTTAGAATCACCTAGACGTTACACTTCTGGGTATGTCTACAGTAATTTCCAAAGAGCTCTAGCTAGCTGGGTGGAGGTGGCTCATGCCTTTAATCCCAGCACTTGGGAGGATGAGGCAGGTGAGTATTAGTGAGTTAGAGACCAGGCTGGCCTACAAAGCGAGTACCAAGACAGCCGGACTGTCACACAAAGGAACTCTGTCTCAAACAACAACATCTTCCCATAATAATTGTTCATGTAGATAATTGTTCATGTTGGCCATGCTATTGGGTATTGCTTTCACTTGCTGACATCTTGGGAGGGTTTTCTCTGGACAGCCTCTCTATGTGCCCATTGCCTTATATATTGTATATAATTATTGTACTTATTGTATATAGCTTTTCTTGTATTAGTTAGTTAATAGTCTTTATTTTAGACAAAAAGGGAAAGTATTGTGGCATTTCAGTTGTATTTTCAGTAGGCAGAGCGGCAGTCGTGTTTTAAGGCTCTGGTTGTTATGTATGCACAAGGGCCCCATTGGTCAGTCACAGCCTCATCTTAGGTGCAATAAGGCCAAATCAGGGGCTGACTCAGAGACTGACTAAACGGGCCATCCCCTGAGTCATGCCCTTTCCAGGTGGAAGGCTGGAAGAGGGTAAGAGATGGCTCAACTGTTAAGAGCACTGACTGCTCTTGCTGAGAACCTGAGGTTGAGTTCTAACACCTACCTGGAAGCTCACGACCTTCTGAAACTCCAGTTCCTCTTCAGGGCTCTAAAAATATCTAGCATATAAGTGGTACACATATGTGCAGACAAATACACAAATACTCATAAAATAAATTAATTTTTTAAAAAAAAAGAAAAAGAAAGGCCCACAGGTTGGATTATTTGCAGTGGGTGGCACAGGTTCCTAACCTGAGGCTGATCATGAGCCTGAAGATCTAAAATAAAGAGACCGAGATGCGGAGTGGCCTGGAAGGCGAGGGATAGGATGTACAAGCTGCCCTGTGAGGAAGAGATGATGTATATTCCCTTTGTAAATTATTATCGTCGTTTTTAAACACTGCAAGTTTCCTGTCTGTGTTGGCCCTGACTTGAAGAGCTAGAGACATCCAGACCTGAGAGCTGCGCCTCTGTTTGCACAGAAAGGGCCTCTGACACTGGCTGAGGCACAGTTTGCAAGAGGCAGCTAAGCCAGGGCTTAGCCCAGGCAGCCTGTGACCACCTGGGAGTCCCAAGCCCAGTAAGCTGAACAAACCGCCGCTCATAACAGCCCGGACACTCCCTGACCCCTTTCTGGTTTTTTGTTTATTTTGTTGTTTTCTTCCTTTTCTTTTATTTATTGAATTCCGGCATAAAAACAAATACTATGGTTGAAAGAACCATTTTAATCAGGAAAATGAAAATATAACAAATATAAAACCTACAGGCATCTTGGTGAAATTGGGTAGGCTTCCAACACTAACCCGTCGCCGAACCCACTCGTCCACTTCCATGGCCTGCCTCCTTATTTTTCTTGAAAACACCCAGAACTCTTTCTGGGCTGTAACAGGAACCTATGAAAAGAAGGGGGACCCGCTAGGGGGGAACTGAACCCAGGGTCGGAGCATGCCGTGTTACTGCAGCCATAGATAGCTCCTGGGTCCTGTTCTAGCACCCTGCAGAACAAGGTCCTGGAGACAGGACTGGTGCAGCTCTGGACTCCCCCGGGGTAGCCGTTTCACAGTGCCCGCCCGTGGGCAGGTACTTCCCTTTCGCGGTCCCAGCCTAGGGTCCCGCCCCGCGCCCCAGGCCTGACCCCGCGCGGCTCTCCCCGGGGTCGGTTGCGCGGACCTGGGAGATAAGCGCGCGCCTTTGTTCCTCCCCAGCTGGGTAAACCGCACGCCCGCCCTTGCCGCGCCCGCGGGGGGGTGTCACCCTGAGTCCCGCCCCTGCGCCGCCACGGACAATGGGTCGGAGCCGCGCATTGTCAAGCACCGTGTGTACCAGGGGCGGGGCGGCAGGTGCACTGGCGGCGGAATGCGGGGTCGACGCGGGGCCGAGCGGCAAGGAACCCCGCGGGCAGGTGACCCCGGGCCGCTCCACCTCCTGCTGAAAGTGGATTCGGGGAGGTGGGAGCTGCGCGCGGGCGGTGGTGATGCGGGGCGCGGACCCGAGTCGCTACCGCCGCCTCCACGCGCCTGCGTCGCACACCTGGTGCTCCCTAAAGTGATTTACGAAGTGAAAGTGTTAAACGAGGCCACCAGCTGGAGCCCGGACCGGCTTTATGCGTTTTATTAGGTGTCCTATTATGGAAAATAAACTTTAATCCGACCATAAAATCCAAATCTGAAAAACATATTCGCCCTTGTAGTCTGAATACTGCGGCATTCTTGGCGCAGGTCACACCTCCGAAGGATTAGTTTTATTGAAGGAGACACAGAGTACCGCGGGACTTTGATACTGGGGGGGCAGGGAACATTCCTCTTGGCACCCACACCTTGCGACGATTCCGAGAAGGCTCCGAGCCCCTTCCATAGGATTCCCAACACCTCCAGGACGCCTCCCAGAGTTCCCACCTACCTAGCTAGCCCTGGGGCTCGACGGAAGGGTCGGAGGACTCTCTCAGACTGTCCCTGCACCCCTGAGGATAGAGGAAGTCTACAGGGCGCCTTTAACTGGTAACCCTGAGAGGTGTACGTGGAACCACCCTGAAGCACCTGGCCAGGCGTGAAGCCACACTCAGTTCGGAAGCTGTGGGACAGAAAGACCTGCTTGGCGCTTAATTTGTAAGAGAAAGGAGAAAGGGGCGCGCAGAGGGGGTGGGGTATAGAAGGCAGGCAGAGGCTAGGGGTGAAGAAGAACGTCTTCAACTCTCTCTTTCTCTTTTTTTTTAGATGGGGTCTTGCTATGCAGCCCACACCGGCGCCTGAGGCACCTGACTAGTGGGATTACAGGCTTTTTATACAACCGCCATCACCAACTTCATCTTTTGGATGTGGTTCCCCTGTGTAGATCCTGGCTCAGATCGGCACTTCTCTGTAGTGTTGAGGTGATAAACATATGCCCCCTTCTCCCTCACTACTGTTTCTAAGTGTCCAGTGCAATAATGTTAACTAAACTCCTCTTGTAGCCGCCAGATCTCCAGAACTTTCTCATTTTCCCAAACAGAAGTTCTGTCCCTGTAAACAACTCCCTAGGACCCCCACCCCGCCTCTCCTTCCACCCATCGTCAACCACCAGGTCACTTTCTGAGGTCCTAAAATGACCCCATTAGTGTGGAAAGATGGCTCAGTGGTTAAGAGCAGCTTCTGCTCTTGCAGAGGATCTGAGTTTGGTGCCCACACCCACTTAAGGCCTCACTTAACTGCCTGTAACCCCAGCTCCAGGAGAATCTGGCTCTTTTTCCCTCTACCCTCCAAGGACACCTGCAGTCACATAATGATACAGAGACATGTGCATACACAGTTTTTAAAAAATTAAATGGTGCCTATACAAGTGAAGTCCAGTAGCGATGGTTTCCCTGTGGCTGGTTTATTTCCTCAGGGCAGTACTCTCTAGGACTCATCCATGCTGAGGCATGTGGCCGAGCTGCCCTTCCTTCCTTCCTTCCTTCCTTCCTTCCTTCCTTCCTTCCTTCCTTCCTTCCTTCCTCCATAGAGCGAACATTTTGTTCATAGATTCACCTGCTGTTGAATACCTAACTTGCTTCCAGCTCTTACCTCTTTTGAATAATAATGCCATAACATATGAGTGTGCTTATTTTTCCTTCAGAGCTTGCTGTCAGTTCTTTTAGATATTCAGACTAGCACTGCTGGCTCACATTGTGGTTTGGTTTACTTTTTGTTGCTGTTTAGTAGTAATAGGGATTGAACTGGGGGCCTCACATATACTAGTCAAGCCCTCTACTGCTGAGCTGTAGTCTCAGCCCAGTTTTGATTTTTTCGAGACACCTCTCCATTGCTTTCCAGGGTGACTGCACCACTTCCCTTCCATCCCAGCCAGCACACAAGGGATCAGATTTCTCCAGGTCCTCATACCAAGTTTTCTGTGTTTGTAGAGGGTGCATCTTCCTCAAGGTTTGACTGGCATTTCTCTTCCTAGCCATTCCTGCTCTGCGTCTGTTATAGTCCTTATGAGTCTTCAGTTGTGTTGTTTCGACCTTTGCTGTGGCTGAATTGTAGTTCTTTACTCTCTATGTTAGCCCATTGGCTTGCAGTGTTTCCTGCCTTTCCTGGGTGGACCTTTCTGTTAACTCTGCCTTTTGTGGCACTGAAGTTTTTTCACTGATGGACTCCCAGTTGCCTATTTTTGCTTCTCTTGTCCGCGTTTTGGGGCTCATAAAATTATAAACTTTCCTCTCCAAACTGGGCACTGGGCTGGGGAGGGCTAACATGAAAAGAGCAGACCCATCTCCTCTACTTGTAGTTGCCCTGGGCTTCCAGACTCTATACTATTAACCTCTCACTGCCCTCGGGGGCTGGAAAGGGTGTAGATTATTTTATTGGATCACTAAAGAAATCGGTCATCAGAGTTATGGGAGTCCTGGTCAGTTTTGGGTGGGGGGGCTCTCTAGACGAATCCAGACTACATCACACAGCAGGGCTGCAGAACCGCTCTACAGACGCACTGTAAAGAGACACATCATAGGGACCAGGCATCGCCAGCTGCGCGCTTGGTCACCTGAGGATATGTGAGTACAAAGCTTGGAATTCGAACTCCCGACATCAGGATGCCCACTGTGTAGACCTAGCTGGCTTGTGATTCTGGGAACCCAATCCTTGAGACTGCAAAGCCATTTTCTAGCCCCACCACCCTAGCCCAGGGCCACAGAGTCTCAAGTGAGGACGGAGGAGAGGCCTAGGGCGGTCCTTGTGGGTGGCACAGCCAAGTCGGTGACCCTGAGTGGGGGCGCAGCCCTCCACGCGCGCCAGGAGGCCTCCAGGCAGTTCCTTAGGCGGAATGAATGAGCACCGTGCCCGGAGTAAGCTAGGATGAGGCAGTGATTATATTTAAATTTGCTATAATTGATTTGGGGAAGAGCTACAGTGACAAGAACGAATTGATCATTAAATTTATTAGCGAGATAAATTCCGATGCGATTAAGCTGCTGGCTTGAGACACTGAGGCCGCCGGCGGATCTGCGCGCCAAACTAGAGGCTCTCTGCCCTGCTGTACCCTAGTGGGGAGAAATGGAATGGGTTGTTCTTGTGGTTGTTTCTTCCCCCAGCGTTCCGCTGGCCTTTGTTCCCGGGCAGTGTCTCTTTCTTGAAGTGGGGGGGGGGGGGTACCCTGAGTTCCCAGGTCAGTTGTTACCCTTCCGTCCCAGTTCCAGGCCTACCTTTTCTTGTTTACTCAGGGTTTAGGGCTCGAGGCTCTGAGACTGGGATGGCCATCCTCGGAGGGAAATAACCCCCAGAGGTGGTGCCAGACTGCGAAGAGATTGTTTCGGGCTGAACCTCGCCAACGCGTTAGAAATTAAAAAGAGATACATACGTCTTTTTTTTTTTTAAAAGCATGTACTTTTCTTTCTTTCATCCACTCCTTTCAGATTTTCCCATTTCCTTTCCTTCAGCCCTTTACCATTTGTAAACTCAGTCCGAATTCGCCCCAAAGAGCGTTTGGATCGGAAGGCTGCAGGGACTCCGGTCCATCGCTCGCGTGGCGCTCAGCAGCTGCCCTGCCTGGCTTCCAGTCCCACGCTGGCTTGAGCCGACTTGAATTTTACGGAAGGAGCCCAGGGTGATAATGAGCTGCCAGGAGGATATTAATCTGGCTTGGCTCTGAGGTGGAGGAGTGCCCCGCTGGCCCCGCTGTAATCACCCAAATGAAACTCCAGGCCCCTCTGAACTCTCAGCAGCTGGGGAGGGGGGGGGGCAGAAGCAAGAGGGAGGAGGCTGCTCGCCCACACCCAGAGAAAGTGAAGGAACGGAGGAAGACCCAAGAGAGGTCTCAGTCGAAAGCTGGCCACCAAGACAGCCAAGGAGGAATGGGGAACGGCGGCGGGGTGGCGGGTGGGGGTGGGGGGATTGAACCAGACCCGGAAGACTCAGCGTTCCCTGGCCAGAGTCAAGATGCTGAGGACCGATGCGCCTAGGTCTGGGCCCGGCATCTGTGCCGCACATGGTCCGGGGACTGATGATTGATGGCGTTCGCTGCAGAGGTTTATTAACCCAGAGCCATTGCGGCCCTGGCATGGATGCATTCTTGCCGCCTGCCGCTTCCTCTCAGAAGACATTTGTACAGATCCAGCAAAATCGTTCCAGGCTAGCTCAAGGGATGTCGTGCAGGCTGAGGGGCCCCAGTCAAAAGGAGAACACGCTGCAAGTCGCCATTAAGTGCTTTTCCGGGAAATGTGCTTGCTTAGCCCTGGGACCCCAAATGCCACTGACACCTAGTTGTTGGCAGCTTATTCTCCGAAATATTTAAATACTATATTCCCATGCCAATAAAGCTAAAAGATCCAGCAAGTAAATGGGAAATAAACACAGTGTTCAAAATCACTCCGTCACGAACAGCACAGGGTTTAAGCCAGACACTGGGCTCACTCTGACACCTGGCCTCTGATATTTTTAGCCACACTTCACACCTGCGGTCCCCACCCCCTCCTGCACCTTCAGCCTCTGGAATTAAGTTCAGACTTGGGGGCCCTCCCCCGGGCATGGAGGTGATTCTGACATCCATTTGCTGTTCTGATTTTCACCCTTTGCTGATAATCACTAAGTAGACACTGTCCGCCACCCCTACAACCAAAACAGCCAGGCCCCCGAGGTTTGCTCTTCCTGAGTTGGCAGTGTGGACCAGTGGCACAGCACTTGCTTAGCTTGCCCATGGCCCTGGGGTCAATCCTCCACCTTCCAAAATTAAAGGGTTTTTTTTCCACTCTCATCCAGTACAAAACCAATTTATTTTACATTCCATCTCCACCCTGGGGAATGGGGAAGCTAAATAATAATTTAGCATGCATAAGTAGACGTTTCTTTCTTTATATATAAATACAATATACAAAAATACACTACCATTCTGAGATTTTTCAGCAATCTGAATGCTTATGACATAATATCCCCCATACATAGGCATAAAACCTTTTTTTTTTCTGTTTTTAATTCTTAACAGAATGGTGTCTCCAAAGGTTTCAAGTTTCTAGGTCACTTAACACTGAAGTTTTCCCTTCTCCGATGAAGGAAGAGCCAGGCAGGAGCCACTTCTCAAGGGATGGGTTTGTCTCACAAGCACCTCCGGCCAACACAACCCGAAATTAAATTGAAAAGAACGAAAAGTTCACAGTGGAGCTCTCCTCTCTCTCTCTTGCTGACCTTCAAGAGCCCAAATAGGATCGCCCACCCGAGCCCGCACCTGAATGCACGATCCGGAGACAGGCTGTCAGATGGATGCAGGCCACAGATGGGGTTGGAAACGTCCAGCGCGTCCCTGCTGCCGCGCTTAGGACAACTACTGAGGCGGAGGATGGTGCCCGGGCCCACCGGGCCTTGGTGGAGGAGAGTCGTCCTCGGATGAGCACTCAGACGAGGCGGCATGGGCACCGGAGCCATTGCTGTAGGGGAAGTGGTCGTCTTCTTCATCATCCTCATCCTCATCTGGGTCACTGTCTCGCAAGTCCCGCAGGCGACGGCTGCCGCCCTTGTCCCCGGGTACCGGCGGCCCCAGCAGCTCTTCCTCGGCTTTCTCCTCAGCGCAGCCTTTGCCGGTGCCCCCGCCGCCACCCTTTTGTTTCTCCGCCTCCTGCGCAGCCTGCTCTTTGGCTTTTTTGCTGCGTTTCCATTTCATTCGGCGGTTCTGGAACCAAATCTTCACCTGCAGGCACAAGTTGGCGTGAGAAACCCGACACCTGCATCATCACGGATGCAGAGGGTGTGAGCACCCGGGACCTCTGCCCCTCGGCCCACCCTCACCCTAGAAGGGACTACCTAGAGGACTAAGAAGCTGACTGGGTAGCGGCCTCTCGATTTCCTCGCCCCTACATCCACTCTATTCTTCAGTAACTCCATAGCTGGGTGTGGTGCCCCAAACTCACAGCTGGGAGTGTTTCACTCCATACCCTTGGTCTATCGAGACACCGGGGCAGCTGGCAGGTCTCTAAATGCTAAGTCCGCACCTTTCTAGAAAAAGAATCACCTAGAATGTGGCCTGGGGGTCACCTTCCCCAGAATAACCTGTTAAATACAGATCCTCAGCCTCTACCCCAACCTATTGAATCAAACCTCCAGCGTGGGAAAACGCCTGGGTCTACCTAGAGCCCGTCCCACTGAGACTTCATACCCAACCTGAAGGTCAAGAAGCTGGGACCCAGTTCCCCAAACTACTACCCGCCTGGGCGTTTTGTGGGGACTGGCTGCTCAGGGGGACGGGGTATCAGGTGCGCACCTGGGTCTCGGTGAGCATGAGCGAGGTGGCCACCTCAAAACGCTTGGGTCTGGACAGGTACTTGTTGAGCTTGAACTGGTGTTCCAGTTCCAACAGCTGCTGGCTGGTGAAAGCAGTGCGAGGCCTTCGGCACTTCCCCAAGAGGTTCGACTGCGCCTGGGCTGTGGACCAAAAGGGTGAGAGGTCTCTGTAGGTTTTCCACTATCCTGGTTCCAGCCATTGCTGCCCTTGTCCCTCCCAGGGCCCAGCCTCCAGCGCCCACCCTCAGGACATGGGCTTCTTTTTCAACGTCAGTGTCTCCTCCCCACGAACCAGAGGAGCCACATCTCAGACACCAAAGCAGAAGTGGAGGGTTTGTCTCAATAGACAATCTTTTCATTATTTGAGGGTCTTGATTAAATAAATAGGGCCTGTTGATTGCTTGCAGTGGCCGCCTGTATGAACACTAAGATGAGAGAGAGAGAGAGAGAGAGAGAGAGAGAGAGAGAGAGAGAGAGAGAAGAGAAGAGAAGAGAAGAGAAGAGAAGAGAAGAGAAGAGAAGAGAAGAGAAGAGAAGAGAAGAGAAGAGAAGAGAAGAGAAGAGAAGAGAAGAGAAGAGAGAAGGCTAAGACCAGAGCTGGAGCCTAAATAAGCATATTCATCAGGGTGTCTTCACGTTGGTCTTGACGAGCTCCCTCCTCCTCCCAGAGCAGAGGGCAAAGGGAACGGAAGCCTGTTCGGACGATTCTCATTACTCAAATTAAAGGCTGAGCTGTGAGTGGATCTGGCTTTCTGTGTGTTCCAGGAGATCTGTCCAGCTTTATTTACATAATTTCGCACGGTTACATCACAGAGAATTTTATGACCTCAAAACGAGACTTCCCTTGATTTCCCAGGAGTCCAAAGAGTGTTAGACAATAAAAGAAAGAAAGCAAAGGAAAGAAAGAGGCCAGCCCCTGGCTGGGATGAGCTCAGGCTCCCCTGGGATGGGCAATTTGCTTTATAGGAAGGTCCACGCCCCCTGCTTTAGTTAAACAAGGCTACGAATTCCCAACTTGACAATACATTAGAACTCTAATTAAAACACTGCCTCGGAAGGGATCATTGGGAAATGCCATCTAGTGGGTAGAAACAACCAATTAAAGAAAACCAAGCCTGTTTTCCCAGGTGAGAGGGAAGTCCAGGAATAGAACACATTCAGCCACCCACCCTCTGCTGCATTCCTCAGTGCCTGTCCACGGTCTGGGGTTTGGGTTCTTTTCCTAACGTAGAACTGACCATACTTTTAATGTAGCGACCATGAGATGCTATGGGCTGGGTGTGGTGACAAAGGGGTCCAACTTGCAGGAATTCTGAGTGAACCTGGGCTCCTCGGAAAAACATCCTTTTCCCCCAGAAGAGCACTGGAGTGGTCAGGAAACCCAAAGACACAGAGGTCTGTTGGTGACCAGTGACCAGCTCCTCTCTGGGCACCTATGCATCTCACGCCTAGAACGTGCAGCCATTACGGACCCCTATGGGTAGGTTTCCATCTGAAGCTGCGGGCTATGCTCCTCCCGGGCTTAGATCCTGCCCAGGACTTTCAGAATAGGAACAATTTCCAAGACAACTGAGCTGCAGCCCCCAACTGAGGTTAATGGAAGCCTTGCCTTCCCTCTTTGCCGAGATCAACAAGGCTGGCCTTCTTGGAGCCAGGCTGGGAAAAACCCGGGTGGCTCTGAGCAAACAAGTGTGCTGGCGGGGATTCTCTCACCACCTTGCGACTTCTGCACTTCTCCGGGGTCCTCACTCTCTGTTTAGTCACAACCATTGCTTCTAGCAGAGGAATCGGAATTCTGGCAAGTGTTTATTTCTGTTTTCTTTTTTGCCTTTTTTCCCTCCAGTGCCTGCATCTCCCCAGTCTAAACAAACCCACTCAGACGGAAACAATGGGGTCTCTTTGTTTGGGTGTTGGGCGGCTGACAGGGGAAAGTCATATACATCTTCTGTTCTGGCCTGAATGGAAAGGCAGCTTGCCCTACCCATGTGGGGCACAGGGCAAGAGTCAGAGCCAGGGTGCCCTACACACATGCAGCTGCAGCGTGTGCCAGGGATGTCTGGAGTGGCCCCTAAAAGGTTGCCCCTCTTGGGTGGCAGAGATTTCGCAGCAGGCTGGACCTTTGCTCCCACCTTGGAAGGAGCTCCCAAGGGTGTTGGGCACCTGGAATTCCTAGGAGGAGACTTGCTATTTAGAGTCCCTGAGTCTGTTCATAACAGATGTCTTGGACACTGTATGTAGGGACCCCACCACACACACACACACACACACACACACACACACACACACACACACCACATACCCTGGCCCTTCAGAGTAAGGCAGAGTCCTGACAAGGAACAGAGAAGAGCTTGGGCCCTGGTCTTGTAGCCCCGCGACTCTAGGAGTCCATTTTCTCCTTAGCTACTGGATCCAGTGATGTGTCTTGTCTTTTCGTAGCCAGTTATGGAGCCCCTAACCAAGTTCATGTTCCCCGGTGATAAGTACCAAGTTACAATGACCCTAAAACCTGCCCCATCTTTGGCTAGGCCCTCTTTTGCTAACCTTCCTGCGCACTTCCTTCTCCAACCTGTAAGTTAATCATTAGGTTTCAGTCTCACATCTCTAACCTCCCCTGCCCATTAAGAGAGAAAGAGAAAGCAAGGCCTGAGCGTAGCCATCTTAATAATTCGCTGCTCCTCTCACGCCACGCGGCCCACGCGAGGCCCTCACAGGCCAAGGGATAAGCCGTGGCGGCTTCGCTGCACTTGCACTGGTTGCTGAGAGCCGAGGCCGAAGGGAAGGGGGTGCGGGAAAGGAGGATGCGCGAGAGAACTGCCCGGGTGCTGCGCAGGTACTCACAGCTGAAGTCCGGCATCTTGGGCAGGATCATGCCCGCGGTGGACGCGCGCAGCCACTGGTCCAGCTGGAAGGTGCCGGCACCCAGCTTGATGGGGTCGGCAGGGTGCGCAGGGTGCGCGCCTTGCACCTGAGGGTAGGAGTAGGAAAGCGCAGGGTGCTGGCCCGCCAGCGCAGCCGCTGCCGCTGCCGCCGAGTAACCGTAGACCGGGTGACCGTAGAGAGCCGCCTGTGCGGGAAGGCCTGCGCCGCCCTGCGCGCCCCCCGGGTGCAGCCCCAGTGCCAGGCTGCCTGCAGCGGCGGCAGCAGCAGCCGCGGCGGCGGCGGCGGCGGCACCCGGGTGCGCGTGGTGGTGGGGAGTGCCCGGCCCACCCGCCGCGCCGCCGCCTCCTCCGGCGCCCAGGAATCCAGGCTTGGGCAGCAGAGCGCAGTGCGCAGCCAGCAAGCGCGGGGGCGACGGACTCTCAGCCCGCAGCCGGTCGCCGGGCGCTGTGGTGGCCTCCGAGGACACGGGGCTGCAGCTGCGACTCGCTCCGCTACTGGTGCCCCCGCCACCGCTGCCGCTTCGACCGGGGCCAGATGATGTGGCCGCGAGCGAAGTGACCAAGGCCAGCGGCGCGCTTTGAGTGGAGGCGGCTCGCGGGGTATCCACCGCCAGCAGGGCGTCGATGCGGAAATTTTTGGATTTTTCCATCGGCTCGTTTGGAGCTGAGAATAAGTGCCCAAGGGTGGGCGACGTGGTCGCGTGCAGGCTTGCGGAGACTGAGCGTGAAGGTGACCAGCCCTGGGGCTCGGTATTCTTACTGCGATTATTTGCCAATAATCAAAGTCGCAGTCGGAAACTCAGCCGAGAGCGACCATGGTCCAGACGCCTCTTCCTTGCGGTCCTCGCTTGCGGCGACCGCGCTCCACTCACTAGCACAAACTCCCACGCGAGCGCTTCTGCGAGTTTAGGTTGGGGAGGCCGGTTCTATGCTCTCTAGCACTCAAGCGACAGCACCGAGGCCGCTGGCGCCTTGGTGGGGATCCGCGCCCCTCCGCACACTTGAAGCTCAGCGCGGTCTGGGATTGGCGAGAGCAGCGGGGACCCAGGGAGGGGTGTCCGTCCGGCGATTGGCGGAGGGGCGCACCTGTCACAGTCCAGTTCTCCTGCCGCCCCGCCCCTGCGCCCCCAGGTCCTAAGTAGCCGGTGGTGAGCAGCAGTGGTGGGGGAACCAAAGATGGGGTGGGAGTTTGGAGGCTGAATGCAGGCTTGCTGCTTCGTTGGAGCTGAGAGAGTGGCGGGCGCTGGTAACCTCGGTTCCCTGTGAAAGTCCCTGCACCTTGTTCCTCCAGAGGCCAAAATCTTATCTTCCTCCAGTAACTCTTGCGCCCTTGCCAGAGTTGTGGACTGTTCTACACTGGGGAACTAGGTGGTTCCTTACCCCTGGTGCCCACTGGGAGTTCAAACCGAGAACTTGAGCTTGGCACACTGAAGACCAGAATCTCCCCGCTCCCCGTTCCTGAGTCTTGGGCGCCTCAAGGTGGTTTGAGTCCCAGTCACCAAACCTTTGTAGGTAGAACCTTCAAATCTGCACCCCCCCCACGACCCCCGGAAAATCTCCTGCGTTGCAGATGTTTGTTTCAGGGTTTCCGGTGTGTATAAATATGGTGTTTGACGCCCACAAATCTTTGTCAAGAGCTTACACCTCCCAATCCCCCCAATCCCTCACCCCGGTCCACCTACCCCTGTCAGGGTGGAGAGAACAGTCTTTCAATTCTTCGAGTGAGAGACCCACGTTGGCTTGAAGTCGTTCGTTCAGGTGCCAGTGAGCAGGACCTAAGTGACAAAGTTCTCTTGGCGGAGCTTCTCCTCGCCTCGTGGGCGTTCAGGGGTAAGGCTTTGCGGGAGTCTGCCTAGGGCTGCACCCTCAGACTGCGCCCTACCCAAGGCTCTGGGAACCACATTCAGGCTCTCGCCTCCTCCTGCCGGCCGCGTCCAGGAAAATCAGGAGAGGGCTTCCGACTGCGCAAGATTCAGAGTGTGACTCCTCCAGACCTCACCCTACATACACATCAAATATTTACAATAAAAGAGCTCCCTTCCAGGTTTTTTAATTTTTATTTTTATTCTAAGTTTAACCAATCAGTAAGTAGATTGGGAGATCAATCGGTCACTAACAGGGTTTTGTCGCTAGCTCCACCCTCAAGTATCTTCCCCAAATAGGAGGAAAAAGTAGGAGGGAGTTCCAGGTTCCTGAAGCTTGGCTACTCAAGCAGGTGAGAGGTTAATAAAGGGGCAGAAGTGGGTCAGGAAGGGGCAGGGAATCCCTAAGACAAGACAGTCGGTGCTGGATGAACTTAAAAGTAATAGACAAGGGCCTGGCTGTGATGGCGGTGCATGCCTTTAATCCCAGGACTCAGGAGGCAAAGGCAAGGGGATCTCCTTGAGTTCGAGGCCATCCTGGTCTACAAGCGTTAGTTCCAGGACAGCCAAGACTGTTACACAGAGAAACCCTATTTCAAAACAAAGCAACTCCCGCCAAAAAAAAGTATCAGGCAAGGCTGTTTTAAGATATTTTGAAAGATAAATATAAAGACTATACTTTTCTCCTCAAGAGATTTTTTTTTTATTCTGGAGAAACTAACACAGTGATTCTGTTCCGATGAGTGGGATTCCTTTTCCATTATGACAGGGTGGTTCCCAGGTGCACAGTACTGGCTGGAAAGTCGGGAACAGAGCAGGAGCCACTTGGAGTAAATGCTACACAGCTTTGCAAAGGCCAGCCGCTAGCCACACACACACACACACACACACACACACACACACACACGCACCATGTCTACAAAGTTGCTGTCTTTAGGTGCTGTGTTTGGGGTGATTAAAATGCAGCCCTGCCTCTAAGTGGGAGCACTTCTGTTCTGTGAATACCTGCTGTGTTCTGTGTGTTTTCTGTAATTATCACCTTTAATCTTCATTATGATGCAAAAAGAGGGTTTATCAGCTTTGTCTTCTAGAGCACAGGTTCAAAGAAACCGAGACCAGGTCCGGTTTGGGGGACCACAGCTGATGCCCATGAAGCTTCTCGTCTGTATTTGTCCTGGTTCTTCATCCCATGGCTCTGTGGAGAAGCTGCATTAAAGGAGAACTGAGATGCCCTGCCTCTTCTCCTATGAAGGAGTTCCAACTCAGGCAAGCAAGGGTGCTGGGCTGCTCCCCTTCCCCAGGGTCCAGCCTTTTCTAGATGAGAGTTAGCTGACTGATCCCAAAAGGAATTGTTCAAGATGGAAGAGGTGAGATTTTCCAGAGGTAGACCTCAGGGGACCTGCATCCCCTCTGACCTGCTACAGCAGAGTTATTTTTGTTGATGAGGTCGTGTTAGGTCTACTGAGTTTAGGAACAGGTTTCTCAGTAAATTCATCTGAATAGAGGAATTCGTTGTCCATTTGCTGTGTAGGTGATATGCTCCCAAAGCCCCTAAATCCCTTTCCACTGTCTGGAGTTTGAGAACCCACCAGGCCATAACCCTACCAGTCCCCCACCATCTGTGGGCTGAGTGAGACAATATCAAGAGCCTCTTTGGCCAAGTGGGAACTTTGCATGCCAGACTTGCGTGCCAGACTTAATGGATTTATTTCTTTGTCTGGCAAAGTGGGGGTTGGGCCAAACAGACACTTCTGAAGTCAAAGGGTTTGAACATGATCATATATTCTGTTTCTGTTTGAGAATAAATTAATGCACATTGGAGGTGCCTGGTGAATTGCTCGCTGAGAGGCAGGAGTGAAGAGAATACTGGGAGTTATCTGGAACTGGGATCTTTGTGCATTTTACAATGTGTGAAGTGAGCATGCTGGGTCTCTTCCTGTTCCCAGTGTCTATTGACCCAGCCCAGCTGGCTTTGGGGCAGCCTAAGACTGAGATGGGGGCTTACCAGAAGCTCAGGGAGAGATCAAAGGTCTGGTCCCAGCAGAGTTCCCAGCCCTGTACCTCCAGGTAGCTCCCTTCTCCATCAACCTTAGGGACCCAGTGAGGTTTTGGGGGAGCAGTGAGGGAGAACTCTCCTACCCAAAGGAGGCTGGGATTAAAGGCCGGTAAACTTTTTCAGTTGACTCCTAGTCATTTTCTCTCCATGCCCAGTCAGGTTGTCTTTTTAGGGTCTTGCATTAAAGTAAGTTACTGAATATAGCCTGCAATTGAGCCTCTTCTCATTACTGAAAAAGGAGAGTGTTGATTTATATAAACAACCACAAAAGAATAAGATGTTGGGGGGAGTTGATCAATGGTTCAGGTGGGGCCGCGGTTCAGAGCTTACTGTTGCTCTTGCAGAGGATTCAAGCTGGGTCCCCACACTCACCACCACCTCCAGCTCCAGGAAACTACTCCCTCTTATGGCTTCCTCGGGTACCTACCTGCACTCACCTGTGTACCCACAAACAGACACAAACATACACATAACTGACACATAAAAACAGAACCTATTTTTAAAGAAAAAATATGTACAATCTGTCTTTTACACCTGGACGTATACAAGAACTCAGGACAGAGCTACATGTGCCCAAGTTCGCAGGTCAGGCCAGCACTGATTCTTTTACTCACTCATGTGCTTCCCTTCCTGTGGAATGCCGCAGGTACAATATACAATAGCCATTAACAAGAAAGCTAGGAGCGTGGAGGCGTGCCTGGGAGACTGGATAGAAGCCAGCCTTCTCTGTACCTCCCTCCGCACACCTGCCACTGTTTCCAGAACTGAAACAATCAACCCCCTTCCCCGACCCTCAGCCTCATAGAGAAAGGCCCAAGAAGATTGACATATCAGCCCTATGGAACATTCATGGGAGTTAGTGTGGTACAATCTCAGATCAAAATTTTAAGGCTTCCCTTGGGGAAAATGAGGCTGGAGGATGTGGCGCGCTCACCCAGAGCCGGACTAAAGCTTGTGGTGGTGGTGGTGGTGGTGGTGGTGGTGGTGGTGGTGGTGGTGGTGGTGGTGGTGTGTTTTCCCAGGCTGTCTAAACTCAGGAGGACACAGAGCAAGTTCCGAGAGTGCTGGACCTGGAGGGATGCAGACCATCCTCCTTCAGGCCTGGCTGACTTCAATGTTTAGAATTTCGCTAGTGTCATACCCCCCAGCCTAGGAACATACAGACTCCAGGGAAGAGCCTGGGGTCACTGGAAGGTGAGATCAGGAATTGGGAAGGCTGGTGAGTTCTCCTGGCTCATCACAGACCTTGCAGAACCCGAGGGCCAAAGTTAGCACGGACTCTTTTATCACCACCCTTTGATCTGCGGACCTCTTCTCCCGACTCCTCTCCTCACTCCCTATCCCCAGTTCAGCTCTGAAAGGGGTGGTTTTCCAAAGTGCCTTAGAAGACTGCCCTGAGGACTACCCTGAGGTGAACTGCCCTTGCCAAGAACTCTAGCCAGTTCCTTTTATGCCAGCCCCTCCTCTGCCTCTCCGGGCACACCTGGATTTCCAGCCACCCTTTTCTGGAAGCATCCTTCACCCTCTCCTTCCCTAGCTGAAGCTGCCTGGACCAGCTGGAACCAGAGCCCACTAGGCCTTTCAGTCTCACTGGCCACCATTCTCACTGGCCTGTTCCTCACTGAAAAAAAAAAAAGGAGTCAAAAGCATTTTCAATTTCCCTTACATATCCTAGAAACCATGGGCCTGGGTCATAAAGAGAAACAAAGCTAACAGTGGTTACCTCAGTTCTTTTAATCAGCCAGGGGCGGGAATAGCACCCTTAGAAGAAATGACATACTTCCCAGGAAACCTGTGGTTTTGCTCCAAGATCTCATTTCATTTTAGTGCAGATTCATTATATGGGAACTCCATACCCTTGTCAGGACAAAGAGCAGGAGCAAGCTCCAAGTGGGCTGTGCAGCCCTGACCCATCTCTACTACTACCCACCTGCAGAGTGGGGTGAGCCTTCTGCATGGTTCGAAGTGCAGAGCAATGCACTTCATGATAACCCAGCTTCTAATCTCCAGTGTGAAGCATGTCTAGGAAACAAAACCTCTCTGTGATCTTGCGAGCACTCCCTCCCAAGCCTTTCTAAGCCACCAGTCTGCCCCTGGTCAGGCAGAAGGAGAAAGTTACACTGCTAGATATTAGCTACAGTGAGGTCCCAGAAACAAAGTTTGCAAATATCGGCAAACAATATAATGCTTGCTTTAAAAATATAAAAACTAACACAGGAGCAAAAAAAAAAAAAAAAAAGTGTCTCCCTGACCTGGACTATCTCTCTGACCTGTGTGATGCTGGCATGGATCAGACACCCAGAGAAGAACCCAGATACACAAACACAGATGTTGCCTGGGAACATTTTAATGCCTCGGTGAGTGAAATTTTTAGTGTGTTCTGACTTGAAATTACGGTGAATCAGGGCGCACTAATGCCCAAGTCTACAGCAGATAATGGCAGGAAGTCCTGGCTAATTGGTCTATTCACTACTTGCTGAGGAGGCAGAAACTGAGGCTGCAGGAGGCAGAGTGCGGACAAGGGGGGGGGCAGGGATGCTGAGCCCCCCTCCTGTGCTCCTGTGCTGTGCCTCAGAGCTGGGGAGGGACAGGTGGGAGTGGGGGTTGTTTCCCAGCACAGGATCAGGTTCACCTCAACACTGCCAATGCCTCCCAGACATAGAGATCCCAGGAAAGTTCTCTTGCCAGAAGGACCCAGCTGGGTTATCCCAGAAGCTCTTCCCAAGTGTTGCCTTACTTGGGGCAGTGGTCTCACAAACCTGTGGAAGAAATGCACCTCTGCCCCATTCTGTAGATGGATAAACCAAGGCTCCCAAAAGTCCAGGCTCTTTGCTTAAGAATGGCAGAATAAAGTCCCAGCGGCTCTGGATGAGTTCTGCATTAGGTTTGGTTCACGGTGCATTCGGTTGTTAGAATCTCCTGGTTTCCTAATTATTATAATTCCTCCTCCACCACTCCACCACCCTGCCTCTGCTAATCTGGCTCGTACCTGTGGAGTACAGCCATATCAGAGCGGCCAGATTGCCTTTGGTGTTCTTTTTCTCCTTTGGGGAGGGTGTCCTTTCTCTCCTCCGGTCGCAACTGTTCTTGCAGAGGCCAGCAAGAAGGTAGAAAGACCCACCCTCTCCCCGACCCTCCCGAGAGTCTCTGGGGCCCTGTGCTGCGGGCAAGATAATTTGGCTAATGAACTCGTTAAAGGGCCCCTGGTGACCCGCCCTGGCCTCCCCTTGGCCCATCTGGGAAATTCCACTGAAAGGCTGAGAGCGCTCTGCAGTTCCGCTGCCGTCTGTCACTGCAGGAGGCGCGAAGTGGTGACTCTAGGCCCCTTACATTAAAATAATTACCCAACGGAACAGGTGGCCCACTCTCGGTGTCCAGACGCGTCTGGGCCTGGAACTGAGACTGCCGGGGAGAGAACGACCCTCCCAGGGGAGGGCAGGTCAGGCGGGAGCCAGGGAGGGCGGAGAAGGGCCTTCGCAGGACTGTGGATCCCTGGACACCCGGCAACTGGGTGGCCAAGGCCTTCTCATGAGAGAGGGAGGCGGCTTGTGCAGCCACCCACGCTCTCTGTATGCTGGTGCCAGAATCGAACCACGTGCTCTCATCTCACTTCAAGGCTGGTGCGCATCCCTGTACCGAGCTTTACACCCGGGGCTCGCTGGAGAGGGCGCCCATTTCCGCATCATCCCAGCAGGAGACTGAAGACAGCTCAGGTAGCATGTGCAAGCATGTGTCCATGTGCACTGAGTGAGCATGCACAGAAAGCCTGGGCCCATATGTGCATGTGTGTGCAAAGTGGTTCTCTGTTCTCGAGTTCACGCGGAGACTGCCTAGAGGTCCCCTGCAGTGTAGCTAAAGGAGCGCCAAGGCCCCGGCGAGAGGCCAAGCCTATTGCCAAAAACACGTATTACACTGCGACATTCTGTAAATGAGATAATGATACATAAACCCGATGATCGATGTGACGGGCCTGGATGTCTTCTCTAAATTAGCTGCTCACATCGACTGCTAATAATGTGAGTTTATGAAAGCAATTTCGGTTCAAACGGCGAGAGGGTCTTCTTACACTAATCAGCCTGCCTGGCTAATGGACCAGGGGGTCAGGCTGAGCGTTATTGACACGCCCGTGCCCTTAACCTGTTTCCCAATAAAGCTGATTAGTTTTTGTCAATTCATCAGCTAACCACTCTGGCTGGAACCGAATCAAAGCCATATTTGTTCAAAGGAATCAACAAGTCACAGATCAGCACCGCTCAGGGACCGGACTTGTCAGGACCTGCCTTAGGGAGGAATGTCCATGAAGCATTCCCTTGAGCTGGAGAACCCTAAAATGAGATGGTAGGAATGCACAATGCTTCCTTCCTTTCTCTGACTGCTGTGTACTGTCCCTGGACGACACTAAGTCTCAACCGATCTGAAAAGAGGGTACTCTGTGATTTAAGTTGGACCAGGCCACCTTCTGGTAGGGAAGAGACTTGTGGGGGGGGGGGGCATGCGTGGGAAACGGAGGAAGGGCCCACTGTCCGGATGCTCCCCAGGAAGAATGGGAAGGGCTGGATATAGGAAGTCAGACCTCTTAGGCAGGCGGAAGATAGTTCTGTCTGCAGCATGCTGACCACCCCACTTCTGCTCCAAGGGAGGAGGATCCTTGTCACTGATTTTTTTTCCGGGGAGAAGGAGCTAGACTAGGCGAAGCTCAGCTAGCAGAATACAACTGACCAGTGTGTGACTTGTACCCTCAACCCGAGCCGCAAGTTTGCTGGGCTGGGCAGGGAGGGCAAGGCTCCCAGTCTCCCTCAGTTCTCTCTACTACTTGACCAAGTCCAGCGAGGTGGAGGTGACCTCTAGCTCTGGCCCTTGGGAAAAGAGAGGAAAATGTGCACTGTCCCTTTAAAGCCCCTAGCCAGGGCTGCCTCCAGGGCCCCATCCCCCTTCAATTTAATTTCATTAAAACAGAGCATGAATATTTCTATTAAACCTAAAATGAAATATGAAGCCATTTAGACTCTGCCTGCACCAATCACCCAGATTTATGACTTTTATTCATCACATCAAGAGCTTGGAAAAATGAATTTTCTTCACCCAGGAAGGAAATAAAACCTCAGGCTTGGTCATTTCCAGAAAGCTGTTAATTTGACCATGTGGTAATTACTTTCACAATTAACTAAAATACAAATCAACTTGACAAATTGGGCTAGTTTATATATTAATTAGCCCGCTTAAATTTATTCATTATGAAAAGACAATTTAAGGGGACCTGCAGTGTCTGTTTTATCGCAATAAATTATTGTAAGGGAATGAGACTAATAAAACATCATAATATTTAAGGATATAGCACACGCGTGGGGGTGTGCTTTATTGACAATTTCATTTCCCAATTAGTAATTTTGTTGTAATATATCTGCGAACCCGGGACTCCTGGGCAGGAAGACAGGATCCCCCAGGTCCGGGGCGGTCAGAGCAGCGGGTCGGAGCCGCGGGAGCGAAGGCCAGGTCCAGCGGCGGCGTGCAGTGGGTGGCGGGCGAGTTGGCTCTCAGGCAGGCGCCCAGTGCAGCAAGCAAGTCTTGGGCACAGCGGACCCAGGCTGGGAAGCGGAGCCGCGCCTCGCGGGGTCCTCCTCCCCACAGGTCGCGGGGCTGATTTAATAGAATGTCGATAGAATCATTCGATGCCTTTTAGCTTGTGATCTTTATAAATGTCCCTCTATTAAATTAGAAAATGATTCTCTTCTCGTTTAATTGTATTCTTTCGTTTCTTATTTCCAATTAATTAGTCCTATCGACGTTGCAATATTTTAAGGGACTGGAGTCCGTTTCCAGTTAGAATATATGGGTCAACGCATTCAGTTTTATACTCGACAGAACTATATAATGTGGGTTTTAACTACTCGTCCCCATCTGTCTTAAACACCTGGCTGCCTTGGGTCTCCTTCCTGGGGTAGATGGTCCCTCATGGCCCCTCGGTGCTCTCCGGCTCACGCATGCACAGTTTGGTCCCAAAGACCAGTTGCCAGGGCCTTCCTTTGAGATGTTTTTGTTTTAAACGTGTCCAGCTCAGTGGGTCCCGGACCTGAAGAGGGTATCAGCAAGGGGGAGGTTCAACATCTGAGGGGTTGTGTTCCCCCTAAAGAGGGGAAAGATGAGGATTCTGGGTAGTAATGGTCCTTGTCCACTCGTGTCGTCTTCGTCCCCTTCTTTACATAGGGTCACACTTTATAAATCTGGGGAGCCTGCAACCCCTACATAACCCTAGCTCACCTCAAACGTGCCCATCTCCCGGCCTCTACTTTAGGGTTACATGGCACAAGCATGTGCCGCCGCTTCACGCGCATAAAGCTACTTTTAAGTATGCTACGGAGTTGGACCCTCCTCTTTTTTCTCTTTCTCTTTCTGTCCCCTTACGTTTGCTGTGGTGGAGCATACATACACTTAAGACCCTCGACAGCGCTGGGACCCACAACCACCAGCCACCAGCAGTCCGCTGTCCCTGATAATGATTCCTCCTAGTTCAACCGCGCAGGCCCCTCCAACTTCTTTTGAGCTGGCGCTGCTTCCTCAGCACGCCACACACCACGCACACGTGGCAGCAGCGCGGTAATTTAGGATGCGGGTCTTCTGCGGACTGCCTACCCCCTACCCTGCAACCGGTAGCCCAGCGGCCCTCCGGCCTGTGTATGTCAGGTGGCGGGGAGATGGGGAGATGGGGGCAGATGGGGCTCATCTTCCTGTTTGGTAGGTGGGGGGAGGGGGGAGGGGGTGTGGCCTCTGCCAAACCAGAGACCATAGCCTCTTTTCTCCACACCCGGAGGGGAATGAAGTTAGAAAAATGTCTACTTTGGGTTGGGAATCACCTTTTACATCCCCTCAGCTTCTTTTTTTACTAGAGTCGGAAGAATTGTCTAAGCTGCATGGCCTGTCACCTGGATTTGACTCTGTAAAAGCCACGCTTCTAAGGCCTATTTCCCAAAACCGGGCGGGGGTGGGGTGGGGTGGGGTGGTCTACAGACCCACTGAGGATCCAGGAAGGTGTCACCTCTCCCTCAGCAACAGCCATGACAGATGGCTTCCTGTCCTTAGTTCTGGCTCTGGCCACAGGGCCAGTGGACTGGCAGGGGGATTTACCATTCAAAATCTGTAGGCTCCAAGCTTCTTGACAAACCAGATAAAAGAAGGTATGTGGCCTCCCTCCAGGCCTAGATCTCTTTCCTGAGGCATCTGGGTGCTCCTTCCACAAACTGTGTGTGTGTGTGTGTGTGTGTGTGTGTGTGTGTGTGTGTGTGTTCTCTATAACCACATTTTTAAGGAGAAGGTGGACTCCGGTCTCCCAGAGAGGGAGCTCCTTGCTTCAGTGCTGACTGAATGAGAGCAGATCCTTCTAAGGTGTCTCCAATTGGACCCTGGGAGGGCAGTTTTCCCAAAGGACTTGTGAACATCTCCTTAATCCTCCCTCCATCCCCTGGGAAAGGCCCTTCTGCCTAGCTCCACTTCTCAGGCACTCTCTGTGTTTGTCCTAAAGGGGATGGTATGTTCAGCCACCGGAGCTGACCACCACCCGCATCCATCCATCTCCCAGCCTCCCCCAGCAGTTCCTCTTCCACCCTGGACTAGAGCTGGGCCAGGCAGAGGGAGCGGCTTCTCTACTGGATGCTGAACGTGATTAGAGCAGTTGCCTGACACAGGCCAGAGTTGGTTGCCATAGCTCAGTTTCCAAGTAGAGCAGAGCTATTTTCCTGCCTCTGGCTATTCATCCCAACATCTCATTGGCCCCTCCTTGCTCCAAACGACCCTTGCAGTAGGATTTCTGCTTTCTTGGCCACAGCTACACTGTTTGACATGGTCTAAGTTAGAAAGAATTTTTAAGGTCCTTTGTGTGAGCAGCTTGGTTCTAAGAGACAGGACAGGAGTTTAAATGTCATTGCTGGGCTGGTGGAATTGAAAGCCCATTGCGAGAGAAGGTGTGCGTGTGCATGTGGTTGTTTTAAAATGAGGGGACAGAACCAGGGGTAGCATGAGGAAGGAAGCAGTGCTTTTGGGAGAGTCCATCTCAAAGCCTGGTGTTTCTCTGTGCTGGGTGTGTCACGGAATGCAAAGGCAGCCCTGGACCATCTTCCGCTATGCTCTGCCAGTCCACTCTTGGGTGTCTCCTTGCTTGCCACATTACCTAACTTGCCACAGGCTTTATATCTTTGGCTTTCAATTTTATCATTATGAAATTTTTATTTTACTATCTCCAGAGGCATTTCAACCACTACAAAATAATCTACTGTAAGGGAAACACTTTCATTTGTTTTTTTTTGTTTTTGTTTTTGTTTTTGTTTTTTTTTTTTTAAATCTGGAAGCAGCTCATGGAGAAGAGGTGATTTAAACTGGCTAGGAGTCATTTTTTTATTATTATTATTTATTTATTTATTTATTTATTTATTTATTTATTTATTAAAGATTTCTGCCTCTTCCCTGCCACCACCTCCCATTTCCCTCCCCCTCACCCAATCAACTCCCCCTCCCTCATCAGCCTAAAGAGCAGTCAGGGTTCCCTGCCCTGTGGGAAGTCCAAGGACCTCCCACCTAGGAGTCATTTTTACATTTAGTTTTAATTGTTTAGTTTTGTTTTTCAAGACAGGCTTTCTCTGTGTAATAGTCTTGGCTGTCCTGGAACTTGCTCTGTAGACCAGGGTGACCTCAAAATCACAGAGACCCACCTGCCTCTGCTTTCCAAGTCCTGGGATTAAAGGTATGTGCCACCACCACCCAGCCAGTAGTCAATTTTCTATGGGTCCTGCACGTCCAGTTCATACAACATACCATGAAGCAGTCCAGGCAAGAACAGTTTCTTGTCCAAATGGCTAGCCTTGTCACATTGAAGGCAAATTCCATAACAAGTTTCTTTGATACCCATCAACCTCTGAAGTAACTGATGCTGCCAGAAGTATACATGTCTCACTGTTGAGAAAAGTCTAAGTTCAGAAAATATTCTAAATGCCATGCTTTGTAGGTCTTAGAAATGTTGAAGATTATCTATCTAACTGAAACATATCTCTATATATCTAGAAAATCTACCTAACACGACTACAAGTTTGATTATTATTATTGAATTAATAATTCTATTAATCCAGAATTTTTAATTATACATTTTTAAATGAACTGTATAAACATAATACCTTAAACAAGAATAGAAATATACATGTAACAAAGTTGACCTTAAATTTGTATCAATAAACCAAGATCCATACCAATGTATTCTTTTTTATATCATATCTCCCCTCCTTTTTAGAAAGAGATTTATTGCGAGCATGAAACATTTATAATCAACCTTCCTTAAATGAATACAAACATTTTTAAATAATCATTTTGGGAATCTGGGCATTGTTTTCTCTAAACTTCTTCCTGCTGTTTGTTGGGGAAAGTATTTTTAGGGTTCACGGAGACCTTTCAGGGGTCTTGTTCTATCAAGCCATATTAGCCTGTAAGGAATCGACAGGTTCTCATCTTCTCTGAAAACAAAAGCAGAACCTCTTTTCCAAAGTACCACATCCTTAGACTCAAATTTTGAAAATATATATATGTTGTTTTAGCGTATCAGTCCCCAGAATCAAATGTCTCTCTATAGTAAAAATATTCTAAGAAAACACAATAATCGCATAATCCAGATTCTCTGTGTATATTCCATATTTACTTGGCTTATTTTTCTTTACTTCTTTTTTTTTGTGTGTTTTTTTTCGAGACAGGGTTTCTCTGTAGCTTTGGAGCCTGTCCTGGAACTAGCTCTTGTAGACCAGGCTGGCCTCGAACTCACAAAGATCCGCTTGTCTCTGCCTCCCGAGTGCTGGGATTAAAGGCGTGCGCCACCACCGCCTGGCTTTTTCTTTACTTCTTTGATCTATGACTATCTGTACTCTTTTATATTACTTTTACTGTCTCTTTAAAGACTTTGTTTTATTTTTTAAAACTATTTCTTTTTATAACTGTCTATAGTTTTTCTTCTCTCTCTCTCTCTCTCTCTCAAGTCTACATACATATTTTAAACACACTATGACCTGTTCAGAGGTTTATTTCTGTCTGAATCTCTCTTTATTGCATATCTGTAGTCATTTTCTGACCAGGAACATTTCTAAAATGGTAAACAGCTTGGTCACACTGGCCCTGAATGCTGGGCCTTGACCTTAAAATATGGTGGAGATACATTCACTGCCTCTGCGAGTCACACTCTCCCCCAAGCTCCTCAACCTGTCTATGTCACCATTAAGCAACTTGTAGCACACTGCTCACAAAACCCATTTAAGTGTAAGACCTCCCAAAAGAGCCAGAGCCATTCCTGTTGTCAATACAACCAGGAAGCCCTTTCTTAAAGAATTCACACAGCGTGCTGAGTTAGGAAGCCTCCTCTTAAAGCATTTATGTCTCTGCTTGTCATCAGCAAGCAGTCTCCTTCAGCAGCTGCATAATGTCTCCTTGACTTCGCCCACTCTCTATCTCTTCCAGCTTGGTTATATTCTGCCCTGACATAGGCCAAAGCAGCTTTATTTATTAACCAAAAAGAGCAACACACATACAGAAGGACATCCCACATCAATGATCCACTGTTGGGAGCCAACTCTGTCCTCTGAACTGCTCAGCCATCTCTGCAGCTCCTGGCAGAGGGGCAGATACAGGGTGACTGCTGAGTGTGAACTCAGCCACATTTTACAGATGAGAGACAGGTTTGCTTCATTTCCTCCCAAACGGCATATCTAGCAAGTGGTTTGAACCACTTGGAAGGGAACTGTTTTTCAGGAAAATCCTGTCTCTAAAAAAAAAATTTAAAAATAAATTTAAGAGGACTCCCAACCAGTTTAAACCACCCCTGCTCCATGAGCCTCTGCCAAATTTTTTAAAAACCATATACAAAGGCATGGTGGTGGCGCACGCCTTTAATCCCTACACTCAGGAGGCAGGGACAGGTGGATCTCTGTGATTTTGAGGCCAATCTGGTCTACAAGTGAATTCCAGGACAGCCAGAACCATTACATAGAGAAACCCTGTCTTGAAAAACCAAACCCAAAAAAAAAAAAAAACAAATGAAAGTTGCTTCCCTTACAGCCAGAGTTTGAACCCAGTATGTTCTGCACTGGCTGAGTACTCATGGTATACTTTGCACAGGAGGGGGTGTGTCCTGTGACCTCTGACCTCTGACCTGTAAGCTGGACACCTTGTGCCCTCTTCCTGAAGACCAACTCCAGCTGCCTTTTAGGAGTTTAGCCTTGTCACTCAAGAGTGATGATGGTGGGAAGGCCGTAGTGGGAGGGAGGAGGAGCAGGCAGGCCAGGAAGCTAGAAGCAGACCACGGAGGACAAGCATTGGATGCAACTCCTGAAAGTCACATATTAAACATAAATACAATTAAAGATTAAGATGTGAAACCCAAAATGCAGATTATTGAAAAGTAACCAGAAAAATGGAGATGAGAACCAACAGAGGAAAATAGGGGTTTTAAAGGAATAATGACAAAAGTCACAAAAATTGCAACGAACAATGTAGTTTGGTGTGTGTATGTGTTATAAAATGTCACCACGATGAAGGCAGTTAGTGCATGTGTGCATGTGTGCATGTGTGCATGCATACTTGTGTGTACTGAGAGCACTTAAGATACTCCCTCTTGGCTAATCACCATGCTGTACTTCACATCTCTGGAATCCATTCATTCTACTGAATTTGAAATCTAGACCCTCAGACCAGGATCTTGCAGTATAACCAACATTCTGTTCTCAGTCTGTCTAGATTCTGTGCGTGAACCTTCCTCCCTGTGACGTACCAGAATGTCTTCAGGCTTTATCCATTCTGGATCAAAGGGTAGGATGAATTTCCTTCTATTTGTGGCTGAATACCATTCAGCAGTGCACACTGCCCACCCTTTCTCCTTTTTTTCCTTTGTTTTGTTTTGTTTTGAGACAGCATCTCTGTATGTATTCTTGGCTGTTCTGGAACTCACTTTGTAGATCAGGCTGGCCTCGAACTCACAGACATCCATCTGCCTCTGCCTCCTGGGTGCTGGGATTAAAGGCGTGCGCCACCACATGCCCAGTGGAGCTCTGCATTTCTAAAACGAGTTGGAGGTTGCTTCCTAAGGAAACATTAAAAAAATTTTATTTATTTTATTTTACGCATATGAGTGTTGCAGGCGTGTGTGCGCGCACACACACATATCACATCATGTGAGTGTCTGTTGCCTGGAAAAGCCAAAGAAGGCATAGGATCCTCTGAGACTGAAGTCACAGAAGGCGATAAGATGCCATGTGGGGGCTGGGAGCTGAGCCTGGGTCTTCTTGGAGAACAGCTAGTGCTTTTAACTGCTATGTCAACTCTAATCCCAGAGAGACGTTTAAAACAAAACAAAGCAAAAACATCATTTGTGTGTATGTGTGTGTGAATGTAGTGTATGTGCACATGTGCAGTTGCACCCTCCTGTGCATGGAAAGTGGCCAGATGAGGACATCAGGTGTCCTGCTCTGTCACCCTTTGCCTGTTTCTCTCGAGACAGGGTCTCTCACTGAACCTGGAGATAGCCTAGTAGACAGCAAGTCCAGGTGATTTTCTGTCATTGTCCCCACAGAACTGGGGTTACAGGTGTCACAGCCATACTTAGCTTTGTGTGTGTGTGTGTGTGTGTGTGTGTGTGTGTGTGTGTGTGGTAGTGGGATCTAAACTCAGGCCCCGGTGCCTGCGTAGTTAGTACCCCTACCCACTGACCTCTTTATCCAGCTCCAGAGAAGCATTTCAGTTGCCTTCCCCGGGTGAATGTGGTGGTCTTAGCAAGGGGCAGCCTTTCCAGATCCCTCTCACGGCATCTATGTGGTGTGCCTGAAGGAGGCAGGCCTCCAGGAGAGGGGACTCCAGAATTGACTTAGATGAGAGCTGGTAACACAGGACCTGGACCCAGCAATCAGGGAAGGGGCACGGGGTGAGATTCAGGGCAAGGTGACTGTGAATGCTGCCAAGTTGGTGACGAGGAGAGTGTTTGCCCACCGGCATTAAAATCCCATGAATCATTGACGAGAAACCAAACAGCACTGGATCTATATAACAATTTGAACTTGTACTGCTCCAAGTAAAATCAAATTAGAAATCTTTCCCCAATTAGGTTATGCAAACGCTGACACAGAGCTGAGCAGCACTTGGTGTTTGTGTGACAGCAACCCTACCTTACACCTCTCACAGCGGGGATATTCTCAAGCACACCCACCTCGACACCGGGTTGTGTCAACATTCTACGTCTAGATAATAAATATGAGACACAGCACACACTGCTTTTAATTGCATCGATAAACTGGGATTAACCCCCAAGTCAGGCTTCACTATTGCAATTAAATGTCCTCAAATAAATGGTTTCCTCAATAAACAAATGGAAGGGGCTGTGTTTGCCCTGAGTAATAGCAGGTGTAATATTTTATTGGCTAAAGCTAAGTATTAAGTGGAATCACTCACAGCACCTGATTTATTCCCTGAGATCGGAAAGTCATCTTTCATACGTCATGGGCTGCTTTGGTACTGTATAAACAGCTAATGATACCCTAAATCAGGCCCACTCGGCCTTGCCTTTCACCAGAACTGCCGGGCCTTGGAAATCAAGAGTCGGGGGTTCCTCTAGGGAGCCCGAGAAACTGACTGTCTTGGACATACAGTGGCTGTTCTTTGTGGTTTGGTCTTTAGGTTCTAGGATTCAAAATTCCTGGATGTGTGCAGAGCTGAGGGCTTGGCACATAACCCAGGGGCTCTGTGTGGATTATTCACTGATTGGCTTTCTGGTTTCTGTAGAGGTGTGTCCAACTTGCAGCCAAAGATACCTGTGAATGCTGCCTAACACAAAATTGTAAACGTGTGTAAAACATGAGGTGAGTGAGGTAGGTGTTTGTGTGTATTTGGCAAGGGTCTCAAGGATAACCTTTGTGTATTAGAAGCCCCTTTGGCCATAGTGAGGTCCTACCTTTTATGACCTCTGAACTCTTTTGGTGAAATTTATGAAGAATTCTTTTTCTTTGTTTTTTTTGTTTGTTTGTTTGTTTTTGTTTTGTTTTGTTTTGCTTTGCTTTGCTTTGTTTTGTTTTTGAGACAAGGTTTTAGCTGGTTGTTGCCCAGGCTGGACTGCAACTCTTTAGTAGCTCAGGCTGGCCTTGAACTTGCAGCAGTCCTCCTGTTTTAGCCTCCCCAGTACTGGGACTTAGACCTGAGCTACCGTTTCACAAGGAATTTGTAAAGGTCAAATTAATCTCTTTGACAAGAACACCTTTCTTTGTCTCAGAGTTTGAACAGAGGACAGGCTTTGATGGGCCCGACTGTATGTACCAGGGCCTGGGAAGTGAGAAAAGAGCTCAGGTCCTTAGGGGCTAGGCTGAGAGCTCCTAATAATAGCACCTAATCTTTCACAGAGTAGAATGGAGCAGCATTCTTTTTAAAAACATCCTATGTTCATATGCACTTATTTGTTTACTTAGTGTGGGAGTGGGTGGGTGGGGTGCAGCCCACGAGTGGAGGTCAGAGGGCAACTTGACAACTTCTAGGAATCAGTTATTTTCTTCCGTCACTGCATCCCAGAGATTGCAGCTCAACTGTTAGGCTCCGCAGCAGGCACCTGCTGAGCCATCTTTCCAGCCCCAGAATATCATTTTTGTTCCATGCAGTCCAGAGGGTGCAGACCAGTGTTAACTGGTTCTCAGCCTTATTTGGTCTTTTTTTTTTTTTAGTCTGGCTTTTTTTTTAATGAAAATCTATGAGAATTTGTGATTTTTGTACCTTTTGTGCTCATTATAAATCCATTGTAGAGCTCAGTGGTTTAGAGCGCTGGCTGCTCTTCCTGGGGACCCTGGTTTCATTCCCAACTCTCCAGTTCCAGGGAATCCAAGCAGAAAAAAAAATATTCATATATAAAATAAATGAATCTAAAAAATTAAAATAAGTAAGTTACAATAGATTTATCTGCAATAATTTTCCTGCAGTTTATTTACTTGGTTGCGGCTTCTTTTTCTTTTTTCGAGACAAGGTCTCATTATATACCTTGACTGTCCTAGAACTCACTCTGTAGATCAATCTGGCCTCAGATTCGCAGAGATCTGCCTGCCTCTGCCTCCCAAGTGCTGAGATTAAAGGTATGTGTCATTAGGCCTGGCTCTGTTGCTTCTTGAACTTTGCACTGAGAAGCACTGACCTACACATCTAATAGTTGCATATCAAGCTATTTAAAATAATGCATTATATTTAAACAACCTGCCAAGCAAGTCCTGGTGTTCTTTCTGGTCAACGGGACAAAGATTCTCTGAGTTGAGCAGAGACCATCTGGTTCCCACCAGATACTCGAGGGCTTATAATCACAAAGAGGGGATGAAGGTCTCAATTAGCTTTCACTACGTTGAGATGGCCTGCAGGGCACGACTGTGCCCTCCCAGGAGCTGCCCTCTGTACACCAGAGAGCTAAGCCCCTACTGGGGTTATTGATTTAGTTAAAGAGCAATTTAGGACACATTTTATTAATATGCTCGACATCAGCGTCACTGTTGCCTTTTCGTCATCTTAAATGATGTCCGAGCCCCACTTATTTTTAGTTAGTGAATCTTTCCTAATTATATCACCGCCGGGGGGGGGGGCACTTGCTCAGCTCCAACCCAATCAAAAAATATGCACCAAAATTACCGTATGACTTAAATATATCAAAACTACCTTCCTTTTAACTGATGGCCTAGAACTTAAAAGATATAGTTTGTCTTTCCCAAATTGTTATAAAACATTTTTAGATGATAAATGCTATCAGATGGAAATAAAATATTTAACACATAGGACCTCTTCTCGAGTGTGAATATATCTACAGATAATTGTAAGCTCCTAGGAATACTTGATGGGAAATATATTGATAATACAATTTTTCTTTTCAAAGAGATTGTAATGATTGCAAATTTGGTTTGATAATTAAATTAATAAGGACTGTGAGATTCCAGCATGGGCCTCTTAGTGATATACAGAACTGATAATATCTGTCTTGCCAACTAAAGAGGTTTTAAAAGACTGTGTCAGGTAATCTTCGCTGGTGTTTCTTTGCTCTTTGAGGTTAGGTGTGTCAAGTGTCATCTCTGAAAATTTTCATGAGAAAACAAAATGATCCATTAATACCCTTATTTTACTGTTAAAAATATTTAGCAGAGGGGCTAGAGAGATGGCTTCAGCTGAGATGGCTGACTTGCCAGTTTCAGGCAGGAACCCTCAGTTGGAAGTGAGGGTAGGTGGGGTCGCTGTGTGCCGGAGACACAGGTGTCCTAAATGGGGCACCCAGGTCTGTTGAATTCTGTTCATGTTCCTTGGCTTTTGGGAGTTTGTAACCTTAGGCCCTCTGGCTGTGATCATCCTGATGGACTTTGCATATTGGCCCCATCAGGTCTTGAACAAGTAAGTGAGTGTTGAGCAATTCAGGTGACTGCTCTGCCAGACCCTGGAGGACTGGAATCTTCCAACGACATCCTATTGGCCTCTGTTGGTTCATCTTGTCCAAGCTAAAGAATTACCTAATCACAGTAGCCATGGAGAGACCAGAGGCAGCAGTCCTGCAGAATCGAGGGGCTTGGAAAGGTTCTGTGTCTGGGGCTTGTAGAGATGGTGTAAGGCAGAGGAGCAGAGATGAAAACCATGTGTCTCTGACTCTAAAACCAGCCCCTACACAAGTGTCATAAGACAAAAAAGGAAAGCATCTTTCTCGGGGCTTGCTTATAGTTTCGGAGACTTAGTCCATTATCACCACGGTACTTTGGAACGTGGCAGCAGGTATGTAGAGAGCTACATCCTGATCTGCGGGCAGGGAGAGGGGGAGTGAGAGGGGAGAGGGCACGGGGGAGGGGGGGGCATGTTTTGAAACCTCAAAGCCACCCTCAGTGACCCACTTCCTCCAACAAACCTATTCCAACAAGACCACACCTCCTAATCATTCTCAAATAGCGCCACTCCCTGAAGACTAAGTGTTCACGTACAGGAGCCTATGGGGGCCGTTCTTATTCAAACCAGCGTGCTGGAGTCCTAGAGGAGCGCGGGTAGCAGAAGCTAAATCAGCTCTGAGTCCTGATTAAACTGGCAGCTTCTGTAAGGCAATCACTAGGTGACCTGGGCTTGAATCCAGGCTCACGGTGTTAGACAAGTACTCTACTGCTCAACGCGTTCCCAGCCACCAGAAAGCCTTACTGGTTCTGTGAATGGTTGTCTGGGCTGTAGCCGTTCTTCTCAGATGCACACAGCGGGAAAAGCCCTTGCTGGAGGAGTAAAGTGTGCCATGGCAAAGTCTGTGTCAGCGCCAGGAATCCAGATGCAGATATATGCCACTGACACTGGTCTGCAGCAGAGACTGCTGCTCTAGGGTCACTTCCTCCAATAATGAACTCTGATCTGGAAGTGTAAGCCAAATAAACCCTTTCCTCCCCAGCTTGCTTTTTTGGGGGGAGGGAGTGTCAAAAATTTTCCTTTAATTTACACAAGTGTTAACATCAGTTTTGTCAGGTATATCATATCTATAGACTAGAAGTAAGTTCTGTAACCCATTCTGTACCACTTGTGGTCTGTATGGTCTTGGGGAAAGGAACAGGGCAGTCTGTGTACATCCTACCAGGAAATGGACACACACAGCACACGGACCTCAAAAAGGGGCAAAAATATGCTAAAGTTCAAACCTAGTCTCTTTAATATACATTTACCAGACCAAGAATAGCTAGGGAGAAGTGCTTGCTTAGCCCTGGCAATGTTCTGTGTCGAACCCTAATACAGCAACTTTGCCAAACTACCTCTAGTTACAAGGCTCCAAAATCAAGCACCGAGAAGATTACCGGCTGTTAACCTTCAGCAGGTGGCTGAGCAGATAACTTGCACTCACTGATGAGTAAGCTCTTAACCAACAAGTAACTTGTCATCACCGATGAGTTCTGCAAAAGAAGGCTTTTTTTTTTCTTAAGTAAAATTCTAAAGCAATTTCCCAATCACACAGTCTCACTCCCAGATCTCGTGATTTAAGACTGTTTCCTGCACGGTTTGTCTCCTCAGTCATCATCCAGAGGTCTCTGAGAAGCCGTAGGAATACGCAGGCGCAGACTCGAAGGCCAGCTCCATCTCCAACATTGTGGAATGGGACTGTACATCAAGGGGCAGGGCCCTATGCTCCCCTAGGCCACTAAGACAGAGCCCGGGGAGAGTGACCTCCCGGGGTAACACGTTGAACCCAGTTTGCTTTTAGTCATGACTGTAGCAGCAATAGAAACCCTAACTAAGAGAGTGGGGGTTTCTGAGTCAGTCGGGCTGGGCCCAAGGTTTGGTGGGTCCAATCTTCCCCAGAACCTGTTCAGGACTCGGTAACCCAGACCATGAGTTTTGTTTCTTGTTCCTGTTGATCCCGTGAAGACTACACCTCCCCTGCATGCTGTGGTTCCAGAATGAGGGCCTTTATGAATGGGAATCTGGCCCTCGAGGCCTCAGAGGGAAGCTCAGGACAAGGCTAGAGCAAGGCAGCATAAGGCAGGGAGAGGGAGGGTCTCGAGCAAGGCGCGAGAGTCGGAGGCTGGAGAAAGAGTGGGAAGCAGTACCTTGGCTCACAGTGAAGGGCCAGGGGCTTTGGCCAGTTGCAAAGAGGATCTGGTACTTCCAGCAGCTTTCCAGACACCTGCCCAACTAGCAGGAGATTCTAAAACCCACATTTCATAGAGATGTCCAAAGCCCTGCAGCTTCAGGCTGTGTCCAATAGCCCCTTAACTCTGTCAGGTTCCAGGTATTAGAACTAGCTAGAGGCATTGGGGTTGTGACCATTTTTATCTTCAGAGGACTTTCCAAATATTAAGTGCAATTTAATCAAACAATGTTTTGTAGAAATTAATTTCCCAAGGGATTTCTCTTTATTACTCTAATTGTTTTCCATTGACCAACTAATTTTTCAAATTGCAGTTTAAAAAAAAATACAAATATTCTTAGATGAGAAGTATCTTGGTGGGAATACTGCTTTCAGAGAGATTTGTAATCTTTATATCTGGGCTTACATATTGCCCTTCTATTGACACTACTTTTTGATTAATATTGTGTAGAACATTCCCTAATGCATCAGCAGAATTAACTATGCAGAAGCATTCAGGCACACAGACATTATATTGATGAAATGACGTTTTATTGACAAAATGACAGTTTAATACTGAGCTCTCCTGAAACTGTTTATCTCATCAGTTGCCTCCCTTATGATAGTGAACCTGTCAAAGCAGCAGTGATATAAATCTGTCCTCTTTCTCCACGCTGCTCGGTGGATCAGTCTGGACACCTTGCAGCATGGATGGTGTCTCTTTAGGGTATCCTAATTCCAGTTCATTTTTGTGGTCATCCTGAAAATGGTGGTCCTGGAATACACCCTGTCATTGCTTTTTTGCAAAGCTCTCCATTGTTTACCTTTGTGACCTCGGGCCTGCTTTCTCCTGGCTTAGGGTCAAAACGGTATTCATGTGTAGAAGTCTGTATCCCCAGCAGAGGTCTTGTTTGGAAAAAGGGTCCTCAGAGATAATGACTGTAGGAAGTTGAGGTCAGTAGGATGTTCCTAATCCAAATGACCAGTGTCCTTATGAACACAGAGACAGCAGTGCACACAGAGGGATGTCATGTGTGGACTGGCCTGATGCTAGAACAAGCCAAGAGCTGTGGAAGCTGGAGAGAGGGTGGCTCTGTCCACCCCAGGACACTGGCTCTGTCCTCTGAACTACAAGAGAATGCATTTCTATGAGTATACAGTCATTCTGTGAAAGAATGGGTTTTATTGCAGTGTTTTCCAATGTGTATATTATATACTTTGTTTAAATAAGAAAACTGAATTTTGTGATTTGGGTTTCCCAGTTTTTACTATGTTCTAGCAATCCTAGGATATAAATACATAATATTTAAACAGTGATATTTTGGGGTTCTCATTGCTGAGTCCAAGATTAAGCAGGCTAGGCTACGGATGAGGTTCCCACAGGGATTCCTGGGTAACAGAGGTCTGGGTGTGAGAGAATACACTCCATGGTTAGGAACCCCTTCATTCACATCACAGAATAGAGTAGGGGTGCCCAAGCACCCCTGTAGACAACTCCTCAGTATTTCCCTCTGGGAGTGAGCGCCAACAAAACATGCTCACGCAGAAGCTAGATGTGGTCATCAATGATTTTTGCAGCTGGCTCTTTTCTCTGATCCTTACTGAAGCCCAGTGAAGTAGGGGACAAGCCACCGTCTACAAGGAGCTGAAAAGAAAAAGGTCAAAGTCAGTGGGGACAACAGAGAAAAACCAGCCTCAAGGCAGTTAGCATGACAGTGTTTTGTAGCCATCTCAAGGATGGTCAGATCTCGCCCCAGAACGCGATGATTTGGAGTCAAGAGTAGGCCAGCAGCTGCTGTTCTGCTGTGTCACCTAGGATGCTTGACACTCTGGGGTCCAGATGCTGCTATCCTGCCCTTTGAATATCTGCATACTAACTAATTGGCAGTTTCGTCGGAAAAGTGTAAGAACCAAGGAGGAATATCATTTACACAGTTTCCTTCCCTCTTCTGTGCCATGGGTGTTCATCAGAAGGACCACACACGTATTGATGGTCATAGACCAGCTTCACCAAAGATACCACTTACCAGGGTAGGGGTATGGGGATTAAAAATAAGTAAAGTGAACGAAGATGCAAGTGAAAATAATGGAACAGAAGCATAGGATAGTACCGGGAGGGAGTTCCAGGGAATACTGAATTCTCCTGCGTTTAATTTCTATTTGCTTAAAATACCCCCCACCCCAAAAGGTAGGATTAAGATGAAAAAAAAAACAGAATTAACATGATACAAGAAAATGAACATACCAATTGAAAGTTGCAGGCTACATTCTTAGTTATAACATTCTGTTGCTGGAACAGGACAAGTAACACTCACACCTGAGGCCAAAACATTCTGTAGACAAACCACTCCCTGGAAGGAATCTATTATTATTTCCTTAAGAGAGTAGGAACTTAGCTGGATCTTTTAGACTCTTGTTTGAGGTAGAAACAAATCTATTTCTCTATACCTGAAATACAAGGTCTGGATATTAGCCACACCTGTTGACACTAACCTTGAGAGGGCAGAAGTTCATTCCAACTCTCTGACCTTTGGTCAGGGTGAAACTCTCTGACCTTCAGACAAGGTGGAAATAGGCTCACATTTTTGGGTCTCCATAATTTATCAGTATCTGTGAGTATTCACAAATTACTTATGCCCTGCCTGGTACTCAGTTCTGCCCTGGTAGCTATCCGGGCAAGTCTGGAAGAATTGTGGTCTCTACCAGTAACCAATGTCCCTTAAGCCCCCTCCCCAGGGCAGTACTGGCTCCTCCATGCAGGGTGGTCATACTTCTGGAAGAGTCTTTCTCTTCTGGAGGACTTGTTATGACTCAGTGGGAACCAGATCTTAAGGCCAGGTCAACTTAAACTTGAGTCATTCTCACCCTGGGGCAAATGTGCCTTTGCAGACCATCTGTCAATCATGTCAATCAATCATCTTCCTTGTGAGGGACAATCTTGTGGCCTTGACAAAGTCAAAGCCACAGAAGGCAACAGAGATGGTGGCCAGAGAAGACTTCCAGCATGTTTCAGACAATTGTGTTTGAGCAAGGGATAGAGGTGGGTTCTGTGCCTCTCTAAAGTCAAATTGCCAGGCTCTGGTTTCCTGACTCGGGAGTTAGAGCTTCTTGCAGGACCATCATTAGGTGGTCCACAGATTCACTCTGGGAATAAGCAAAGGAATATCAGCTTTGTCTCAAAAACGGCTCCCATAGCAGAGGATCAGAGCAGGCACTGGCACTGCCAGGTTGGGCCATTTGACCTGGAGACTCATGCTTACAGGTTTATAGGTGTGCCTGGCTGGAGACTCATGCTTACAGGTCTATAGATGTGCATGGCTGGTTACAGGTCTATAGGTGTGCATGGCTGGGTTACAGGTCTGTAGATGTGCCTGGCTGGAGACTCATGCTTACAGATCTATAGATGTGCCTGGCTGCAGCTGCTCGATCCTGGATTTGGAAGCTCTGGAAAGGTGGCTCCACCTGCCCACAGGCCTGGGCCCTGTGTAATGTCAGGCATAGCTTTCCTTCTGGCATGAAACAGAGGTGAACTGACTTTGGTGAGTTTGGGTTAGACTCCCTGCCTACTGGAGCTCTCAAAACCCAGAAGGCCTTTAACCGAAGTTTCACCATCTGGTGCATAAAGGTGGTACCTCATGTTTTCTCCTTCAGCTGCCAAACATGCTGAACACTCACTCATTATATGTAACTGGCTGTTTATATTTTCTCTTAGGCAATGTTCCTTTGCCTCCACACCCCCTGCCACCACAATAGCTTTAACTGAGGCATAATTGCGCACAAGTTGTTCATATTTTTATATTTTTTAACAAAAATCCTAGCAGTTCAGGTGTAGCACATGACTTTAATCTCAGCACTTGGGAGGCAGAAGCAGACCAACTTGGAGTTCAAGATCAGTCTGATCTACATAGCTAGTTCTATGCCAACCAAAGCTACATAGTGTGACCCTGTCTTAGAAAGAAAGGAAGGGGGCTGGAGAGATGGCTCAGCCGTTAAGAGCATTGCCTGCTCTTCCAGAGGTCCTGAGTTCAATTCCCAGCAACCACATGGTGGCTCACAACCATCTGTAATGAGATCTGGTGCCCTCTTCTGGTCTGGTGGCATCCATGCAGACAGAACACTGTATCCCTAATAAATTAAAAAAAAAAAAGAAAAGAAAGGAAGAAGGAAGAAGGAAGGGAGGGAGGGAGGGAGGGAGGGACAAACAAGCAGGGGAGATGGCTCAGTGGTTAAAGGACTTGGTGCCTACATGTGATGATGTGAGTTCAGATCCCCAGAACCCACACAAAGCCAGACACAGTAGCATGTATTCCTGCTGTAATGGTTTAAATAAAACACTGCAGCCGGGTCCAGCAAGGAGCCGCGGCAGGTGAGAGACAGAGATGGATAGGCACACCATGCAGACTGAGTTTGGATATAGTTTATTCAGTAAAAGGAAAGAGGGGAGGAGGGAGAGAGAGAGAAAGAGAGAGAGAGAGAGAGAGAGAGAGAGAGAGAGAGAGAGAGAGAGAGAGAGAGAGAAACCGGAAGAAGAGGAGGAGGAGGAGGGGAGAGGAGAAGAGACTGTAGCCACTTCAGAAGAGAGACTAGGCAGAGAGAGAGAGTGCAGGCTGGAAGTGGAAGGAAGATCTGCTTTGCCTCAGTGGAAGGTGGGGAGAGTGGGCAGGGTTTGTCTCTTAAAGGGACAGTACAGATCATTATACCTGTCACCGGTGAGATGAGAAGTGGGGGTAGGAGAATCCCTGGAAGCTCAGAGGCTGCATGCCTGAACGTGCTGCACACCTGAAGTGCGTAGCAGTGAACACGGACACGATACCTGCTGTGCTGTTACTGACCCACTCTGACATTTTTGTTGTTGGTTTTTGAGATAGGATCTCTCTCTGTAACCCCTACTGGCCATGTATGACTTGCTACGTAGACCAGGCTGACCTTGAACTCACAGAGCTCTGCCTGCCTCTGCCACCTGAGGGGTGGGATTAAAGGTGTGTGATACCACACCTAGCTCTAACTAGAGAAACTGCAGCCATGTTTTCTGAAGTCACCCACCACATCCATGCAGCATCCATCAGGTGTCTTCAGTGAGACAGCCAGCCGAGTAGGTGGATGCTTATCTCAGTGTGGCTGTAAGCCTTGTGACTGGTGACGCCCTGCGCTTCTCAGCTGTTAGAACACCTGACAGCTTCTCAGACAATAAGCCCATTCATGGCCTTTGCTCAATGTTAACATGCTAGCCATCTTTTTAAAATATTTTTTTAAAATTTTATGTGTATGAGTGTTCCGCCTGAATGTCTGTCTGTGTCCATATGTATACCCAGTGCCTGTGGAGGCCAGAGAAGGCATTGGTTCCCCTGGGGCTGGAGTTACAGGTGCTTGTAAGCTGCCATGCAGATTCTGGGGATGAAATGTGGGTCCTCTTCAAGAAGCGCAAATACTCTTAAGCACCAAGCCATCTCTTTAGCTTGCATTCAAGAACAACAGAAACACAAGAAAGAGGCTGTCTTTCTTCTCCTGTGGCTCTCCTGTTGTTCTGGCATCTGTTTGTAGCTGACCCCCCCCCTTTGGTGGTGGATGACTTAGTAACTCTGCTGAAAAGCATTGAGTATACAAGTAAGGCTTGCCCTACTGATGTCTGTCTGTCTATCCCATGCCAGCCCCACTTTGTCTTGAACGTTGTAACTTTGGAGTGTATTTTGGGATTCAGAAGCTAAATTTTCCCTCGTGGTTCTCCTCTGGCCACTGGCAATCTTCCATAGTCTGTGGACCCATTCCACTTAGCTCTGCCCTTCTGTGACCCTGGGATTCCTCTCCCTATGCTTAAAGCCTGTGGTGTTGCCAACAGCCAATTAATTTTTAGTTTGCATCTAGCAATGGATGCTGTGGGTTACTTAAGTCTTGCATTTCAGATTTTATCAGGTTTTCTCTGATTTCCCTTGCTGCTCCTTCTCAGGCTTCCTTGTCAACCTATTTCCTATCTCTGGGATTGGATATCTCCATCCTCAAATCTCTTCTTTGTGCTGAGGGATATTGATTAGGCCTCGAGTGTCTAAATGTTACTCACATACAGATAAGTCCAGCATCTGCATCTCTCCCCAGGGTTTTGGACTCCTGCATCCCACTGTCACTGATGTCTCCTTGCAGCACCTGGTCAAAAGATCCAGACCCGGGGCTGGCCTCTACTTCCTCCAAACATGCTTTTCTTCTGCCTCAGGAAATTGTGATTCTATCCTTCTACTCCTTCTGCCAAACCCTCAGACTCAATTTTGGCACCTCCTTTTTCCTGTCTGGTCTGTCAGATGATTCTCCCAACTCTGTGATGCAGTAGAAGGAGCAGGGGTGGGGAAGGGCTTGTTTGTCCTGACCGCCGAGCTAGCTTACATCCGAAATAATTACACAGAAACTGTATTTATTTAAACACTGTCTGGCCCATTATATCTAGTCTCTTTTTAGCTAACTCTTACATCTTGATTAACCCATTTTTATTAAATCTGTGTATCACCATGTGACTGTGGCTTACCAGCAAGATTTTAACCTACATCCATCTCAGGCTGGAGATTCATGGCATCTGCCACACTTCCCTTCTTCCCAGCATTCTGTTCTGTCTACTCCACCCACTTAAGGGCTGCCCTATCAAAAGGCCAAGGCAGTCTCTTTATTCAACCAATGAAAGCAACACACAAACAGAAGAACCTCCTACACTGTGAGAGCTTCCTTTGCAGTTGTTTGCTCTACCCAGGCCATCAGCCTTGCAGGAGAGCTGAGGTCTCTGGCCATACTCTGGAAGGGGCATCCGGCCATGCCCATACTCTGGAAGGGGCATCCGGCCATGCCATACTCTGGAAGGGGCATCCGGCCATGCCATACTCTGGAAGGGGCATGGGCCGAGGAACAGTCAGTGTTTCCATTGGAATGGATGAATGTGGTAGACAGAATAAAGTCCTAAAACCCCAAAGACCCCAGGACCAGTTATTTGGTAGAGGGCAAAAAAGATAGACTAAGAACAAACAACGAACAAAACTGCTGCACTGAACACTAACGCGACAGGTTCCCACAGAGGCCCCTAGAAAATATAAGGACCCTCTCTTTCCCTCCCTCCTTCCCTCTTCCCTCCTCTCCTCCAGCCCCTTCTTTGTCTTCTTCCTCCCCTTCCTTCTTTTCTTTCTCTGTACTGGATTTGGAACCCCAGTCTTTGCACAAGCCCATGGAGCGCTCTACCGCTGCACCACAGCTTCATTCCCGCATATGGATTCCTCCTCCTTCTCTCCTGCTCCCCTTGGACGGGTCTCTGTGTAGTCCAGGCTAGGTGTGACCTCATCCTCACTAAGCGTATGTAAAGCAATCCTAGTTCCAAATGACATGACAGGCTGAGGTGGCCTGGTAAAGACCTCAGCGTTTGGTTTTGGAAGATATAATTCTACTCACACCACTGCTATTGAGGGGTCTCAGTGTGGCGGTGAAGGCGAATCGAATGTGAATTGGATAGAGAGGTGGGACAAGGTTGAATTGAGGAAGATCTGTGTGGCTGAGGGGGAAGGCAGGAGCCTGGAGCAGGAACAGGAACTGAGGGAAAATGTCCAGGTGACAGGAAGGCAGGGGAAGAAATGGACAGAAATGGATCAGGAGCATGTTTAGGCCTCTGTGAAGAACTGGAAAGTCATCAAGCAGGGGGACAGGGGGACAGTGTCTTAGAAGCAGGTCATTGGGCCAGGAGGGAGCCCAGGTCCTGAGCCTATCCCACAGCTGGGAGGGTTGGCTAGCAGAAGCCCTGAAGCAGTGGCCAAACCTGCCTTTCCATCAGAGCAGGATCCCATGAAGAGCTGTCCTGGGCTCATGGCAAGGCCGGCCTCTGCAGACCCATCCTGGTACAGTCCCTCTGGTACAGGGACTTTGCACCAGGGTACATCCTTGAAAACCTGTGCTTGTGTGTGTGTGTGTGTGTGTGTGTGTGTCTGTGTGTGTCTGTGTGTCATGAACTTTGCTTTCATACAAGTCCTCCTTCAGTGGGGACTGTCTGCCTCGTCTTGCTGGCACAGGACAGAGATATCAAGTACATGTTATTTGCTCTTTTCTAGAAAGGCCCCAGTCATGACTGTAGGATGTCGGCCTTGGCATTCACATGCCCAACTGACTAGAACCACAGGGCAGAGCCTCAGGGTGAGCGGATCAAGCGCGGGACTCAAGCAACGCTCAGTTTCTAGACTGGGTTCTGCCACCCTTTTGGCTTTGGTCACTTCTGCATCTGCCGGCTGCAGGGTGGGGAGATGCAGAGATGAAGAGCTGCGGGACTTCTCGATATCCAGACGCCCGCGGATGACGAGGTCACTGAGGCAGACGCATTCTTTACTTCAGCCCATTAGCCTTGCACGGCTGTGGATGTGGGAAGTGCCTGCCCGGGAAAACGAGCTGCTTGTAAATGGTACATCTGAGTCAAACGGACAGCTCAGACTCCAGCAGGAGCCCAGCACCCCCCCCCCGCCCCCATTCCACGGGCTCCTCGTGTTATTAGCATAATAAAATGAGAGAAAATATTGACATTCGGTATGTGCTCGGCCTGCTAGTGGTAGGGAAAGAGAGATCTGCAATGCTAATTGAAATGTAATTGATGTAAAACGGCAATTCTTACACAGAAGTGGGAAGACAGGCTCGCTTGTAAAATAGATAAGATTAGAGGGAATCCCAGGCATCAATCCCAGGCCTATTCCGGGTGCCAAGAGCTAATAAGCCAGTGATTGTTTTAGTTCATGCAGGCACCACCCATATTTACTGTATTTTCTAGACCAGCTTGGCTGCTGCTGAATGAATCAATATGAGGGCTCCATTATTCCATTTTGTGTCTCTTGGTGGTGTCTGTAGCCCAACATGACCTGCTATTATGGATGTGATAAGCAGGAAGGAGGTGGCCAGCTAGTCACTCCAGATGTACAAGCGGAAAAGCTGGAATTCTGAGGTTCCAGTTCTTCTCCTGTGGGCACCACTCCTGCTGCTCCAACAGACCCTACCAGGCCTGGCCAGTGGAGCTGCAGTGGGGCTCCTGAGCATTGTGACACTTGCTCCCTAGAGTGCTTAGCAGTCCTGAGTCAGGTGGGCATCATGTTGACATGCTGTTGACACATGAAATTTCGTTTCTGAACGATTGCAATGGTTAAGCTGGCAGTGTGTGGATCAAGAGAACACCCATGGAGGGCAAGGCCGTAGAGGAAGCACTGGGCTCCCAGGTGGGCTTGCAGCCCTAGGTCCTGGCCACACTGTTTGCTTTCCTCTCTGGTCTCTGGTCAGATGAGTCCTGCAGGCTTCTCAGGAGTTGCTTTCTGACCAGGGAGCAGGGAGAAGGGGCTCTGGGAATCTCTGTGGCCCCTACTACCTCTGGCATCTGACAGACTTACCTCCCTATGGTTCTGTCTGCTTTGAGAACTGTGCTGAGGCTTTGAGGTATTTCTGTCACTTACCGATTCCACTGTCACCTGAGCAGCCACCACCCTAAATCTCCATTTGGGAAGAGGGGCTTTGTGCATCAAGTCAGTGCTCTACTGCCAAACCCCCTAGGGTAACTTGAATAAGAATGGTCCCCATAGGCTCCTGTATTTGAACGTTTGACCATTAGGGAATGGTGCTACTTAGGAGAGATTAAGGAACATGGCCTCGTTGGAGGAAGTGTGTCACAGGGATTGGGTTCTGTGATTTCAAAAGTTCAAACTAGGCCCAGGGTCTCTCTCTTCTTTCTGCTGTCTACAGATGCAAACGTGGAACTCTCTCAACTTCTCCAGCATCATGTCTGCCTGTATCCCACCACACTCACACACCACAACAGTGGACTAAACTTCTGACCTGTAAGCCAACCCCAATTAAATGCTTTCCTTTCTAAGAGTTGCTGTGGTCATGGTGTCTCATCACAGCCGTAGAACAGTGACTAGGACACCCTCCCTCCCCGGTGTATTGCCTTCGCCTGTATCCTGTTGTCCTGCACATATACTCTGATGGTGAGACTGAGATTAGAGACTGAGATTCACGCCACAGATAACGTTGACCTTTTTTGTGATTTTGAGAAATAAGACACTTCCTCTGAAATAACCAATTATCCAGACTGCAAAGAGTGAAAGTGAGACATCTTCTTTTTGTTCATATTAAGCAAAAAGCAACGTGACCCATATGGCGATTTGATGGGGAACAGTAGCTTTTATGATCCTGATCACAGTTCCCTGCCCACTCTGTTCCCTTGTTGGCTGGGTGCTTCAAGGAAGTACAATATTCTTCTGTCTGGTATGCTTCTCACCCCAGTTTCCTCATCTTCCTGGGGCTTGAGGTTCCTTCTTTCTGATACATGAGGTCAGTCCCATAGCTGACTGTCTGTAATATGTCTATCTAGATCTAGAACTGAGTTACAGATGGCTAGGAACTGTTATATGGGTGCTGGGAATAGAACCTGGGTCCTCTGGAAAGCAGCCAGTGCTGAACCATCTCCCTAGAGAAAACCCAGGTGCCCTGTGCACTCAGACTGAGGTCTTCATCAAACCTTCCCAACGCAGCAACCACTCTGTGGGACCAGACTCTTAAGTGACTTATTTTTTACCCTCATATGTCTGGACACACCAGAGCAAAATTCTTCCAAGGTCCTTTGGTAATGGAGGCTGAGTATGTTCAGGGCCTGCCCGGTGGAGGAATAGAACCCCCCCCCCTTCCCAGACAGCCTTCTGAGGTCAAAAGCAGACTAGAGCTCCCAGAAGCACGCTCTATCTCCCAGAGCCTGGCTCCAGCTCCCAAAGCTAGACTCCAGCTCCAAAGCCCTTCAGTCATGTCCTCCTGCAGACAGCGCCAATATGTGCAGGCTGGGCTCTCACAGCAGAACTCCACTTTTAATATTTTAAGGAAATTATAGAATAATATATTTTCTCATGGGAGACATTTTCCTGGCCCCAAACAAACCATTAGTCAGTAGTGGCGTGGGCCACCCCCTTCACTAATGCAGTCACGGGCTTGCGTCTTTGGCTTTGCTGTAGTCCTTAACTGGGTCACAGAGTCGCTATCCCTGGGCAGCTGCAGTACAGAGCAGACAGACAGACAGCCTGTACCTTTCTGGAAGGACCCCTTCACCCTGACCCCAGGTATTGAAACAGAAATTTTCCTGAATTAGATCCTCAAGTTGAAGTACAAGGGAATGTGGCTCAGTTGATAAAGCTCTTGCCCTACATGCACACAGCCTTGGTTCCACCCTCAGCACCACGTAAACCAGCAGCAGTGGTACACACCTGTAATCCCAGAGTTGGGGAGATGAAGGCTGGAGGATCAGAAGTTCAAGACCCCACCATGATGCAGAGTGAGTTTGGGGCCAGCATGGACTACATAAGACCTTGTTTCAAAAGAGAGAAGTCTGTTGGCCAACTGCTAAGGGAAGAGTGACAAGACTCAGTTATAGCAATTGTTCAATAAACTTTATTTTACCTTGTAATTAAATCAACTGGTAGGGGGCACTTCATCCCTGTGACTTGGGTCTATGGATCTGGTATTGGTTATATTTCTCATAGGGTCAAGGAGCCAGCTCGCCATAGTGATTTATGTACATTGTATTACTAGCTTCCTGGGAATCCTGTAACAAAGCGTGTCTTTGGTCAGCTTAAACAGCTGCAAAGTATGGTCTTGGTTCTAGAGACTGGGAGTCAAGGTCAGGGTGTCCTCAGGACGGTTCCCTGTGAGGGCTGTGAGCAAGGTTCTGTCCCAGCCCTCTTGGCTTCTCCTGGATGCTGGCGATTCTTAGTGGTCCTTATTTTGTAGATACACACCCAGTTTCTACTTGCCTGTTCACACGGCATCCCTGGGTGTCTGTCTGTGTGGCCAGTTCGTTTCTGTTATATCACCTTCACACTGGGTTGGGGCCCATCCTAATGACTTCATCTTAATTTGATTACATCTTCAAAAACCTTATTTTTAAATTCATAGGCCCCGCGGGGTCATTAGGATTCTAGTCTGTGATTTTTAGGGGACATAACCCCAGTACTCATCATGTCCTGTCACTGGAAGCTCCTCTGAGGTTCCAGTTCTCTTGTCTCAGAGGCCTGGTAGAATTCAGTACTTAGGAGAGAGCCTAATTTACCTACACCCCTGGTCTTGCCTCTCATTCCGTGTCTGGGTGGACTGGTGCTGTGCGGCAGAGGCCGACGGTGCCTTCTTCAGCATCTGTTGGTGCTGCCTTGCTTTTCTCCTGCTATTTCACAATCCCTCCATCAAGGCAGTGAGCTATAAACCAGCGGCGCTTGCACTGACAATATGTCAGGCAGAGCTGTTTATCACGGTGTCCAGTTGATTAATACCTGTCAGCTGGGGTTCACACGTATCAGAGAGCTGCCCTGTGATAATAGAGGTGTCTATTCACACATGGAAAGTAGCAACAAAGGACTTAGGGTCTCCTTGTTTGCCTGGCAGACCTGGGCTAGGCCTGATGTGAAGGGTGTAAGAACAGCTGAATGCTGGGGGCAAAGCCTGAAGTCAGTGGGTTCAGTCCAGCACCCTCGAGCAGACATGGTAGAAAGGGGCTCAGCTGGAGAACTGCACACAGGGCCAAGCATCTTTATCAGCGAGGGGCCGAGCTAGAGGAATATTCTGAGGCCTTGGAGCCCTCTGTGGTCTTGCATCCTATATGCACAGGAGGACGAGGCCGGGTCAGATCACCCACACTCCCTTGCTCTGGGTTGTGCTTGTATGTAGAAGGTGTCTCTCTTAATAGGGGCTTTCTAGCTATGAGGAGCTTCCTCTTCCCTGCTTGGATTGCACAGGCTTGCTGAAGGGAGATGTCGACCCCTTGTTGACACCACGTACAGGAGCCAAACAGAGGTGGGCTTTGTGTGTCCCAGGCACAATGAGTTATGGAAGACAAGACTTCTCCCAATTTTGTGGAGACAGATAGCCTTTGCTCACATGTGCTTACACACACACACACACACACACACACACACACACACACACACACGCACGCCTTTAACTAGCCTCTGCTTAAACTATGTCTCAGCATCTTGACTTTGCGTTCAAGGATCCTGTTAGTTGATAATTCTCGGATTCTTGGTTCACAGAAAAATTGGTCAGCTGAGGCTGCCCCTCTGGTTATAAGCTCACTCTTGATGTAGTTAACCATAGGAAGGATGCCAAGGCATAGTTCCAAAGACAAAGAGCCAGAGCTAGGGCTAGGGTCACTTCTCTTGGGAGGGCTGGAGAAGGCCATCCTGGTGCTCATTGCCTGGTTACTGACTAACGAAACCAAGGGGCCCCAGTGCTGTAGTAGGTGTTTGGTGCTGCCTGCGAAGTCCCCGTTGCAAACCTGCATCTCTCACAGAGGCCGAAAGGATCACACCACACCACCTCAGCTTATCCAAAGGCTGCTTCCACATGTGTGCTACCTGGAGGGGGTGAAAGGTGAAAACAGATAATTCAGGATTCATCCTAGAATAGTGGTGGTATCGGGCAGCTCTAGCCAGCCTGACCCTGGTGAGGGACCATGCCTGCATTTCTACCACCTAGTCCTTCCACTTCCTGTCACCTTCTGACTCTATCCTAAGTCTCCCTACTCAATTCATGAGATATCTGTATTATTTTATTCATTTCCCCCTTTTTCTGAGACAGGGTCTCATGTAACTTGGGATGGCCTCAAGATCACGATGTAGCCAGATGGGCTGGTGCACACCTTTAATACCAGCACTCAAGAGGTAGAGGTAGACTCTGTGGGTCTGAGGTCAACCTGGTCACATAGTGAGTTTCAGAACAGTCAGGGCTATGTAGCAAGACTGCCTGAAAAGAAATCAAAACAAAAACAAAGCTCATTGGTATTTATGTCATTGGCTGGATTTTTCTCTTGGATTATTGGGTATTTTCCTATTGATTTTTAGGAGCTCTTTGCAAATTGAGAAGATTAGCTTTCAGCATTCCGCATATGTTATGGATATCCATTTTCAATTTATTTCTGCGCTGCTGGTTAGATTTGAGCATTTTTTTTTACAAAATGTTATGCTTTTATTTAATCAAAATGTATCAGTTTTTTTCATTTGTCGCTCCTGGACTTTCTGCTGTGCTAAAAATGTCTTTGCCACTGTGAGATTGTTAAACACTTGCACAGTTTTCTTGGCTCACTCACTCATAGCTGAACAGTCAGCCAGTGTCCCTGACTGGCAACTGCATGCTCTTTGAGGCATTTCCCCTTGCCCCCAGCCCAGGTCATATTGGCATATTCTGAGCAGTCATGGCTTCTTTAAAGACACCAAGACTTTTGTTTTGTTTTGTTTTGTTTTTTGAAACAGGGTTTCTCTGTAGCTTTAGAGCCTGTCCTGGAACTAGCTCTTGTAGACCAGGCTGGCCTTGAACTCACAGAGATTCATCTCTGCCTCTGCCTTCCAAGTGCTGGGATTAAAGGCGTGTGCCACCACCACCTGACTGACACCAAGACTCTTAAAGGCGAGGGGACACGGACATGAGAAGTCCATGTACTACATGCTACCCAGTAGGATGACACTTTAGAAGACACTGTAGTCATGTGCTGAGAGACAGTGGAGAGAACATTTAGAAAGAAGCCGTGGGGGGGGGGGGAAACCAGGAGAGCTGGGTGGTGGTGGTGCATGCTTTTAACCCCAGTACTCAGGAGGCCAAGACAGGCTGATCCCCCAGTTTAAGGCCAGCCTGGTCTACAGAGTGTATTCCAGCACAGCCAGAGCTGTACAGAGAGACCCTGTGGTGGGAGAGAAACAGAAGAAACTCCCTCTTTTGTAGGGGGCAATTTAGGAATGTGGAACTGATTTCTCATTTAAAAATGAAGGTGAGGAGATGGACCAGTTGGTAAAGTGATTGCCACACAAGAGAAGGGCCTGAGTTTGGTTTTCTGCACCTGTGTAAAAGGCCAAGTGTAGGCTGTGTGCTTGTAATCTAAGAGGGATAGGAAGATTCCTATCACTTGCTGGCCAGCTACTCTAGACAGTTGATGGGTTCCAGGTTCAATAAGAGATCCTGTCTCAAAATACAAAGTGAGGAGAACTGGGGAAGACACTCAGTGTTGACCTCTGGCCTCCACAAGCATCTATACACACACATGGACAAGCAGGATGTTGGGGAGCATGTATGGTTACCATACTTGGGAAATTGAGGCAGGAGGATGATGAAATTCAGGTCAGCCTGTGCTGTAGAACAAGGTCCTGCCTCAATAAAACAGAAACAAGCAAAGAGGGGGCTGGAGAGATGGCTCAGTGGTTAAGAGCACTGACTGCTCTTCTAGAGGTCCTGGGTTCAACTCCTAGCACCCACATGACAGCTCACAACTGTCTGTGATTCCAGTTCCAGGGAACCCAATACCTATGGTAAAACCCCAGTGCACATAAAATAAAAATAAATAATTAAAAAAAAACAAGCAAGCAGAAAGGAAACCAAAACTATGAGCAAATTACCTAAGTAGTTTTGTGATCTATAATGAGTTAAGATCTTCCTTACACCCTGCCCTCTCCCTACCCAACTCTTATACATTCTTCCAGGTTTCTTTAGCACACACGCACTCATACACACACACACACACACTCACATATACACACACTAATTTACTCATACTCTCTCTCACACACACATTTACATACACATTTACACACACTCTCACACACATTTACACACACACATTTACACACACTCTCACACACACTCTCACACACATACACACACACTCACACATACTCTCTCACACACACACCCATCTGTAGCATACAAGTTGGCATGTGAATACAGCAGCTCAATACTGTGAATTGTGTACATTTTTAGTGAAATGAAAACTTTTCTCCTGATCCTCTCCACTCTTAACCAGCCTATGGCTTTAGTTCTACCCGTACTGTTATAAGTAATTATGAGGTCATGTAAATACATAATAAAGCTGAGGCAAGAGGATTGCTGTGAGTTTGAGGTCAGCCTGATCTATACAGCAAGTTTGAGACCAGCCAGGGCTTCCTAGTGAGATACTTTCTCAAATGTAAAATAAAGCATATAACATACTATATGCTTCACATGTAACTTACGCTGTAGTGGACTGATCTAAGCAATGTGCTTCCCCACACAAATGTAATTATAACCAAGCCTCCCCGATTTGCCTACAGGACAGTTCTAAACTGAAAGTGCAGTCCACAGCACTTGGGTCCATAGGAAAATGCAAATCAGAATCACGCCATGCATCACTCCTCACCTGCCAGACTGCAGGAAGCTGCTCAGGAGCTGGATCGGGCTCCTCGCACGGTATCACGGGGCTGTGAATGTACAGCCATGTTGAGGGCTGGCTGTCAATTTTTCAAAAAGTTAAGCAAGCATACGACCCAGGAAGCCCACTCCTAATTACACATCTGAGAACAATGAAAACACAAACCCACATGGAACTCACACACAAATAGGCAGAAACACCCCACGAGTGGAAGTGGCTCAACTGCCCAGCGACTGAAATGCCTCAGGTCATGTTCTCAGGTGGTGTGTGGCCCGTAGAATGTAGCGTGGTCCCTCCATACAGCTGTGAAAGGACAATGCACTGCCCATGGGAGCCTCGAAAGCCTTCTGGTAGGCAGAAGACACCAGTCACAAAGGACATGGTAGTGCAGGATTCCAGGTATGTGAAATGTTCCCCAAAGCAACTCTTGACACAAAAAATAGACTCGTGATTGCATGGGACTAAGGTAAGGAGAGAGTTTATTGGCAGAAGGTAAGGGTGAACTGCCAGTGGGCCCTGGGGGATCTCTTTGGGGTATGAGCATTCAAAGTTAGTTTCCTAAGTGTGACTATGCTAAAAGTCACTGAACAGTATGTTTCAAACCATGGGTAGTATAGATTGTGATGAACACGCTAAGAAAACCTTTTTATTTTATTTTTATTTATTTGGTTTTATGAGACAGGGTTTCTCTGTAGCTTTGGGGCCTGTCCCAGATCTAGCTCTATTATAGACCAGGCTGGCTTTGAACTCACAGAGATCCACCTGCCTCTGCCTCCCGAGTACTGGGATTAAAAGCTTGCACCGCCACCACCCAGTGAAAACCTTTTTTTAAATATTTATTTATTATGTATACAATATTCTGTCTGTGTGTATACCTGCAGGCCAGAAGAGGGCACCAGACCCCATTACAGATGGTTGTGAGCCACCATGTGGTTGCTGGGAATTGAACTCAGGACCTTTAGAAGAGCAGGAAATGCTCTTAACCTCTGAGCCATCTCTCCAGCCCCCGTGAAAACCTTTTTAAAGATTTATTTTTATTTTATTTTTAGGTGTGTGTGTGTGTGTGTGTGTGTGTGTGTGCATGTGAAGGTTAGAGAACAATTTTGTGAAGTCAGTTCTCTCCTTCAGTCTCTACGTGAGTTTTAGGAATTGAACCCAGGTTGCCAGGCTTGCACAGTAAGTAGCTTTACCCACTGAGGCATCTCGAGACCAGACTAACGTTAGACTCACAGGCAACCATTCTGCCTCAGCCTCTTAAGTGCTGGAATAACTGGTGTGCACCACTATGCCCAACTTTGAGTGCAGTTTTCTAAGGAAGGAGAGGTCCCTAGCACCAGGTCCTGTCCTCTGGAAACCAGTGGTCACTTGTTTCTGGAAAGGTTTTACACACAGTTGGGTCATCTTCTGGCCATGATAGTCTGGAGCCTTTGGTCTGCGGATGTCGCTTTTGTTCTTCTCCAAACTTCTCTACCTTTCACAGGGTTTCCTTCCCTTCAGTGGCTCTGAAGCCCCTCTGCACCTTTTAGAGCCTTCTGGGCTGGAGGCCAGTGCTGTCCAGCAGAAGCCCACACAGACACAGTGATCCTATTTACATATAGCAAAGGGGCCTCTTGAGCCTGTCTCTATCGTTCCTAGTCTCTGATTCCTGCCTTCTGAGAAAGACTTTTTCTGGAGGTAGATTTCATTATGGCCATACGCTGTGACAATACACTAAACCATATGTTTTATTTATTTATTTACTTATTCGTGTGTGTGTGTGTGTGTGTGTGAGAGAGAGAGAGAGAGAGAGAGAGAGAGAGAGAGAGAGAGAGAGAGAGAGAGAGAGAGACAGAGAGACAGAGAGAGAGAGAGAGAGAGAGAGAGAGAGAGAGAGAGAGAGAGAAACAGAGACACAGAGAGATTTTGTTTTGGAGACAGGGTTTCTCTGTGTAGCCCTGGCTGTCCTGGAACTCACTCTCTAGACCAGGCTGGCCTGGAACTCAGAGCTTGTCCTCCCGTGTGCTGGGATTAAGGTCATGTACTACCACTGCCTGGCACTAAATCATTCCTGATTAAGTTAGGAATCTTAAAACTAATGCCACAGGGCCTATGGAGGTGGCTCAGCAGGTAGAGTGCTAACACCACAAAGGTTGCTCCTATGCCCCGAGTACCATACGGCTGTTTCCAGTGGTGACGGTGGATGGTCAGCCTGCAACTCTCCTGTCACTTTCCAAATGTTCCATGACAACACTTAATGAGTGCAAGAAAGCTAGTAAGGGTTCACAGCCCTCCACCTGGGTGCTACTGTGCCACCCAAGCCTAGCATAGGAAGTCCAGGCCAGAAACAGTTCCCAATGGCTCCTGGCGTGAATGTGGGGCTGGTCATCATTCCTGGCAAATCTGAAGCCTTTGGTCCAAGGTTGTTTACCTCAGGGACACCGATAACTTTTTGCACAATGGCCCTGCTCCAGAGCAATCTTGGACCCAAGTCTAGTTCCAGAACAATCAACTCTAAGTTGTTTGAGAAGGCTGTGTACATTAAAACAGCCATAAATCATGGTAATGAATCCCACAGCGAGGAGAGAAATCCATTACACATTGCACACACAGGGCTATTACTTCAGGACTCAGTGCGCATGCCTTTGAGGGCATAAAATGCAGTATTATCAAAACTGCCCTATAAATGGAAAACGTCCCACAATTGGGAATGGAGGGGAGAAAGCCCCCATAAATATACTATATATACTCCCCAGTATATGGCATATTAGCGATACAAAGTTTCTTGAGGCTTGCATTTCAACAAGGGGTTTTATCAGTGTAGCCCTTGGCTTTTGGAAGGGTTTCAGCGTGATTTGCTGGGGCCCTTCAAGCAAGGTGAAGTGTGTTTCTGCAGAGCAATAAAGAAGGGAAATGTGGCTATTTGTGTGTGTGCATGAATTCACAACATCTGAAGATGGTTCATGCTTTGTGGACTAAATAGATGTGCCCTGAGATGAGCAGGAATGCTGAGAACATCCTGAGCTTTCCCAGATGTGCCCGAAGCAGAAGTTTGGACTCAGTTGCACCTGCCAGGCAACCCAAGGTCAGCAAACCTGCATTTGGAAATGAAAGCGCTGGTGTTCGCCACAGTCCTCATTTGATTTCCATTTGCAAATGAGCAGGGATGATTTCTTCCACTTACCCTTGGTGATTAACTGTTGGCAATCAGCGTCCTACACACAAATGAGCCTGTCCCAGTTTCCAGCTTCAAAGACTGGACGCTTGAGAACATTACCTCCTAGGTTTCTGGGTCAAGATCCAGTAACACTGCAGTTCTTGACTTGGCACCTGGCATCGGCAATGACTCTTACCCTAAGGCTCTTGTGCAATTCCAGTCCTATGTGGGGTCCTTGAAGTAGGTGGTCGTTATTTGTTGGGGGGGGGGGAGCTGCTGGTTGGTTCCTGTCTGCTCAGCCCCAAAATAATCACACAGAAACCATATTATTTGCAATACTGCTTGGCTAATAGCTTAATCATATTTCTAGCTAACTCATATCCTAAACTAACCCATCTCTATTAATCTGTGTATCACCATGTGGCTATGGCTTACCAGGTAAAGTTCAATCCAGTGTCTGTCTCCAGTGGGGGCTACATGGCTTCTCCTTGACTCTATCCTTCTACCTCTCAGCATTCAGTTTAGTTTTTCTTGCCTACCTCTACTCCTTGTGCAGGCCCAATGGTATTCACAGCATACAGAGGGGAATCCCACATCGCCTCCCCTTTTCTATTTAAATAAAAAAGAAGGTTTTAACTTTAACATAGTAAATTACATATAGCAAATTAGGTATCAAGTAAGAATTACAGTTACTATAGATTCAATGCAATCCCCATCAAAATCCCATCAAAATTCTTCACAGATCTGGAGAAGACAATAATCAACTTTATATGGAAAAACAAAAGACCCAGGATAGCCAAAACAATCTTATACAATAAATAAAGGATCGTCTGGAGGCATTACCATCCCTGACTTCAAACGCTATTACAGAGCTACAGTATTGAAAACAGCTTGGTATTGGCATAAAAACAGAGAAGTCGACCAATGGAATCGAATAGAAGACCCTGACTTTAACCCACAAACCTATGAGCACCTGATTTTCGATAAAGGAGCTAAAAGTATACAATGGAAAAAAGAGAGCATCTTCAACAAATTGTGCTGGCAAAACTGGATGTCAATCTGTAGAAGAATGAAAATAGA